>NC_133896.1:134474216-134779138 GCF_964199755.1 Larus michahellis
TTGAAGGAGATCAGTTCCCTATGGCATCTATTTGCTCTCCTTGTATAGACAGACAGCTTGATGACTCGAGATGAAAATATGAAAACCGTCAGGTTTATGACAATGAGACTATGACAAAGAAACTGCTGTCATTATGGCAAGAACACCAGAGGTTAACACACAAGTCCTGGAAGGGTGAATCAAGGGACTTTTAAAGAAGAGTTTCACTGAATTGCCACCACACAAAATGTCGTACAGTTGATAAGGCCTACGCCATGTTTTGAGACACAGTCATCTCCTACTTTGATGCATATGTAACAATTCACACTTCCAGAAATGTTTGTCACAGGCCACATTCTACAGTATATTCCCAATAGAGAACACCACTGAATTGGTCTCTTCGGGTTCCTATACAGATATGAAGACAGGCTCCTTTACTGTAAACCAAAGAGAGCTTCAGGAATTCCTTCCGTTCTTCTGTGCTACGTGCAGGTAATAAACTATAAAGATATTGTCACAAGATCCTTTCTCTTTCTTCAGTAACCAAGATAAAAAATGGTGCCAGACTCAGAAATTTCTGTTAAAATTTTAATATACAGGTATGTGGTGTGTTGACCTTGGATGGCTGCCTGGCTTCTCTACCTCCTCTTCCTGAGCGGAGCCAGGGGACAGGGAATGGGGCATGTGGTCAATTCATAACATTTTGTCTGTACCCCTCCCCCCTCCTCACCCTCTTCCCCTGCTCTAGTGTAGGTCCCGCCTATGGGAGACAATCCTTCATGAACTGCTCCAACGTGGGTTCTTCCCACGAGCTGCAGTTCTTCACAACCTGCTCCAGCATGGGTCCTTTCCACAGGATACAGTCCTTCAGGAAAAGACTGCTCCAGCTTAACTCCCCCACAGGGCCACAGATTTTGCCAGAAAAACTGCTCCAGCATGGGCTCCTCTTCAAGGGACCAGCTTCTGCCAGGAGCCTGCTCCAGCACAGACTCTCCATAGGGTCACAGTGTCCTTCAGGGCACATTTACCTGCTCTGGCATGAGGTCCTCCGGTGGCTGCAGGGTGAATATCTGCTCCGCCATGGACCTCTACCGGCTGCAGGGCGATGGCTTACCTCGGCATGGTCTTCACCACCAGCTACAGGGGAATCTCTGCTCCAGTGCCTGAAGCATCTCTCCCCCCTCCCTATTCACTGATCTTGGTGTCTGCCAGGCTGTCACATGTTCTTGCTCCTCTGTCCTGGCTGCTGTTGCACATCACTTTTTACCCCTTCTTAAATATGTTATGACAGAGATGCTACCACTATATCTGATGGGCTCAGCTTTGACCAGCGGTGGGTCTACCTTGGACCTGGCTGGAACTGGCTTTGTCCAACATGGGAGAAGCTTCTGGCATCTTCTGACAGAAGCCACCCCAGTAGCCCCCTTGCTACCTTGCCACTTAAACCCAATACACATCAGTAAGCCACAACCATTTCTAAGTTAAAAGTAAGCAAAACAGGTTTTCTGCCAAGAACTCAACACAGATAATGAGGCTACTCTTAGATTCCCATCCATTCACTTTTCTTAGGTCTGGATAGTGGCATCTCTGCACACACTTTGGTTGTTTTTCCTATTTGCTCACTGTTCCTTTTCTAACTAAAGGCAAAATCTGTACTCAGATCTACTTGTTCATGGAACAACCTAGAGCTACTGAAACATCACTAGTCTGAGATGTTGATTTGCCTACTTGGCTTAAAAAACTGTTGGGGGAACAGTATGCCTGATCACATTCATGATCCTGACACCTTCTCTGGAAAGGAAATTCTGAAACTCCTCTAGCCGTTGGCCTCATGAGCAGCTTCTACCTATCTTGTACTTGGAAGGGTTCAAGGTTTACTGCCTTTTTCAGCACCATTTGGCCTGATAATGACTCTTTCCAAATGTCCCATGGTTGTTTGTTGTTCAAAACAATGTAGTTATGGGAGAGCTACAGTTACTTGGTTCTGAGTTGTGTCCCTCCAGATTGAGGGGGTGGTAATGGGGGGAAATTCAATCTAAGTAATGGTAGGGCAGCAAACTCCAGTCATGCAGTGTGTCTCCTGCCCTCACTCTCACACAACTGGATTCTGTTTCCACAGCGCTCAGTGAGAACATAAAAAGTGTTTGTTCAGGAGTTTTGTTGTTGTTTTGGGGGTGAGCTTTTTTTTTCCCTGGTGGTGAGGGGAAATGTTTGTCAGTGACAGTAGTAACCTGGGGCTGAGCTCCACTCCACTGGTATGCCACGAATTCTTTCACCTGAACAGCGTCAGGTACTCACAGAGTAGTATAAGGCTTTAAAGATTTGGCCAAATATTAGTATCAGTTAATATTTAGAGTGCTCCATAAAGTTTGAGACGCATCTTGTGTAACAAGCAGAGCTACACCGAAGAGCAGAGAACACAGAAATGTGTATGTGCTTGATGGAAAGCCTGTCCTGTTTAAGTCATTGACAAAAGTCTAATTGGTTCCCATGGGGCCAAGTATTCACCCTAAGGTTTCTCCTTTGAAGAGAATTTAATGAAGAAAATATCAGTTCAGGGACAGTCAGAACAGTATTGTGGCTTTAACATCAAAATTCATTCAGCTTCATTCTTGCTGTCTCCCAAGTTGGGTTCATTCTCTCACACTTTCTTTCTCTCCTTCAGGGAACATTGACAGCTTTCTTGCCTGTTCTCCATTGGGAACAGGAAGAATAAACTATTCCTTCTTTCTTGCTTTATTCTTCCTTATACCTCCTTATTGTTCTCTGAGGAGTTTTAAGCTGTTTAATTTCTGTATGCCCAGGTGCACCGAGCAAATGGTATACCTTCCAACAGTGTTTCATCCATCTACATCTCTCTCATTAAACGTCATCCTTCTGATTAGCTAGATTCATTAATTTTGGTTCTCACCCATGTGGAAAAGTTTGTCATTTGTGTTCTGTATTTTATATAGGCTAGTAACATTTTCCCAGAGTATATTCCTGGAATCCATTGCTTTTGTTTTCCTTTGTAATCTACAAAGTTAATTGGATTTCATCAGCAGTTTTTCTTCTATCATAAAACTGTTTAACACTTCCCAACCCATTCCAGGCATGTGATTATCTTAGCAGCATAAGCTCACATAAGGTTGCTTTACGTTGCATTTCAGTTATGTGAGAGGGTGGTCAAAAAGGTATTACATGCATTGTTCTGTCATGAGAGACACAATTCCCCTCAGGACAGGGTGGCACTGCATTGAAAAGTGTATTCTCTTGCAAAGCTGCATCAGAAGACCTGACAAAAATTTGTCAGAACAGAAAAATGGACAGCCCTAAATATACAATTTCTGTCGAAGGACAGCATCTGTGTTAGACAAATTATTACTATTGTAAATAAGCTCTTTCTCTGAAATCTTTAGAATATTTTAATGATATATTCATGCATTATATTTTCAGATATGTCCACAACGTTAGATTAACTCCAGTTTTTTTTCCATCCCCTCTCCATATGCACCAATATAGCGTATAGTGTATAGTTTATAATCTACAAATCTAGCATTTATAATGCTACGTTTCAATCTTGTTTTAAACTATTGCGAATTGTGGCTATTCTTGTCAGCTTCTGAATTTGCCTCAGTTAACATCCTAGATAATTTCAACAACAGACAAGGTCTTAAAAGGGAAACATTCTATCTACAGTTTTCAAAGAAAATAAATGAGGAAAGCAGGAAGGTGAGGAAAGTTTTAGTGATCTTTGTGTGTTGGTCAAAGAATATAAAAGGCGCTTTCCAACACAAATCTGAAAAAAAGACCCTGAGATATAACCCTGGGAAAAAGATTGATGACTTGACATCATGCACACATCTGAAGTGCAATCTGAAATGCATGTGGTTTAGGGGATTTTTTGGAGAAGTTGATTTAAGCTTGTTAAGTGAATAGAATTTGACTTAAACTCTCCTCAGCTGGAGATAAACTCCAAGCATACCTCGTCCTGTTCTAAAGAAAGATGGGCTACAAGCTTGCATCTAGTCTCACAAGGTGTTTAATTAACCTTGCTGATGAAAACATGAAACTGATTAACAACTTTGTGTTCAAAACATGCCACTAAACATGGTCCTGTAAGAGCTTGCAGTATGAAAGTTCTGTCGTTCACCTGCTCTGAACTCAGAGCAAATGAGGCAAAGTCTGTATCAGTAAAGGGACTCTGCCTTCATTAATCACCACTGTCCAATACCTGCTTTTCAGTGGCAACATCTGTGTACCAGTCAACACAGAATCTAGTGGTACTATATTAATTAACAGAAAACTACTAAAACATGCAGTAGTTGTGGATACTGAACTAGTTTCATTATTGTTGAAAAATGCACTGGTATATGAAAAAAAGCCAAAGAGGCTTGGGCTCCAGCTCTTTCTACTAAAGAATGACTCCAATCTTTAACTTTGTGATAGGAAATCCTGTTTCCCACATGACATAATATCAGCAATATTGGCAGCAGACACCAGAAGACAGTACTGTCGCAAAAGCGACATGGGAAGCTGTCTCTTTCAAAAATATCCCTCATTTCTAGGCATGGATACATGGAAATCCCTGAGACCAACATTTAGCTTTTCTTGCTAATGCCTGGATTCAGCTACAAACTGGGCACATATAGTTTAGGTGTCTAAATCTAGGTGCGTATGTGTGCACTGAGTAACTTAGCTGCTTTAATGACCAACAGAGATCTAGGACTGGAGTCAATTGCCTGCGCAGAAGCACCTGGTGCCACCGAGCCACCTTGCCTCCCCAGCACACCCACCAGAAGAGCAGTGGTCCCCAGAAGGCCCTGTGTCATCTGCACTAGTCTCATAAGGATGTCTTTGATGTCACCAGTTACTCAAATGTGGGCAATTGAATCCCTGTTCAGTACAGGAAAAGGACTTGAAAAAGCTTTCCAGCTTACTAGATATAGCTGTTAACTGCATAGTTCTCTACGTCCTACATAGAATAGGGGCTTAACTCAGGGGCTTAGCTGCCCAAGCGCATGCTTCTAGAGCCATTTCAAGTATCCTGGGGTATCTGACACATTGATATGAGTCTAATAGATATGACACAAAACCTATAGAAAATCTTTTCTTTCTAAACTACTAGTTAGAAGCCAGGCTAGACCCTGCTGGGAACCTTATGTGTGGGACTGAATGGGGTCCCCAGTGTTTTTATTTCATTCTGCTGATTTGTTGGGGCAACTTCTGATAGCATGGAAAGCATGAGAAGAAGAAAATGATGTACCGACTGGATTAATCAGACACTGGGATCCACTTCATGACTGTATTATCTCATTCCCATTGAAATCAAGGTTTCCCTTGACCAGTGCAGTACTGCTATAATCCAGCTTTTAATCAGTTCTCATTTGTGATAAAACTGATACCAGTGAAGAATATCAGGTTCGCAATGTTGTAAGCAAGAGAAAATTCAGCAGCCCTTGTAACATCTATAATGAAAGAAATCCAGTTAAACGATTTAGATAGCTCAAGCAGGAATATTGGTTTTACCAAACTGAATTTAATCCAGTGTTTACCTGCGTGAATTGAGAAGTTATGAATCGTTGCTTTGGCAACCATCCCAGATAGCAACAGGTTATGAACATCAAAAGAGAATTAGATTATAAACTTTTTTTAAAAAATAAATGTTTTCCTTATGTGTAGAAAATTCCAGTTAGCACAGTCCAAAATATTTTGTATTTCATATGATTCAACCAACATTACAGTAAGTTAACAACCTTTGTACCATACATAACCTTCCTTACTAGTGACCAATTTTGTAGGCATTTATCCAAGTGGATATTCATCCTGCAGTATAAATTGAAACAGACATCAATGAACAAACACAACTTTATTTTCTGTCAGGTTCACAGCAGCAAGCTTGACAAAAGACAACAACGCCAAAATCAGAAGCATAGTATTTGCTAATACATTCACCAGGTGTTCTGAGAGTCTATTCATACTGTCCTGAGTGAGCTGAAATCACTTAATCTTCCACTAGCAGACACAAATATGAGAAATGCCTCTGAGATTGACAAGGGGAAGAGTTAATATAAAGGTCAGATAACAAAGAGCAAGACCCCACCTTGAATACAGAGTAAAAATCAAGTTGCATCTTTCTTGACTTCAGAATGAATCCATCAAGGAAAATAATGACATAGCTCCCAAGAGCAACATGCAAATCAGGGAATTAATCTCTAGCAAAATGTTTTATGTTATGGAAACCCGCAAATAGATTTGATTCAGTGACAGTAAATCAAACATGGTGGATAGTTCTGTTTGACTGATGAGAACACATGCCACTGGCAGCAGGGCAGTGACATATACAGGATAGCAATAAATACTTTCACTGTCAGTTCAGCAGCCATTGCTCAGTGACACTAAAAGAATGTAGAAAGCTTCAGGCAAAAATGCAATCTAGCTCACAAAATGATATTTTGCTTTTCTGCAGCTTTTTCCATGCTACTCTTTTCTGCTGATCAGGAAATTAACAGCTTATAAAGATGTATGAAGAAAAAAAATACTAAAATCTATCTACAAGACTTTTTTGCTCTTATTGCTTTGTGTTGTTAGTGACTTGCTGCAGCTAATGCATACCTCCATAATAACACTGGTATGTTATCTGCAGCTTTTCTTTTCTCGCCCTTACTCAGATCTCCAGCTCTACTGTATTCTGATCTGACTCCCACCTTCCCACTCCCTGTTAAAGCAATGGTTAAGTTAGAAAGGGGCTGCCATTAGTGATATTAACTGTCAATGGAGAAGGAGAGGCAATTGCCAGGGACATTCAGAAGAAGATGAGGTTGTTCTCAGTCACACTCTGATGTAATCTGTGTCTTTCCATATGAGGCGCCTAGGGAGACTGAGGTCAGGTTATTCCACCATACATCACAGTAATTGCTGGGCTCACCGGCACTGACCTCTCCAAGCTGCCCAACTCCTTGAGCACATACCAGAGTTCACAGCTAACCCAACAGATACATCTGTGCCCCTACAGCTGCAAAACCAACAACAGCATAGCCTACTAGCGTCTGGATGCATTGAGGACTGCCCTGGATATACTGTGGAAAGAATAAACTTTAGACTTTGCAGATGAACTGTGCACAATCTCGCCAGTGTCTGTGAGAGGCAAAGAGGGGGAGTTACTACCAGGAGGGGGGATGAAGGAGACAGAGATGGCAAAGGGGAACACCTGGGCTGTAGAGCAGAATGTGTCAGCAGAGCCTTACAGCACATCAGGCCAACAAGAGGTCTTTTAACACAAGCAGAAAGAGATCCATGGAAGAACTTTGACAAAATAGGAGATATTAGATGAATACATATTTTAATTGCTCCATTTGAAAAAGAGAAAACAGAAAATATGAGTAATAACAAGTCTGAGCTTTTAATGAGGGTGAGAGGACTGGGGCTGGAGAAGGAGGTGGACAAGTCCAAACTCCAACACTGTCTGGGTAAACACAGGGTACAGAGCAGTGAAAAAACAGCACCAGACCTGGTAATCCGGTCATTAGCCATATGAGTCATATATTCAGTCTGCACTAGCTCCCACTCAGTTTTCTCAGCAACAGTTTTATGGGTACTGATGAGAGCCTGAGAGCTTCCAGAGACATAGTAGGAGTTGTTTCCTATGGCAGGGATCAGCCCACTTGGCTTCACAAGAGACACTAGTGTGTCTCTCCAGAGCTGATGATGCTGCCAAGTAACAGCCCAACAAAACTTCCAGGGAGGCAACCAGTTAGGATGCTTATTCGCTTAGACTTCATTTCGAAGGTCCTGTTCTTCATCTCCAGAGTAGGCTGAGGACTGACTGCAACCCCCATTCTCCATCAGACCTGTGCTTCTCGTAACGGGAGAAGGTAGAAGAGTCAGGAATGAAGGACTGAAGATGAACGTAGGAAGAATGGGGTTCATGGAGGGAAGATGTTTTAGTTTTTACCTTTGATTCTCACCAGCCTAATCTATTTTTAATTGACAATAAATTAAATTAATCTTTACCAAATCTAGTCTGTTTTGCCCATGACAGTAATTGGTAAGCAATCTCCCCAATTATCTAATTTTTAATCCCTGTCCTGGTGTGGAGGGGCAGTGAGAGAACATTGGTGGGCATCTGTCAGCCAGCCAAGTTTAACACACCACAACGTGGTCAGCACTGCACTCACTCAGCTATCAACAGCAGATAATGAGAGGTAGTGCATCTCCAACCCTGCTGTCTTTGAGAGAAGCACTGGCTATAAGTCAGAAAAGTTATGGGGAAAGAAAACAGTGAGTTCTTTCCCCAGAGAGGGTCAGTAGGCAAGCTGGTTGTAGTCCCCGGGACTACATCTGAAGGGGCATCTGTAATTGGGGATGTTCTGGAGCAGCTGTCTTGGATGTTCAATTACTTTCCTGGTCATGCTTATTTTAAACTTTGTTAAGCAATAAGCAGTTCAGTGCCCAAGAAATACTACTGGTTCAGAAGTGTGTTTGGATGACAGAAGTTACCATAGGACTGTAGACTTACAGTCTACAGACTACACTATGTAGACATACAAGGCAGCATATGGTTTTGCTAACAGGATGATAACTTTTACTGCATTAATATGTTCAATTAGTACACAGCTAGATGAGGCAAGAATGATCTTTTACCATTCCGTGTTCTTACGAAACACTGGTGAAGTCAGGCTGTGTCGACACCAAATATTTTAGGATATTTACAATGTCTGACTTTGATAACAATATAGTAAGCAAACGTAATGGTATAGAAATGTAGGAACAATGTAAATATAAATGTAAGTAAAAGGAGGGGTACTCTGAGATATATGATCATATTAATGCTTATAAGGTATGTGAAAGCAGATCAAAACATTTAGCAAGTCCTGCAAGCCTTCTAGAAAGACTTTTTCTAGTAGAGGATGAAGAAAGCATATAATAGCACCTTAACCCAGGTTACCTTCAGCTCAGACCAACTGATCTAAGAACCCATCTTTAACTGTATAATCTTGTTGGGGTAAGTAGTCAACATATGCCACCAAGCATTCACTTGTTGGGATTTTTTTCATTTCTCAAGTTTACCCCATCTGTGATTTCAGTGGCTCTGCCAGGGATCTCAGATACACAGGAGTTTGCTAGTAAAAGCTGTAAGAACTTGCTGGCCATAAAGGTTTTTTTGAGAATCTTTTTTATTTTTGAGCTTTCGAGTGTGTAAACACTGCTGTAAAAGTGCCGGACACCCTGCTGCAGGCAACCCTCTCTTCACTTGGGCACCTGCAGTGGGTCCGAACCTGAGCTGGAGGTAAGCAGGACAAATGCCTCCCTGCCGGAGTTGTTTAACAACCATCTCAGTGACCAGGTGCTTGAACTACAGCTGTGGTGTGAGCCAACGGAAGGACAGTGCCCGCTCCTTCCCACACTGCTGGAGCACAGAGAAAGAGGAGGGGTACTCTGCATGTTGGGTGAGGGCTAGTTAGAGCCATAAGTCCTCACTGCCTTGGGGAGGAAAAAATCCATTGTAGGACAGCAGTATTTTGGGACAGAGATTCAGAGTGAGAACACAAAATTAAAACCTCCTTTTTTTCCCAACCACTTTTAGCAAAGTTTCTTCTTTTGTAGAAGTGCCAAGGCAAGAGATTACTGCTGGCTGAGCCATGTACTTTTTTCAGTTGCATACAACCATACAACTTCTCTCCACCCCAGCTTTTCAGGAGACTGTTATTACAACCATGTAGCTGCCATAATGGTGATCCTTTATCTTTCCTCCCTAATAAAGGCATTCCCAGGAGCAGCTAGCAGCACTACTCACTCCAACACCCATCTGCCTCTATCCACACAAGGGCTTCAGGGCCTGGGGTAGCCGGTGGACAGCCTCGTGCATCTGTCCCTGGCAGCTTGCTAACCTTCCAGGCAATTGCAGCAACATGTTCCCTGGGGTGCATTTCAGCCTGCACCCTTGCCCCCGGCCGTAATAGAGCATGTACGGTAGCTGAGCCTGGTCTTGAGGGTGTCTCTACGAACAGCCACAACAGAAACTATGGACAGAGCCAATGAGTCTTGCAGTTGCGGATGTCTTTTGCTTGTGGGGATAAACATGTAATGATGTTATAGCTACCGTCCTCTGCCCTGCTGTGTTTTTATGGGGACATAAGGACAGCTGTACTGGGCCCGGTTAGCTCTCTAAGCCAAATAACTTGTGTCTGACAGTGATCAGTCACACCATTCTTTCATATGTCTGCCCTCCTAGAATTTCTTGTTTTGTTATGTTTTTATACACTTTTTTCCTCTTCTGTTCCCTCTCTCAAATATCCTAGTCATTTTTAAAGTTGTATTTTAATATGGTGAAGGAACAGCAGAAAATCCCCCAAAGTGATGCTTTTCACAAAATCTGGTAAAGCCAGTGAAAAATGGCATAGAAATGTCAGTAGTTAGTGTCACAAAGTGTTCCTTTGTTGCTAGATAAATGTATTTCATGCAAGCTTAAAGGCTGAGATTATATCATTTTCTACTGGTTCTCTCTGTGTGGAGACTAATGAATCTTATGGATCATTGTAAAAGTCTGACAGTCAACTTATAAAAGTTCCGCATAATGTTTAGTGAGTAACCAGGGGTCAGGTTTAACAGCTGAGAAAATACGATGATATTTTTTATTAAATAAATGCACATTCTGTTCAGTTTGAGTCTTCTGAGGCTTCTGGAAAGATTTAATTCATGTTTGACCTGTTCAAATGTTACCAAAGGATTTGCCTGCCTTAATCTTATTTGAGAAGTGATGCTAACAATATTTCTTTAGCCTGCCTCACTGTGTAAAGATTGAAATTACATTAAATGCAAGTTTTCAGTAGATCTTGCAACATTTTAAAAAGTTATGAATGGTAGTAAGAGTTCATTTCTACATGCATGTATTTTGCTGCCTTTTGGGGGTATTTGTTAACATGTTTCATTGCCAGGCATCCACTCTCTTGTGGGAAAACACCTTTGAGCTAGAAACTTGTGTTGTTGACATTTGTAATGGTTGTCCTCTTCATAACTATTAGTCTTGACAATTGTTAGTCATGCTGATGCTTCTCAGAATTTCTCTAATTCTCATAATTCTGTTTGTTTTCTCTCTAAAATAAAAATTTCATCTTTTTCTCTGGAATTTTTGAGAACTTTCCACTACATTCATTTCCAAAAGAATATGCATCTTCCATAAAGTGGAAACTATCATTTATGTTATAGGTTCAGTGAACTTGCTAATTCATCAACCTAGACAGTGGGTTTCTTCACCTGCAGAAGAAATACTTTTGGTATGCATATCTTTCAGACTTTTCTCAAATGTGCACATTTTTTACCTCTGAATAGCTGGATAATACAAGAAAGTAAAGACTTTGGGCTACATTGGCAAACAGCTAAATTTTTTTCCATTGAAGATGCAGTCAACAAGGTAATGAATTTAACCATAAGAGCAAGAGACAGGAATTTCTTACTTGGCTTTTTCCAGGATCCATAGAAATAATCTGTAGACCACTGGTTGAAAATCACTGATTTAGCTCCACAAAACAGCTTGGTGTCGAGTCTCGTCCCTAGTGTAAGACCATAGTTTGAGATACATGGGTTCCTCACACAGGGGAGAGACAGGCTTTTAAAAGGGGATCCACAAAAGTTGAATGGACCAAACCCCACAGTTCTTAAGGACTTTAGGTTACTATTTTTAGACTGCTGGACGATCCATCTTCTGTCTTCCTCATAATAAACTTTCTCAATTCATATAAAACAAAGCACACATATATATTCACTAGAGCAGAAAGAGTGTAAACGTCTAAGTACATAGAAGGTAGATAACCTGTTTACAATCAGAAGTGCAATTAACACAATACATATACATAACCATTCAAAAATCAAGGTAACCTCTCCTTCCCTGTTAGATTATATGAATAAAGCTTTTTCAAATTAAAGCAAAAACCCCATGATGACTAGACGAATAGTGAATGGGTGGAAGTACTCAAGCTGAAAACACTGAATGGCTAAGGTCATCACAGGACACTCAAACATTGTCCGTTGTTCAAAACATGCAATTTGTGTGGGATTATTGCTTAACAGGTTATAGAACTCATTATGTGGTGCAGGGGTGGAAGAGAATTTTGGGACAAGGCATAAAGACTTCGGGAATTGTATAAAGCTTCCTTTGCGATGCTTAGGGGAAGGGACAAAGGCAATGGAAGAGAAGGATTCTGGAGGAACATACATGGGAAAATAGAAGAAAAAGAGAGGGATAAATGGGGCTGGTAACATTTAAGTAGGTGATAGGTCAGTATGCTTGTCACACCAAGCCCTGCCCTTGATTACTGCAGCACATCCTATATTAAATCTCATTCAATTAACTATCTTCTGTGGGAGGTCACACCTCATTCTAAGCCTACATATGTGAACTTCCAGCAACCTTCAAGTCAGCCTCACCAAAGAGTAAGGCAACAAGGCTTGGACCCAGGAGAGCCTGAATGTCCAAAGCTAGCTACTGGTGGAAACCATGAGCCGGGGTGACCAATTACCAAACTTGAAGACAAACTAGCAGTGTAGCAGGGGGACATTATCACTTTGAAAGACACAAGGTCAGAGCCAGCAACTGAGTGAGAGGCCTGGGATCCAGGCAGGGATATTAGGTGGACTTAAAATCCACTCTGATATTTGGGAGACGCACGAAGGTGGAAGCAGATGAAAATCAAGAAAGTCAGGATGGTGTATGTTCGTATGTATATGGGGGTGTGGGGGAAGGGCAGTGCAGATGTACCAGGAATACGTGCTCAGCCTCAATGCTGGCTGGACTCTGGCACAGGAAGCCACTGTATCCATGGGGCTGGGACAGGAGAAACCTTGAGGTATGAGAGGGATGAGAGTCAGTTCTACCTGTCTGGGAAGATAACTTTCACTTTTTCCTGAAGTCCACCAGACCTAGTTTCCTCCAACAAGAACGGTTTTTCTTCGTTTTTTAGGGTTTTGGTTTCCTGCTTCTTAACCACTGACTCATGATATGAAAGGCAGGATATTTCAGTCACAGATCAGCATCATATTGCTCTGACAACATAGCCCTTGGCTACTTGGAATGAGCTCAAAAATATCTGCGAAAAGGTATGCAATCAATCCCCAAGAAAATGAATTCTGAAGAAATGTTGACATAAAATCTGAATTCCATGTTCACCAGTGACACTGTTAATTGGATCTCATTTTTCTATTGCTTGAACATTATCCAAATCTAAAAGTAGTTACTTGGCTTTGAAGCCACCTGAAGAGCATTTTTGAGTGTTTGAAGGAAGATGCATGTTGGCCCAATTATAAATAACATAAATGTGTCTCTCCTAATGCTATGTGACAGACTGACTTCCTAAATAACTATTTATTCTGAATACACTGAGATCAGGAAAGACATAAACACTTCAGGAAAGAGAAGAAGAGGGAAGAGAGAAAGTAAGTATGGGAGTGCAAAGGCCAAGCCTCAGTTCCTAGTCAGTTCCCACTGAGATTTAGAACAGAATAATTTTGGCAGGAAAGGACCTCTGAAGGTCATCTGGTCTAAACCCCTGCTCACAAAAAGGCCAGCTCCGGCAATGTCCAGTCACGCGTTTAATATCTCCAAAGATGAAGATCCCACAAACTCTCTGTGAACCTGTCCTATACTTGACCACCCTCACTGTGGATGAGGGAGACTTTTTTTTCATGGTATCTAATCAGAATTTCTAATCCTGCAAGTTGTGTCTGTTGCTTCTTGTTCTTTTCCTGTGCATCTCTGAGAAGAGGCAGGCTCCATCTTCACTATAACCATCCTTGGATGCATACCATCAGGTCTCACAGTTCTGGGTATGCTCAGTTGTTTTACGTGATCAGTGACTCATTTTTGCTCTACCATCGATAATACTTCACTTTCCCAAACTCAGCCACTAGGCACAAGGACCTGGGAGGCCAGAAAGCAAACTGTGCCAGTAAATACCAGGGCAAAAAAGGCCACAAGTAACTCAGCCTTTTCTGTGTTTTTGATCATTGGATCTACATTAGCCTTACTTTTACTGCTGATGTACTTAGAGAAATTATTCTTGTTGCCCTTCATATCCTTTGCTAGTTTAAATGACAGTTGAGCTTTAACTCTCCTAACTGCATCCCTACATGCCTGGCCAAGATCACTATATTCCTATCAGGTAGACTGTACCCCTTCCACTTTCTGAACACTTCCTTTTTATGCTTGAGCTCAGCCATGCTTGCCTTCTGCCCCAGACCTGTGACATCTTGCACTTTAGGATGAACCCTTCCTGTGCTCTGAGGAGGCAGACCTTGATCAACCAGCTGCCTTGGGTATCCTCAACCTCATGGAATCCTCCTGTGTGATCTCACCTACCAATTTCCAGTATGACTGTGCATGGACATCTAATTCTTCCTGCTTGTTCCCTAAGCTGCATGTCTTTGTGTAGAGGTGTATCAGATGGGCTCTCTGTTGTGCTGCCATCAAGCAAAGTGCAAGAACTTCCCTGTCATGATGTGCCCTGGGTGTTTCCTCACTGCTCCTTGTACTATGACTTCTCCCCAGGCTTTGGTCACCATTCCTGAAAAATCTAGCTTAAAGTCTTCCTAATTAGGTTATCAAGCCTGGTGTAAATGGTGCTAATACCTCCATTTTGGCAGATGGGGCCCCATCTTTTTTAGCAGAAAAGAAAGAAGAGGTCCTAGCTGCCAGTTGGGGTTAAACCATAACAGAGGGTGATGAAGCTTGAAATCTTTTCTCTCTGATTCAGGCTGTAGTTTGAATCAACATTCTTAAGGTCAGAAGCTGGTGGAAGCAATGCATTGATTAGAAAGTGAATAGCAAAGACAAAACAAACGCAATATCTTTTTATTTTCTTCTGTAGAGGATTAGCTCCTGTCAAGTCCAAAAGCCAAGAATCTGGGTAAAATTTGAGGTTTGTGTTTGTCTTGTCATTGTATTCCCTGAAACAGTTCAGCTGAAGTCAGTAGGACAGAAGGAGAAAAAATGTGAGATTGGGCTATGCCTAGAAGTTTTGATTTCTACTTAGGAACAACTTGATTTTAAACTGGTCCCTGGAATCACTTGGAACAAGTTTGAGGCAGATTTTGGTAGGGAAAATTCTAGAGAAAAAAGCCTAAACCACTTCCAGAGAAGCACACTTACCATTAGCAAAGACAAGACATCATTAACATGTCTGTTAGCAAGAATCATAAATTTAACTCTTTTTTGAGTTTTAACGCTTAGACCAATACAATGGCATGTCTGCCTATCCCCCACTTTTCCTCATAGGTAAGTAATTGAGCAAGTAGTGCTGCAAGGCCTTGCTCTGTGTGGATAAAAGATTGTTTCGTACAGTTAACGGTTGCTGAGGTGTTCTTGCTCCTCTGATTCTCTTCATTTCTATGAAAATGTTCTGTGTCGGGAGCAGACCCAGCCATGCAGGTTAAGGAAAAGGCAGACCTCCTCAGGCTTCACAGCCAATGCTGAACAGTGGTCCGTTCCTCTTCCTTTTAGCTTTTAGCAAGCCTGTAACCTTGCCTTGAAATACATCTCAAATTTGGGAAGGAATATAGCCAGTTCAGAGAGATGCTTAGGGGCCATGTGAGTTAGACACTTATAGGCAAGATGTGTGAATTGTAATGTGCGATGTAAATGGCACAAAGTGACTCAGAATGCTTGATGACATTGATTATAATGACTCAAGAATCGGACAATTTCGGGTTTAAAATGTATTCCTGCTAAAGAAGGAAGCTTTCTTTAAAAACAGCAATTCAAGAGAATCCTCTTAAATTTGGAGACAACTACTGATTGTTCAGTAAGGGACAAAATATACAGAGAGGGGAGAGGTTCCAGAACTACATATTGTGCTAATAAGGATGCTATCCAGACAGCTAAGAAGTTTACATATACACTATACAGATGCTAAAAAATGTAGCATTAAAACAGAGACTGTGAATTTTGTCATAAAGAAAATTTTGCTCTGGCAATTTCTTTTACTATTATTGAAACAATTACTTAAGTGGCATACAGTTGTAAATGGTACGTCTTATGTTGCTGGTGTATATTAACATCTATATCACTGTAATAGCATAGCCATAGTAACAAACTTTCAGTATTATCAATCTGACTTCAATAGAAGCAGCATAAATACTGTAGATGATGACAAGTGTACGGTGATGAAGTTAGCATAAGGAATTAAGACTTCCAGGATATATCATAGACTGTTGGGATGTATCTTTTTGCCATTATTATTTCTCATGGAAGGTGAAGTGCATTGCTTTCATGGCACCATTTCCCTCTTGCTCCCTTTTGAGACTGAGAGGCTGTGCCTGTATGTCACTGTGTTGGTCCTGAGCAGTAACGCCATGGTGAAGGATCTCACTGCGTCATCACCACTTACTGAGCAGTGATTTGGTTGACAGAACAGTTCTGGTGCATGTAAAACTGTTTCTTTTTGGAAGCAATTAAGCAGGGTGATCTGTTTCAGAATACACCAAGTCTAATCAAAATCCTGAAAGGGCACACAAACAGCTTATCCAATGACTGATTTTTTTCAACAGCTTTAAGTGTATGCATGGTAGGGAAATTTGGATGAAGGAATCAATATCTTGTTCAAAGTAAACTAAATCTAGTTTGAAGTAAAACACCTGAACCACATACAGTGGAAATATAGGGAAATCAGTAACAATTTTTTGTATTTACTGACCTACTGACCTTTTTTTCTGCACCAAATACTTGCTAGGGTAGACATAGCCTAACAAGCTTCTTTTTCAAGGGAAGAACAGCCCCAGCTCTCTCAGCCTCTCTTCATAAGTCAGATAAATGCTCCAGTCCCTTAATCACCCTCATCGTCCTTCACTAGACTCACTCATTTCTACTGGCAAGCCCAGCACTGGACCCAGCACTCTAGATGTGTCTCAGCAGGAGTGAATAAAGAGGAAGGCACACTTCCTTCAACCTGCTGGCAACTCTCTGCCTAATACATTTCACAGAATGACAGAATGGTAGGGGTTGGAAGGGACCTCTGGAGATCATCTAGTCCAACCCCCCTGCCAGAGCAGGGTCACCTAGAGCAGGCTGCACAGGAACACATCCAGGCAGGTTTTGAATATCTCCAGAGAAGGAGACTCCACCACTTCTCTGGGCAGCCTGTTCCAGTGCTCTGTTACCCTCAAAGAAGTTTTTCCTCATGTTGAGATGGAATTTCTTGTGTTCTAGCTTGTGTCTGTTGTCCCTTGTCTTGTCACTGGGCACCACTGAGAAGAGTTTGACCCCATCCTCTTGACACCCACCCTTTAGATATTTATAAACATCGATGAGATCCCCTCTCGCTCTTCTCTTCTCCAGGCTAAATAGACCCAGGTCTCTCAGCCTTTCCTCATAAGAGAGGGTGCTGTTGGCTGCGTTTGCTGCAAGGGCACATTGCTGGCTCATGTTCAACATGGTATCCACCAGTACCTCCAAGTCATTTTCTACAAAGCTGCTTTACAGATGGACAGCCTCCAGGCTGTACTAGTGCCTGGGGTTATTCCAGCCCAGGGGAAGAACTTGGCATTTCCCTTTGGTGAACTTCATGAGGTTTCTGTTGTCCCATATCTCCAGCCTGTCGAGGTCCCTTTCAAGGCCTCATCTACTATTTCATCTTTTCAGAGCTGGGCCTTCTATAAAAATAAGTTACCTCATAATTCCTTTTTTCATAAGCCTCTCTCTTGCCTGACTCCACATTTCCCTTTTCTCTAAATCTACCATTCCTTATTAAAGTCTTTGTAATATATTTTATTCTCATTTTAGGGCACCCAATACACCTATGACATTATATGCTATGTGTGCATTTGAAATTTATTTAGACATAGGTCTACACAAATCACATCAGGTTGACCCAGTGGTTTTGGCTCTGAGAACAGATTAGTCAGAAGAGTAAATAAGACTGACAGAAAAATAAAGTCAACTCTACAAGAATTTCATAGCCTTGTCTCCAAAGAAACTATTTAAAAACACAAACCCAGAGACTGCTTTCCTATATTTCTTGATCTGGGAATCAGCAGTTACCTGTCATTAACTGTACCTGACCAGAGCTAAATATTATCATCTTTGTACTTCATAGTAATGACATTTTAGAGAAAGTGCAAGTGGTGGGAGGCAGAAAAGGAAGGCAGAGATTAAGGGGAGGAAGACAGGTGGATAAAGACAGGAACCATTAACTTCCAAGATTTGTAAATTTCCTGTTAGATCTATAATGGAAGAAGTAGTGCCGCTGAGGAAAGCCAGTAGGCAAAGCAAAAAGGCAAAATGAGTATTTTGCTGCCTGCAGAATTCAGTCAGTACCTACACAACCACCTGACACTCTCCCTTCCTTCAGGGGATCTGATCTAGATTTCCCATGTCCACAAATGTCATCCCTGTCTCATCGCTCAAGCAGGATGTCTAATCAAAATTTCTTTTCAAGAGTTGAAAGTTTCAAGAGTTGAATTCTGGTATCATATTCTTTGTTCTCCAGTAAAGCCAACTCGCAAGTCAGCCTGATCTTGTCCAAACATTGAACAAGGGGCAGCTTCTAGGCCAAATAAACTTACAAGATAACATACAAGAGAGACAAAGCAAATACAATTCCCCACAAACCCCCAGATAACTGCACGTTATGACAAAAGAACATTGAAATAGAGATTTAAGACACAGAATTTTAAACATATTTAGCATATTTAGATAAAATCCAACTTGTTATGACAGAGATATAAGACCATCTTTAGAAACAATTCAGGCAGATATATATTTTGATATTTCAAAAAGTATTTACGTTAGGGAAATATCTGTTGATATTTCCAAAAACACTTGGTCAGTGAGCTCTTATTGAAAGCAAATACCTAAATATGTGACTATACGGTCCAAGAAAGTTATAGTGCAGTTTTTCACATGTAATTCTAAATAGCTGCCACGTCAGCCGTGATATGCAGGAGCCCCTGTAGGTACCTTTAACTTGCAGTAACCAAACAGAAATCATGGTTTTCTACTGGGAATTATCAAATATTATGATGAGTCACAAATATTTTACAGCTCTGCAATTTGTTTTCCTCTCTTTTTCACTAAATTTGTCACCTGTACAAAGGTCCATATTTTACCAGGGAAAGGTTACTCAGCTGGAAATATGGAATTAAAATGACTGAAGTACAAACTTTCAGAAAAATGGACAGATTTTTTTCTGTGGGAAGAAAATAGCAGGTTAGTGTTAAAGACGTACAGGATTGTTGTAGAGAGCATTCAAGATACTGATGGAGGGGAGGTGCAGCGGATGTCCAGAAATGCCATGGACAGATTGTAGCCTGCAGCACACAAAGCACTGCAAGTGACTGAAAATGGCAAAAGGATAGGATTTTCAGAAATGCTTTTTGAGTGCTGAGAAGCATAAATACTGCCAAGCAGAAAATCTCAAAGTAGGCTAAGAGAAATAACCAAGTGGATGAAAATAGACCAAAAGGGAAGATCAGACAAGTTTTAGGGAGTTTTGCTGAGACCGTAGCTGAGCAGCAGGAAGGAAACTGTTTAGAAAATGCTATTTATGTAAGATGAGATCCCATGTACATTTAATGCTTGAACATTTGAAGGACCCATTTGATGAAGCTTGCCTGATTGTTAAGTAGTTTTGTGCAGCTCTTGTTTTTAAATGAGCTTATTGTTCTAGAGCTTTCTCTGGGACTCATCAATATCGTGCCTTGACACCTTCCCTGCTGACACCCTGCCAGTGACCAGTATCATCAGCATAGACAGCCTGATGACACCCTGCCCCCTGAATGACATCATCAGTGTTGGCAGGAGGGGACACACTTTATTCGCATAAGGTGTGATTCTCTCAAATCACACTATCATTGTTGGAGCCACGGCATGGCACGATAGGCTGTTGTGGCCAGATGACCCGGACACCAAGTGTTCCTAGCAGTCCACCAGAGCCACGGCATCACTTATGATCCTGTGTTTACTACCAGGGATTTGAGTGAGATGCTCTATGGGAGTGTTGCTGTTTATCTTTCCTACAGCCTCAATAATGCTTTATTTTATAACATGTTGTCGGACTCCATTACTGTTTGGACCAGTATACTCATTCTTGTGTATGCTGCTGCTTCTACACTTGTAGTAACAAATCTGATTTATTTCTGCTGTTAATCTTGTCCCTTTTGAAATACTTAATTACATTCACCAAAATCTCGGACTCTGCCTTGAAATGCCTACATGTAGAAAAAAAACATTTTTCCCAGATCACAAGTGGATCCCTCAATTGGAAGATCATCTGTATCAAAGTGGATACATATAAAGCAATTCTAATGGTAGGTTTCACTTCTGTAGCAGCGATGTCCTATTTTTTAAAAGAAGTTGAGTGGAAAAACCCACAGCAGGCATGAAATGGCTTTGATTATTCAAGACAAGCTGATGGGAAGTAAAGACTGAGCAAAGTAGCTGAGCATCATTACAGCAGATTAAATTCAGCATAGACAGCACAGGATAATGCAGGCATAAAGAAGAAACTGTTACACTCAGCGTGAAGGTCTAAGTATCAGGCCAGCTCAGACCTGGTCAAAAAAGCAAGTTAAGGTGCTAGGCACAAAGTAATGTGCAAGTTAATGTGCCATGTTCTTGCCCTAAGAAAGGTATATAAAAGGACAACCTCGTTTTTTTAATGCCATTTTATAGCCAAATGGCAATTTATATATGCATATGACCAGTTCAAAATTCCATCTAAGGAGCTTCATATCATATGTGTGTGTACATGTATTCTTTAAAAAAGTTCTTCAAGCTTAAATGCAAATTCATGTTAGCTTTAGAGTTATGTCTGATTTGGACTGCCAGAATATGCTAGCAATGCCATAACAACCTTTCCATGTTGTGTAAAAATCCAAGATAGCTCATTTTTGACTCTCCTGCTCTTTCTTTACTTGGTTTGGCTGATAGTCTAGTGTTTTGCCACTTGAGAATGCTTAGGTACCCACCTCATCATTCTTCATTACTGTCCGTGTTTGCTTAAGATCCGTACAGGAGTTTTCTACCGAACCAAGAACCAACCACATTTTCTTCAGAGCAAGAAACAGTACATCTTTCTTTTGCCAAGCTTAAGGCAACATAATAAGACCATTAAAAGGGGAATAAGTAAATGCCCATTTTCTTCGTAATATAAAGACCGTGGAAACATAATATTGTGAAGTACCCTCATTTCATCTCTCTTCTCATGTGGTTTAACTTTTGTATCTTTTGGTACAGTAGACCTGTTGTAGGCAGTATTCGGTCTGAAAAATCAACAGGGATTATCCAGGCACTCCAGTCACTTTTTATTTTCCAGAAACTGCCTCTTTGCCATTAGCTGTCTTACTACCACTGCTTGATGAAGGCAATTAAAATAGTTAAGTTTATGATTCCTAGCAATGTCAGGGGTTTGGGATGTGAATAAATTGCAAAACAAAAATATTGAATTCTTCAATCAGGTGGTACATTTCACAAATTACTGGGGCTCTACAGGGAGCCACAGCATTTATGCTCCATCAGTATGTCTTGTTTACAGATGCTTATGTCTGCATTTAATATGCAGGTTTAAAAGACAAATACTGTTTACAGTTCTTGTTGCTCTTTGAAGCAGGTTAGTTTTTACTACTAAGAATAATGCTGGCTAAAAATCTTACTGGATCTTATTTTGTTCTCCTTTGCTTTCGGCAAAAGGAAATGCTGAAGACTTTGTGTTATTTGGTAGTTTTACAATCTCATTTAATTTTTGACTGAAAACCTGAACACCAATGGCACTTTTAAATTTTTGTTTTATCTTATTTATTTTATTTTATTTTATTTTATTTTATTTTATTTTATTTTATTTTATTTTATTTTATTTTATTTTATTTTATTTTATTTTATTTTCATTTTATTTTATTTTCATTTTATTTCATTTTATTTTCATTTTATTTCATTTTATTATATTTTGGTTTGGTTTGGTTTGGTTTGGTTTTGCTACATGGGCTGGATTCCTGTATTTCTTAGTTAACATTCCCTTGGTGGAAACTATTTGGACCATATTTCTAGGGTTTAGTTATCTGGAGTGGAAGTTAAAAAGCACTGTTCTATCCCAGTGAGACAGCAGGGAACCCATCAATATTTTTTGTGCTGAATGATTTTCAGGGCTGATCCAGTCCTCCTTCACATGGGTGTAGATCAAAAGGAGCTCCACTGATATGAGTAGACTTATATTCCAGAATGTAGATTTGGATCACGTGGCATTTTGTAGTTAGCTTGATGGCTGTTATGAAGTGCAATGAAATAGCCCATCATGTACAGAAGCCAGCACTGTTTCATATGGCAGGTCTTGATCTGTCCAGGTGCCCGACAAGCCTTATTCCATGGAAAAGACGCCCAAGGGCTCAAATTTTGCCTCTAGTCTTGAGGCACCTATTTACAGCTCAGATCCTTATTCCATTGCAGTATGAAAGGGAAAAATCCTACTGACTTCAAAGGGATCATGACTAGACGTTGGGATAAAGCCAAACTCAATAAGCAAAGTATATTCCTAGAGTGACTCAACTGCATATGTCTTACTGGAGATTTTTCAATCCTAAAACTTTTCAAAATCAGACCGAAGTTGCATTTTTAAGAGAATCTAAATCCCATATTCTCTATAAGGCCCGAAATCCCACATCTCCCAGACAGCGTAACTGTCTACACAAAAAGCTACACACGCAACTCAGGTCTCCATCAGGCCCTGAAGACACCTCTCCACCTCTCAGCCAGACTTGCAGGGCATGTAGCTTGCCTGGGGCAGTAGATCAGAGCTTCCAGATCAGACACCTGAATAAATATGGACATACCCAGCAAGAACAGGCAGTGAGTATGGAGAGTATGACATTTCCAGTTCATCACTGAATAATGGGATATGAACCTTTGCTTCAGCTGATACTGTCGCACTTGCAGGGCTCCCCTTTTCCTTTACCTGCTTGAGAGTGATTACAGTCACTCCTACAGCCTATTGTGAAAAGTTCAAAGCTGGACTCAATCTCTGGTCATCACCTTATCACTTCAGAAATAGGCACAAAAATGGGGTGAGAAAGAGACAAAGAAAATGAGCAAACTCAGCTTTGTAAACTGCAAAAGTAAGATACTTGGTAAAAGCTAGAGAAGCAGAAGGTGACAAATGATATGAGAATAAATCAAAGAAATTTAGTTCAATCATAAAAGCGATAGAATTCAGGGTGTCAGACCTTCAAAGACAGGTTTTGCCAGACTAACCTGACAACTTGTCTGGGAAGATAACTGATTTTTCTAGAGCAGGGAAATGCAATAGATCTCATCTAATCTAATGCAAAACTTCTGACGTGGGGATATACAGGAAATAGTTCAACTGGAGAAGGTAGAAATGAATATAGGATTTATAACAAGTATATAAAATTGCCTGATGAGGAGGCAATAATGGTTATGCTGAAAGCAAACTACTGGTGTTGGATAAAAGTCCACAATCCTGAAGAATCTGCCCTTAAAATTACTTATATTTTTGTTAGATACCTCAGCGCAACAAAGCAGGAGTGTACTAAGAAAGTTGGATGTGAACATAAAGTTAAGCAATTTTTGTCTGTGCAGAAGAGGATAAGGGTATCATATTGTGAGATGTGGATTTACTTTAAATTTGGATGGTCTGGAATAATAGAAGTAGGCTGAAATTCACTTCAGGAATAATGAAAATAATATCTGCTACAAGCAGAAAACTCAGAAGCTGGAAATGATAACGGAGAAGAAATTACTGTGTGTACGATTTGTGTCACTTACAGTCCTAATCCATGAATCCTAATTGGAACAAATGTATGGAGAAAGGCACTCTGTTCTCCTGACCATGCCAGTCTTTATCACATGAAAGGAGAATAAACTAGACTGACTTGCTGGCAAAAAGGAGAGGCTATAACTGTTCTTTGTGAACATTTGGATAGTAGGGTACCTATCTGGAAAAGCATACTTCTGAATGATTGTGAAAAGTCTGAATAGCTAAATCCTTGAATGGATCTTAAACATCTCTTGCCTTCTATATTCAATTGCTTCTTTTGCACAGACCACGCCTGGCTTCAAAAGTCACAGACCTTGCTGTCTGCCAAACAAAGCAGCATTTGCTTACAGTCCAAAGGAAAGCTGTGCCTAGTTAATACTATGGGTCCCACAGCAGTGTGAACTTAGGTACATTCTTGTTTAGCAAATTACAGCACCTGAACATTTTCATCTTCATTTCGGCCTCTCATCACATTAAGAAATCTGTCTGAGCTAATGTTGAGCTGTCAGTTTACTATATACCAAATAGACCCCATCTGCACCTTCACAGGCTGTGACTAGTAGTTACCCTTGGAGATGGAGAAATTCTGCTCCTACAGTGGTGTTTTCAGCCTTAGCACCTTGTTTTGGTGCTACACCTGCCGAATCTTGTTTTGAACAAGAAAGTATCATCAGAAATTTAGGAGCATTGCTGTCTGACTCTGCCAACTGTAACAAGTGTTCCTTGCAGCAAGACGCAGAGCCCAGAAAAGGCACAATCTTTTTAAAGACTATTTTAGGAAATATGACACAGTAGTGGGGGAGAAGTAAGAACAAAAAAGTCATTCAACAGCTGACTAGGGTTGAAAAAAATTCCTTTTGATTTTACGAATGTTGTGTATCTTTCTCTTTCATTTTGGTCTTCTCCCTTGAGAAGTCAACAGTGTAAAGAACCAGTATTGGAGAGGAAGAAGCCTTATTTTCTCTATCCAGATATCACACCCTGATACTTCTTAGTTTCCCGATTTGCCTTTATAGGAAAGGTTTGATTTGGGCCAAGTAAACAGCAGTGCATAAACAGGAACAGAGATGAATATCAAACTGATGATGAAGAGTTCCTCTTAAAATATTTAACATACTGCACTTTTTGTGATTTGGGTTCAAGTTTGGGTTTTAGCAGAAAGTCATTCCTTTGTGCCCAGTGAATTTAAATATCCAAATGTAAGCTTTTTTTTCTCTGTCATTTTTCATAAGCTTACTGTCCAGCTATAAATTACCCATTGTTTTTAATTCATTAGAGTAACTTGAAACTCCTGGTGCTTAAGGATTTCATTTTTAATTTATGTAATTTACTTGAGAAAATATGTTCCCTTAGGATTCTTCAGTTTACTTGCAGTTTTCTTTTATAAGTGTACATTTCATTGATGTGCTCATACATGCGTATCACACTGCATATGAACAGGTCATTTACTCCAAAAATGTATGTAACATCAAATATCTCCTGGCATAAATATTCATTTAAGTAAGTTCCTCTAAAACACAAGCCTTTGAAAAAGTTAAACCTTTCATTATGCCCTTGAGTAAATTCCTAGTTCTGTCAAATGTTTACATAAAGGTTGAATCGAGCACAGTCAAGGGCTTTAAGATTATAAAAATTTGCAGCAACCACCTGGTGCTGAAATTGGGAACATTATTTCCATTATATTATAATTTCATCAGTGACAGTCTTTTAGGTATTTAACACCGATACAGCTTTTCACAGGCTGAAGTGAGCATCTTGAAATTTTTCCAGAAAACAATATGAAAGTCATTTGTCTGGGAAAGAACTGAGATAATATTTTATATCTAATATGATTAAGTAAATAAGCAGCTATGCTTTCTGTGAGTTGTAACATCTTCTTGGGCTTCAGGGTTAGCCCAGTGTAGAGCAGATGGCTGTACTGATCTGATAATTGCAATGGTAAAATAATTTTTTGAGAGGGCTGTTAACACGTAGCTAGCCTGATGCAAATGTAAGATGGCATTCTTGGATGATTGTGCCATCTGAGATCCTCAAGTCATTAAAGGATCCAAGAACAATTAAAACCGCAGGGTTTTGGAATGAGAAATGGAAAAAATGTCTTGCTACTGGACAGAAAATAGTCTTGCCAGAACCTTAGTCTCTTTCCTTCACCTCACTGCTGAAGGTTCACTTTGCATTCCAACTCGCTTACCCATTCATATCCTAATGTCTAAGGAACAGTGTAATAACAGAGGCATTGCATTTAGTTTCCATAAAGTCATCCCTGCACTGCTTTACTGAAGTGACACCCTTCTCTATCAGTTTCAGGGGAAAAGTATGCTTGCTTGAAAACAGCTAGACAGCCACCCCAATAAAAAATAACAACAGGCTCTCTACAAAATGGCCAAAGTTAAGTAAGCTGAAATTTCTTCAGTAGGAACTGAAAAGAACATAATCCAAATGTTGTTTCTTTCAAGGAAAACTTTAATAAATTTTTTTTAGTAGAGTTTAAAGAGGGGAGTCTCACTGGCCAGTCTCACTGGCTTTGGGAGTGGGCTTTTTTGCAGCTTTCCTGTTTCTGATGAGTGTGAAAGGATGGGAGCTCTGTACACAGGGACTGGAATCCCCGTGGAGGACAGTCAATGTGTTAACGTAAAGAGTGTCTCAGACTGTATGAGGCTCAAAGACGCTTCTAACACTACCGGTCCTTGGGCTTCTTTGCTTCGATCTTGTCATTCAACACAGCAGAAACAAGTTATTAGTGTGGAGGGATGATTTCTCAATACCATTTCAAGTTTCTTACAGATTATCTTTTCTTTAGTCTTTAGAAATGGCAGTACATAATAAATGCACATACTGCGTGGTAAATAGATGCTAGTTTTGTTTAGTGACAGTACAAAGAAATTTGGTTTGAGGTATCTTGTAGCTGTTAATAATAAAATGATAGCTTAGGTGGCATACCATGCCACTCTATTGTGCTTTGCACTAGTATGGTAAACTGGAACACCTATTCACCCTCACAATGGGGTTTCCCTCTCCAATCTCTTCTGAAAATAAAGTGGTGAAGGGACCGAAAGGATTTCCCTAATTGACAGGACTAATTGGTAAATAGCAGTGGCCTTCAGCTGGCATTTGTGTACAGCAGTGTCATCAAAACGAATGGTGACTATTCCCCCTTTTATCTATGACTAATGCCTCAACTACATCTGCAGACTATGGTGGTCAGAGACATTTAAGCATGAAGTCTTCAGCACTTTGGCAATGCCAATCAACAGAAAATCTAGCAGCACCTTTTCCTATTTAGAGATTAAACGTGATGCTCTCTAGAACACATATGACAACTTCGAGAAAGCCTATAAATCATAACATAACAAAATATGAACGAGGATGAGCTATCGGGGGTAGTTTATGGCTCAAGCCATTTCAAAAGTATTGTTGTCTCAGACTTTGACTGTTAGGTATAAAATGCTACTGCTGACTTAAATTATCCTTTTAACTTCAATAGCTGTGGCACTTCATTTAGCTCAAAATTTCTGCACAGTTCTGCTGCATGCACCAATAGATGCACATTTTGTCTCTTTCTTATGCATGCCACTATCTAAGATACTTACTTACTAAATCTAAGAGAAAGTGTGACCTTTTCTTGATTATTCCTGGTGACATGTTTTGATTTCTCTTGTCTTTCTGTCACACTCCTCGTAACGTTTCTTTTAATTACGTGTATAGATCATAAACAACCTAGAAACTTTTCTTGGCATTCTGTACAGATATTTCTTACTGAGATATCTCCACTGCCTTTCCCATTTTCACCCTTTTAATTCTATTGAACCTCCTCACTGCTACCTTTCACGTTTTGCCTTTACCATTTCTATTTATAAAGGTAATAAAATACCAAGGAATCATTCTGACCTTTCCAGGTAATCAATATTAAGGATAGTCAGCTATCAGCAAATATTGTTTTAGACAATAATTATATAGAAGAGTGGCAGTTTCTCATTCATCACCTTAAGCAGATGTCTGGGGGAGGAAATAGGAATATCTTAAGTACCTGAGATTTTGCTTCAGAAACATCATTTTTGACACATACCCATTAGCGGGGCTTCATTGTGGATAGTGTCTGCTTTAAAGCAGTGTTGGCCCTATTAGCAGAAAGTGGCCCATTCTGTCAACTCTTTCTCAGCATAATTGCTCCATGGCTGACAAATGACTGTTCAAACTACCCGTGCAATGCTTTATTGTCTTTTTGCAATGGAGGCACTTCACCGAAATTAAAAGTGAAATAACGCTGTTGGATTTCCAGCTTATTAGCAACAGAGTAAGGAGAATTTGGGCTGAGAGGAAATGCCTCCTCTTCGGTCTGGAGACTGAAGTATTTATGAAGCATACTGGTATAGAGGGAATTGTACTGAAGTGATGAAAATTTCAGAGCAGGAAGCACAGGATTTAAAACAGAAGGGTCATGCTATGCCAAGGGGCACGTTTTAAGGTTAAAAGAAACCACTCATTCTTCCTATAGGCTTCTTTTATTTGTCTATAAATAAAGATGATGGGGCGAGAATAATATTTAGCCAGCTGGTGTCCTCAGATGCTCCCTAGAGTGGAACAGAAAGATAAGCAATTATTGGCAAAAAAATGGCAAACTACAATTACTACTCAGAGAATGTAATACTTCTGCACAAATGAAAATGCTACATACTGGGGGGAGTGGGGGTGGGGTGGGAGGGATTTGGACTTTAAAATGTGCGAAGTGGAAAAATAGAAGGGCATTAAGAAAATTGGTATTATCAGATTTCAAAAGTGCCTAGTCCCTTTGAATCTGCAATGATTTCAACAAGCCTTTGTTTCTATTTCTCTCTACCTTTATAAAGACTCTTTAATTTTTACTAGGCATTTCTGACTCCAAAACTTATTCCTCATAGCTGGCTGTATTTTCCAGCTTAACATTTTCTAAACTTAGCTCTAATTGAAAATCAGACTTTTTTTTCGTTTGTTTTTTTTTTTTTGAGGAATGAGAGGAGACCTGGGCTCAGTTACTTCAGAAATGCCAGTCTCTGGCCACAATAATTGATAATGACAGAAACATTTCTGTTGTAAATGCAAGTTGTGTCTCTAAGCTACCTCTTATACACAGAGCTCCTTTGCCAGGGATGAGAGTCCCTCTGCCAGTACCAAAGACACTGCAGGAGTAAGGCCTTAATTCCTGCTTGTCAAGAGCTTTAAAAGAATGTAAATATGATACATGTGAGAAAGCCAGTGAACCTTCACTGCTTTCAGCCAAAGAGCAGAACTGTGGAATTATTATTTGAAACGCTTAGTATCTGCAACCCTTGATTTAGTTTACCTGCATTGTAAGGTAATTCTGACATCCAAACAAAGGTGATCAGGTAAATAGATTCTTCTGTAGAAAACAAGCAACAATTGTTTTTCCACTGGTCATGGACCAAATTGGCAAGTGTCATCCCACCAAACTTCAAATGTCTTAAAGAATACCTGTACATCTGAGCATATCATACAGCAGAGCTCCCTTTATAATTAGTGCAGAAAAATAGGTATTGTAGGTATGAGTCATCTGATCTATTTTAGAATTTTTCTGCATAGATTTGTAACAGGAGCCTGGTGCAGCAAGTTTACATACAGATGTCTACTACACCTACATCTAGAATTAGTCTAAATGGGCTTTGCCAGAAATACCAATGAAAGGAAATAAAATGACATCTAATGTCTTATACCTTGTATACAGAGTTTAAATCAAATTTAAGATAACAACTGGGTGAGCATCCTCATCCTTTTTAACAAGACGCACACATCATTATAAAGAGCCAGTCACAAAGATGTGCTTCCCTTAACACATGTCAATGTGATTGCAAAGCAAAGAGGTTTGCTTTTCATTAGATGATTGCCGAAATACACAGAGAGATTGAATGGAAGAATCACATTTCTGCAGAAGCACCCAAACTATAAATTACAGCTGGGATTTGCACAGTTCATCTCAATGGCCAAAGCAATCATAGAATCACAGAATCATAGAATCTTCATGGTTGGAAGAGACCTTTGAGATCATCGAGTCCAACCATACACACACATAAAAAACCCCTACAGTCTCTGTCACTAGAGCATGCCCTGAAGTGCCAAATCTAGACGTTTCTTAAACACCTCTAGGGATGGTGACTCAACCACCTCCCTGGGCAGGCTGTTCCAGTGCCTGACCACTCTTTCAGGAAAGTAATTCTTCCTAATATCTAACCTAAACCTCCCCTGCCGCAACTTCAGACCATTTCCTCTGGTCCTGTCATTATTTACTTGGGAGAAGAGGCCAACACCCACGTCTCTCCAACCTCCTTTCAGGTAGTTGTAGAGGGCAATGATGTCTCCCCTCAGCCTCCTCTTCTCCAAACTAAACATGCCCAGCTCCCTCAGCCTCTCCTCATATGACGTGGTCTCCAGACCCCTCACCAGCCTGGTAGCTCTCCTCTGGACACGCTCCAGCACTTCAATGTCCCTCTTGTCCAGAGGGGCCCAGAACTGAACACAGGACTCGAGGTGAGGCCTCACCAGTGCCGAGTACAGAGGCACGATCACCTGACTTATTCTGAATTCAGGGTGATTAACACATACACAAAGAACATCTATGCGGAATACATGCAGTAAATCCAAAGTATCTGTCATTTATACTCTCTTATGCATTTGCTGTGCAAATGTTCTCTAGTCCAATAAGTGGCCTTTCCTGCACACAGAGGTCATCTGCACCACATGTACTTGTTTGATTGAGTAGACTCCCTACATTTGGAGTCATGCTGTATGCCCACAGACTAGTCAGAGCAGATTCAAAAATCCAAATAAGCTGTCTAAAACATGCTTTTCCACCTAGGCTAAATTTCTGTGCTATTAAGGGGGTACACAGAAATTATAAATAAATGAATCTGAATAATTTATTTAAAATGACAAGGTAATTTGCATTTGAGTCAAACACATATACTTGCATTAACAAGAAACACAACAAAACCTACTCCAAAGTGACGTTCATTGTTTGTACAGCACAATTATTTCTGAGGTAGGCAGGTTTTTTTCTCCACTCTCCAAAAATTCAACAGAATTTGCCATCACCTAAAAATGCAAAATGCAAGGAAGTATACATTAAAGTGAAAGCATCATGAGGAGTAGATGAAGAGACATTTTCTGTTAAGTACTTTTCAGTTCATTTTTTGTTGATGCCAACATTTTTTTACACTGTTTGGTTCAGAGACTATTTGTGGTTCCAGAATTGCACTCAGAAGAACATCTGAAGCCCAGACTGAGGGAAAATTGTAATTGGAAGAATTTGGGATTTTGAAAGAAGCAGGAAACTTGTGCCTTTTTTTTAACTAAAGCCAAAAGACATCTCAGGGTAAAGTTGAGATAATAACCTACAATCATTGTTATCTGATGCAGCCATCCATAGGCTGAACTTTCAGTTCCCACCAGACAAATACTTTCACTGAAGAAATTACTACTGTGGTATTTTCTGCTTTCATATTATTGATTTTTTTTCTGTCTTACAACTTTTATCCCCTTGTCCATCCTACAAGGATGAGTACCATTCATAGAAATTGGTAGTAAAAGCAAAGTCCAGCAAGATTCTGGCACTTCTTTTGTGGAGGCAGAATTTCACTTGAAAGTTATCTCTTCTCTGCTTCACTATGTGCTCCCCAATTTCACCTGGACAAAAAGTACTCTCTGCTAGCCTTTTAACAGAGCAAGCAAATTTTCATCTACTTCTGATGGACACTCCCCCTACCCTTTGTGTGAACCTTGGTAGGAATCATAAACCTTAGGCTGCTTTCTCTCTGCAACATGAACTTCCTGTGGCAAGGATAGAAGAAGCTGTTGTAGCATTGTTTCATTGTGGGCTTGGTTTGTCTAGTGTCACACTTTGATCCAGAGACATGTTCCTGCTACAATATCTGGGTTTTATGAATTAATTATGTTACAGGTTTCTCTCCCAAGGACACATTTTTGGACCTGAGAAGGCTCCATCTCATCCCAACCTCAACCTGGTTTTAGAGCCAAACATCACACCAGAGTGCCACAAAGGCCCAATCCGAGCTCCTGTTGAGTGGTCTCACCATCCTCCCAGCCACATGACTCAGAATATGTTGTCTCCTGCGATGAGACTTAAGCAAGAGGTAAGGTCCTCTTTGGGAATCAGACTCCCAGGCAATCAAGCAGAGAGCAAACTTGTTCCTGGATAAACACAGGGTTTCCACAGTGTTTGCCAGAGTGCACAGAAATACCCACATTTGCTCTCAAACCAGAGGCTGTACGGATGTCTCTGTGGTGAGGTAAAACCTCTGCTTCTCAGCAAGGTGGAAAGCCATGCTGATCTGGTAGTGCAGACAATGGGACTCAAGGCAGCATCTCTGCACTGTGCTGAGTGCACCTACCAGTTTCCAAGAGCCAGCTTGGGCATCTTTAATACAGCACTGCAATATCGCACGTGAATGATACAATCTGTCTGGGCTCAATAGAGATCCCTTTTCCACTGCTCTGCCATATCACTTACTGCAAAACAAAACTGCCGTAAACACTCTCACTCTCCTGCACAGCCCTATCAAGCAGATGACAAGGCAATTTTAATTTTGCTTCATATTGCAAACTCTTGAGGAGTATTTACTTTAGTTTAAAAATTTAGGACTAAATTTTCAGGTGTATTCTAGTATTTGTTTTGTCTTGTTCAAAGTTGCTTTCCAGTTTTCATATTTTTTATTCATTTTTCAACATGGTACATTCCAAGGCTTTCACGAGCCTTCCTACTCTTAACGTGAGAAACTGCTCCACCCTCTGGTTAATTGTAATTCTGCTACAGAAATTGCCAGCTGGCCTCCAACAATTTTTTTATCCCTTTGATCAGCTTTTTCTCCAGGATGGGAGAGATCACTGGATGAATGGGCAATAGACACTACATGCTCTAGTCTGTTGGGAGAGACTGGAAAAAACATTAAAGCTTACTGCACTGCTCTGAGAATAACTGAGATTACATGAAGTACCGGATGAGTTTAGGTGTCCCCCTCAGCCTTGGTGACATTCCTTCTTTAGACAATAATGGCCCGGGGCAGGAAATTAGCAAAGGGTGTGAGGGTTTGGAGGAAATTTCCCTTGGCAAGTGTTGGAGTCTTTATGGAATTGAAAGTAATAGGAAAATGGGGGGGAAAGGCGAGGGGGAGACTGTGACAATGCCAACGTTGCTATACCGTACTTTGTGGTTTTATTAGAAAACTATTCAGTAAACTGTGTTACCTAATATTACTTTAACCTACATTTTGCTCTGCATAAATGCTTCCTCCTCCTCCTCTCTTCTCTTTATATGTACTATATTACATCTATGATTTGCCTGCCCTAGGGGACTTTACCCTCGTGTGCAGGTTTTTGCCTGCTGGGCTGGGGACCCACACACTAAACCTTCCCCTCTACTGGCACAGATGGGAAAAGGAAAAACCTATTTCTGGCTATGTTTCCTGAACACTCAAGGCTTTGCAATATTGCCACCTGCGAGATATCAAAAATCAGTCAGTCATGTGCTGAATATTGAATTTTCTTTAAAATAGTTTTATGCTTTTAGCTAAGCTCCTCAAGGAAGTGAAAATAGCACCTGTCTGCCCTTTTCTCTGTAAGCTTCTTATTATCTTTCCCCATAGCTGCTGAAGTTGTTAGCCAATTTCAACAAATCTGCCAGAGGAGTACAGTCTCAAAGGAAATATTGTCATGAGCATAGGCAGTTGAATAGAGGAGAGTAGCACAAATTAGTGCTTCGTCTAACATAAGCATTGCCACCCAAATTCAGTAATGATCTATTTTCTTTGCCCTGGTGACAACTCAGCATATACGCACTGGTCAGCTGAGCAGCGCGACCTGGAAGCACTTACGTCCTGGGGGTCTTGCTCAGGTGGTGACTTGAGAACAGAGGAAGCTGCAGAGGAGGTAAGGGATACAGTAGGGGACCTGGGTGATTTGCAAGAAGGCAGAGGCATTCCTATTCAAGGGCAGGGGAGCAGGGACAAGGGGATGACAGCACGTAAAGGGATGATAAAGGACAAACACCCACAGGAACTGTGTTTTCTTAGTGCCTTTATTCACAACAAAACGGTGTTTTGTAGCAGCTCCGTATACTCGGTCTTCTGATAATCTTAACTCAGCCTTTGTACTTGGATGGGCTCTTTGCATTAACTGCTACCTCACCTCCAGGTGTGTGTAATCTCTGCCTAGCTTTTATTTTGACCTCTCTGGACCGAAGTTCATATTAATTTTGTTTATCCAACACTTATCTCACTGCAGCTCATTTTTATTTCTTCTTTGCACACCAGTCCTTCATGTCTGTCTGGAAATCAGAATATGCAAGTGGTTTCTAAACTTGATAAAACACACTACCCCATTGTTGTCTTTACTAGAACCAGTTTTATTTAAACCTCAGCTGCTTTTTTCAATATTTAAATTAATTTTAGGGTCATAACACTTCTTATCCTCTCTAAATGAGAATGGAAAATAGGAGTGTATGGAAAATACCTTGATAATAAAGTTTTATCTCCCCAGTAAGTAAAAGGGTTGGAGTTTTTAATTTGTTGAGAAACAAACCTTAACTCTTTCAGTGACATTTTGGCAATGTGGAAAATCTTGGGAAATGCTACAATTAAAAGAATGTTAAATAACAACTGTTCTTAAATATGTGTATTTTACTGGAAGGAAAAAAAACCATATAATTTTATCTGTAGATACTTCCTTATGCTCTTCTGCAGAGACTTTCTAACAGGGACCATGTTTCTGAGGGTGGCCTACTATGCTTGAGGCTGTAGTCTGAATAAACTAGGAAAAGAAATTAACTTCATCCCATCAAGATAGCAGCAAGCCTCGTTACACTCCATCATATATTACTAACATCTTCTATACAAGAACAAGAGATATTGGTGAATCCCATCTGGCAAGTAGAAATAATCGTAACTAAGCTTTATCTAAATGAAGACGGTTTTACACCTCCTTTAAAGGTAAATCATCTAAAGAGCAGTCCTGAAACTGTCACATAGATATTAACAAATTTTAATTCATATTAGATTTCTTTCTGCTGGTGAAGGTTAGATTTTGTCTCCTTTCTAGGAATTCACTGTCAAAACAGTTTGGCATAGAAGAGGATGAACTGTTAGTTGCTTGGATTACAGCAGAATTTCAGTATCTCATTAAATGCATTAAGGGGCAGGGTGGAAGATTACTTTGGCAGCACTTTTGGAAACTCTATCTCATCAGTGATGCTGAAGTCCCGGCTCTGTCTGTCATGTTGTAGAAATAACAGAGGTCAGGTGCTTGCTTCATTTTGAAGGTCTGTTGGCATTTGTGTGCAAGGAGACGTGGAACATAAGGCCATCTGATTTTTAAAGATATCTATCTGGTGGACAGCTGCTCAATATAAGAGGCAAAGATAGAAAATGGGAAAATTAAAAACACAGACATGCAAACTGCAATGGTCAGTAGACAACAGTCGCGAGGACAGCAGCTCTCAAGTCACCAGCTGATGGCCCTGTGAAGCATCGCCAAGGGCAGCTGTGGGGACATTCAGCACAAATTTGTAGCTGATAAGTACTGGGAACATGTGTTCAGCCTCACTGCTGGCTGGACCTGGGCACAAGCAGCCAATGCATCCATGGGACTGAGAAAAGAGAAGCACTGATGTCTGAGAAGGCACCAGGGTCAACCATCTTTAAAATTAGGTATCCTTACTCTTCTAAAATCACCTTCAAGTCACCAGTGTTCTCATAAACATTTGAAGAATGTCAAGAAGAACGTGGCCAGCAGGTTGAGGGAGGTGATTCTGCCTCTCTGTTTCACTCTGGTGAGACCCCACCTGGAGTACTGCATCCAGCTCTGCAGCCCTCAGCATAAGAAAGACATGGACCTGTTGAAACAGGTCCAGAGGAGCGCCATGAAGATGCTCAGAGGGCTGGAGCACCTATACTATAAGGACAGGCTGAGAGACCTGGGGTTGTTCAGCCTGGAGAAGAGAAGGCTCTGGAGAGACCTTATAGTGGCCTTCCAGTACCTGAAGGGGGCCTACAGGAAAGATGGGGAGGGACTCTTTATGAGGGAGTGTAGCAATAGGATGAGGGGCAATGGTTTTAAACTGAAAGAGAGGAAATAATTCAGATGATTAGACATTAGGAAGAAATTCCTTACTGTGAGGGTGGTGAGGCACTGGAACAGGTTGCCCAGGGAAGTTGTGGATGCTCCATCCCTGGAAGTGTTCAAGGCGAGGCTGGATGGGGCTTTGAGCAGCCTGATCTAGTGGGAGGTGTCCCTGCCCGTGGCAGGGGTTGGAACTAGATGATCTTTAAGGTCCCTTCCAACCCAAACCATTCTATCATTCTGCGAAGATTAGAAACTGAAGAGAAGCCTTATTGTAATTAATTTGTTTTCATATTGCTATTACCAAGAAATTTAGGAAGGAAAGACAGAAAAGCCACTTTTATGAGTGAGTTTAAAGGTCTCATGTCATAAGCTTCAAATACACACTATTCTTCTCTTTGGTATATCTCATTTAAAAGACAGTTGTGTTATACAAAAAATTTCTTCTCAATCACAAAAGCAAACAGAGATGTTTCCTTTTGCAGTAAAGTTTACATGTCTGCCAAACCGGTACCTGATGTTTTAATTAGGAGAAATGTATCCTGTTCTGTGTTAAAACACATTTTATTTGATTTTCTTTTGGCCAAACACTTAGGAGTTACAACATTCCCTTTGGGTATATTTACAATTTTTCTATTAAAAAATATCACATTTCAATGCAAAGAACAAACTGAACTAGAGTGTACTTATAGCTTTAAAAGTGTGATACAGAATATAGTCTAAAACTCTTAAATATTTAAAGTTTCTGCTGCATTTTTCAGTCACACTCAGGAGTAATAAATTCAGATTACTGGTTCAGGAGGTGTTATTTTCCTTGACATTTGAGAACTGTCCATGTTTGACAAAAATCAAATACTATAAGCTTGAACATTTCACCTAACTAAATAAGCAATTAAGATAAATGCGATCATCTTCTGTAACTATTATATTAAAAATTTAAGCAATTCTTAAAATTCAGCAGGGGCAAAGCAATCATAGAGTGAAAACAGCGCCTTACAGAGTTATCGTTCCCATGAATCTTTTTTTTTTTTTTTGAGGTGCTGGCATTTGTCTCTCCCTTTTTCCAACAGTAAACATTATTTTGCTAATAAATTGACAAGGATTCTTCATTTATCAACCAGAAACTCACAACACAGACATTATACGTGTCTTCTCTCAGTATTAGCAGGAAACAAATTAACACAATTGAAAGGACAAGTATATTTCTTAATTGGAAGGTCGTTTGCTTACTTTGCACCATTTTCTGCAGAAAAATATGTTAATTACATCTTAGATTGGCTCTAGAAGTTGGGCTTTATTAGTTTTTCCCTCATTTTGCTTCATTCTTTTTACAGGTATTTGGACAAGCTGAGAATAGCACCTGTGTTTCAGATGAGGTGCTAGAAACATATTGCTATGAATAATAACCACCATTTTTCTAAAAATCTACAACCAAGGTGTTGGAGAATGAGTGAGATGGACCATAGTACGACTTGCATAAGACCTCAAAATCCAGTGGTGGCACACCTGGAAATAGAACTCAATAACACCATTGCAGATCTTCTGCTTGCCCTTAAAAATTTACCTGCCTTAAGGAGATGAATACTTTAACAGAGAATGAAAATGTTGAAATATGACACTTTCAGAAGTTCAGAATTCCCATGTATATATTAAATCCCTGAAGTACGGTGGAAATAGTCTCTGGTGTTAGTTTTTTAGAAATATTAGCCAGCTATTGCAAAACCTGGATTTTGCACCTCTTCAAAATTTCAATATATTCATACTGCACAGACAAGCTGAGTTATTCTGTGCAAAATAATTATGCCTACCTTATGATTCATTGGTTGCACTCTGGCACCATCCTTTTTTGCTTTTTCAGGAGATAGGAAAGTAACAATTCCCGGAATATGTTATAACTAGACATGAGTAAATCAACACTTCAGAAACACTATTAGCAATAATTCTTCACTTAAGCAGAAATCTTCCTCTAATAATTCAAAGCATCTGTGAAGGCTGCCCACGTCTTCACCCTTTTCCACTCACCAAACCAATTAACTTGACTGTAACACTGCTGCTGTGAGTATTGTTTCTCACCTGACATTATTTCTTTCTGAAAGGTTGATCACTTGAGGTAAAGCGGTGGTTCTTTGCTGAACAAATTAACAAAACGTTCAACACAAATATAGAGAAGCTTTTCTGAGAGGCAGTGGTCAAGGGGGCAGGGGACACACCTCATGGTTATACTCACTGCAATTCCAGTTTACCAGATAAACAGATAAAACATAAAGAAGCAGCTGTTGAATACTACCTGACATCTACTAACTACACAGCAGGAGTAGGTACTGCAGAGAAGAAAGTGGAAATCACCACCCCCCAAACAATCTACCACAATCTCTCCTTCACATCACAAGATGGATGACTTCCAAGTTGAAGTCCATCACCTGCAGTTTTTGGAACGAGGAACAGCACATATAAACCTTTAAATGCATAGGAGCGATGACCTTCCACTGTATCAACTCACTTAGACTGCTTCAGTGGTAGCAGATATGTCGTCCAGTCCCACTGGAGATATCCCATTTTAGATGACACACCAATGTCATGCAAATGGCACCACTGATGGGGAAGAAGAATAATACAAGGAATCAACAACCATCTTCTCTCTTAGCGTTCCAGACATTCAAAACCATACATCTGTGAGGTAGAGGGATTTTCATAGTATGTATCACAAACCTCAAAATTAGTTCATATGTGATTCTGGATGTGAAAATTGAGAGAGAGGCAAAGAATAAAGACGATGATATGATGCACCATGTTATGTCTGAAAGTTGTACAAGCTTCATCTTGTTTCATAGTTCAGCAGACAACACCTTAAGAAGCAGCTCCTGACACAACAAAAATATTTGGAAACAAATATTTGTCACTTTTCCTAGTTTCTCAGTTCTTCCTGGATCTCTTGATGTCTTTTCATACGGAGAAATATGAGCAATTTTATGAGCATTTTTAGACAAGTATCTGTACAAGCCTAGTGTCTTGTTACTCAACAGATCTTTACCCCGTGTGCACTGAGAATCTGTTCTGCTCATTACTTAACTAAAAAACAAACAAACAAACAAAAAACCCACCCAACAACAAAAAGAAAAAAAAAATCATTTGGACTTCTCTTGATGCCACCACAAAGAGCGATCTGGATTCTCCTCTCTTCCATGCACATGGAAGGAAAGAATTGTTAGCTGGGCTTCTTCTGCACAATATTTATTTTTGTTGATTATGAAGTTGATGGTGATAAGCTTAGAAATAATATCATTGGGTTTCAGATCTCTGGCTCAATATTCATTCTGCTACTCAGAAAGCCCATCTTCTTCCTTCTGCACTGCTGGCTAACTAGCTGACATATGTAAATTCCTGAATGAATACATATTGAGGTGGCTGAGAGGAAGAATTTATTCCATAGCTCCAGCTGTTTAAAACACATGTTTTTCAAGTCACAAGTTCCACATTACCATACATTTCATAAGCAAATTGTGGAGGTTTTATCCCTGACCCCTGATTTGCAAAGGAAAGCTATTTAGATACCCACATTTGTATACAGGTAACAGATATCTACAGAAGTGAGCTCTAAAACAAAGTACAATAGTCTTCAAACAAGCAGGTTTTTGTCTCTGCTGGTGAAACCACAGTGTCTTTGCAGTTATGTCAGGCTACAGGACATGGCCAGCAAACGCTAGACCAAAGCACTGGAAATATGCCAGCCACAAAAGCTTTGCAGGCACTTTGTCCTCAACAGGAACCTCTGACTATGTTCAACTGCTTAAACTATTATGCTTGTAGAGGTAAACTGGCTTAGAGCTCAGCCAATTTAGCACTTCAGCACTTCAAATTTTATATGCATAAAAATCCTTAAAGGCTGTAGGAGAGCTGTAAGTCACTTTGCCTCTACAACCCTGATACCTTAAGGAGCTCAGGAGGGCAAAGCGCCATCACTCTTTGCTGGTTTAAGTCTCCTAGCACAGCAGACCCAGGGCACAGCAGACCCAGTAAATAGCTTCACCGGGCTTGAGGCAGATGGGATGTCTCTGATGCCACTGAATTCTTCGAATACAGAAGCAGAGCTGGTTGAAACAATTACCCCATTAAATGCTTGTGTGCCTTTAATCACTTCATCATTAATACTAGTGCCAAGTGCTACACTGTAAGCTCCTTGAAAATGCCTCCCTCTCGCACATTTCCTAAAGGGCAACAAAATGCAATGCGTCTGGAAGCTGACTGGCAAAGGCAGCTTTCCATTTCCATCTCATCATGTTTCCTATGAAAATTAATACAAAATTCACCGCAAACACACTTTTTCTGTGGCTGTCACACATGAGTTTCCTAAACCATATTCTGAGACTTTGTTAGTGATAGAAATGCATTTTTATGCATTTCATATGCATTCTATGCATAAAAATCTCGTTTTTCTGTCCAGAATTACGTCTACCATCTTTTCAAATTACATTCCATCAAAAAAGTGTTTGATGTCAGCATGGCATAATGTGGTTATACAACAGTATAAGTGGAAGAAGATTACAAAAAAGCCACCACACAGAGCACATCCACCCCTCTGCCCGGACACTGAGATAAAGCTGTTATCCAAAAAGGTGCAGATTTTTACCAGGGACAAACAAGAAGCAGTATAAGAGCACTCAGGCCAGTTAGTCTAAGCAACTGCTGGTAGAACCCCTGCTCCCAACCCGGCCTCCAGCCCTGTCTACAAACTTTTCCTGAAGAGGGAAGATAATCCTTTGCTGTAAATTATCTTAACTGTATATATAAGCACTTTTGAAGGCTGAGGCCACTTTATTGAACCATTACTTTCATGTGTTTTGACTCATAGGCAACGCTATAGCCTTAACTATAAACCCTTATTCTGGGTAAGACTATTCAAGCTGATTAATAGTTACACTGGTTTAAGCATGGATTTTTCACTAAAGCACTTGTGTTTATTCAGCGCTTAGTGTCGTGTATGCAGCTTCTTTGGTTAGCAAGCCCTGAGACAACATAAACAGCCACTAATAACTAGCTATACCATGGATGAGGAATCTTTTTATTAATGATGTTTGAAAAGATCTTTCAAGTGCATCAGTCAAAATTAATGCATAGCTGAACGTTATCCAATAAAACTGTAGAAAAAATACGTCTGGATATGGACTGCAGGAAGAAACAATGTGGGCTGCAGATGCATCACCGGTTATGGGCTCCCCATTCCCTGAACCACAAACAAGGCAGAGAGAGTGAATAGAGACAGGGCCCAAAATAGCTTCTTCTTTCTGCACAAAGTGGTAATATTTTACAACGGTGTTAGAAATGTCACCAATGTATTTGTAAATATCCAGCGCTACCACTGCTAGGTAAACTTTTTCTAAACTTTACTCAACTTTAGTGCTTGAAGACTTAAGACTATTTTTTTTAACCATTTTAATGTATGCATCTCTGCATACATTAACAAGAGCCAATTCTTCTCAAGCATTTCATCTTCTGTTTCATTATCATGTTGAAAAACATCTCTGTGGAATCATAAGATTCAGCATGAAGTTTTACTGAAGTTACGCAGGCAGGTACGCACACTTACGCTGGGGAGTTCCTTTTACCAGGTGTCAGCTGCTCATAGTACACTCTAACTGTACAGATTTGCACACGTAAAAGTGTGCAATAAGTAGGATTCATCTTGACTGCTTTGTATATTCACGGTTTTTAACATCGGGGAGGATAAATAAATACCAAATAACAGTATATGTATTAGAGTAGTTATTTCCATACAAACGTCTACTCTAATTCCATATTAAACATTTAAAAAAAGCAGACATGCAAAAAACCTCCTCTTTCTTCATTTAAACCATGCCAACACAATGCAGCATTCCTATCTTCAACAATGAAAGGCAAAGTTAGTAAAAAAGGTGCTCCTTGCTACTTGCATTCTATCAATATTTAAGAACCTTCCTCCAGAATAAATTCCCCACTGTGCATTCTGTTTTACAAAAAAATAACACAAAGAAAAGTCTAGACAGCCTACAATCTCAGGGATAAAAAAAAAAATATTACAGACAATCACGCTGGTAAGAAACAGATCAGAGGATAAGGCAACAGGTATTTATTCTGGTCTTATTGACATAGCACACAAAAAAACTTTTAAACTCCCCACACAAAAACTTTTAAAAAATTTAAGAATTATTTAACAGTACATTATTTGCTATTAAACAGCTATGTAGCAGTAAATTACATTCTTTAGAAATCCCAGGAATAGCATGAGAAAGGGATGCCCTTGGGAAGAAGCAGCCATCAGAGCGCCCTGTGGATGAGGCAGCAGCATCGCCTTCCAAACTCAGCGCAGGGACAGCCCGGGACCTCGCGGAAGGTGAACAGAGCCACATAGGCACACCAGGTTGAGGGTAACATATATATTCATCCCTCTTCTAGTTCTGCTGTGCACAGTGCCTTGAAGGCACTCTTCTCAAACACATTGTAAGGGAAGAACAAAAATACAGTGCTGCAGCCTGTCTTGAAGATTTATTCATAGCTCTGCTCTGTACGTGCAGTTGTGAACATCTGGTGCACTGTGCGTGGGCTTTTCTTTTCCTCCTGGCATGCTGCAGTAGGAGACACACTACCGGATAGATTACCTCTATTAGCCTTTGTTCCCTGAGCAAACTGAAATTATTACAGAGCTAGAACACATTCATTGTCTCCAAAAATCTCATCAGTTTCTGTGGTATTCCAAACATTTTTAAGTGCACATACCATCCAAAGCCTGAACTGTTAAACTGAAAATAAGAATAGCCTGCCTCCAAAGATCTTTTTAACGAGATAAAACACTGTTCCAGTATTCCAGTGTTTTATCAACATTGCCAGCTCAAAACAGCTCAACCTTCTGTTTTTCTGTACTAAAGCAAATTGTGTGCAATTAAAGTGAAAAGTCTGGCAAAGAATGCATTTTAGAGCAAAACCCTGGTAGCCAAACTGCTGTACAGCCAAATAATATAGAGTACGACCCAAACCCATAAAGTAACGTGACTACAGAAGGAAAGAAAGGAAATGGCTTCCTTCAGATATTGCACAGAGAAGCTGTGCCAGGTGTCTGATACCTGCTTGAAGCCTGCATAGAAACTGTGCATATCATCTTGTGACATTAGCACATGCTGCTGTGGTATCAAGCCCTTTGTCTGCAAAAGCTGCTATCTCAGAGCAGATTGTCAGTGACAATGATCATTTTCGCTTATTTTAGCAAAGTAACTGCAATTACTGGCATTAGCGGGTATCAGACTATATCCAGCAAGGGTGTTTGGTTGGCTTCAGAGCACTAATTTAGTTTGTGTCACTGAGACTAGGAAATACATTTTTGTTTCCCACAGCCTCTGGTGTGTATCAGACTCTAGCTTCAGCCAGGTATTTTAGGGATTCTTGGAGCTGTGTAGAACTGCACATTTAATCACAGCCTCCTGCCATGACTTTGGTGAACGATTTGTTCAAACATTAAAAAGAGGATTATAGCCTACTGAATCAGAAGAGGACACTCAGCAAAAGGAACTGGCCAGCTACACACTGAAACGCTCCAAACAGCAGTACTGGCCAAGTACCATCTGGTTTAGGTTTTTTGGATGAACCATTGATCTTCAACTGGATTTCCAAACATCGGGCCTTTGAGGGTTCACTCATAAACCACAAGTGAAGCAGGCTGTCAGTAGACAGCGTGCTGTCCTGGGCGAGTGCGTGCAGCAGCAGACTTCCACTGACACCACAGTCTGCTGCTTCTTGTAGGACAACTGACTTCAGTGTTGACATAGAGACATTTAAAGATCACCCAGTCTAGAAAAGGCATCTTGCTTAGCCGCGACTTATTTTAGCCAATCTGTTATGGATCCTCTCTTATTACCGTCTGCTTCTCCTTTTCTTCACTCTAGTTATTCCTTAGCTCTTTTATTACCAATGCTAATGCCTAAGCTATTAATCTTGTCATGTTTACAAACACTATTCTTCATGTGAAAGTAAGGCAAGAAGGAACCTCTTACTCACTTGAGGAGGCTCCAGCCTTTACTGTTCAGAGGGCAAGAACCACCATCTGAACAGAAGAAAAACCCCGAACAACCTAGGGCAACACTGTACCTGGCTCAAGAGAGTTTTGTTGCCTCTGGAATGAATATGTGTTAGTCTAAATCAACGGCCTCAGTCACACCAACATCCTCCATGTTGAACTTGATGGACTTTGAGGAATCCCATTGTAGTGCATAATGTTAAACATTTATTTAACATTTTTCTGATCACTTGCACATATAAATACATTATTGTAGGCTGCATTAATTAGCTCCGCTGAGGATTCTAATCCAAAAAATACTGCAAACACTAGAAGCAAAGAAGCAAGGATTTTGATGGAGCTAAGCATATTTTCAGCGTAATATAGATAGAGATTCATCATGGGAAAAGTGCAGCAGCTCCGTTCATAAGGAGCATAGATGATGGATCAGATTCATGCAGAAACTAGAAAAGAAGTGAGACTGGAGGTAACATCTAAGCATGGAATATGGGTGGGGAAGTAACAAGCACCACGTGCACGGAATGGATGTAGTAATGAACTTTAAGCATATATATATATGTCTGTATATATATATATATATACATAAAATTATTCCCCAATACATATTGAAGCCTTTTGGTTTAAAAAATAAAGCCAAAGACCATTATTTTTATCTGTATTATATGGATGAGGAAAAAGAGGCACAGCAGAGTACTCAGGAACATTTGAAGTGGCAGCCAGAGAAAGCGCACAACCCCTATACTACATGCCTGAAATAGGGCTGCTCTCACTTAGATTCAAGCGATGTAGAATTCCGTGGTGATAAACTAAGAGGTCTAGGAGGCTAAGCACTAACACTCTCCAGTCGGAGCAAATCATGGGGAAGGAAAAGAAACATCATCAGGAATACATAAAAGAAATCCAATAGACTGCAACAAAGGAAAATCTAGGTGTAGCATCCTGGAAAAAGTAGCTTAACAAACCTCTCTGACATTTTCCATTAAAAGATGTAATAAACAAGACATGACACCTTCTGTGAGGAGCAACGTCTGTGGCAAAGCAGTACATAATGCAGACGTAATATGTAATAGCCGTTTCGTATGTTTAATGGTTATGAGTCTGCCATTTCTAAGAAGGTCTCCAGCTCTAATTCCTGTGTAACCTGGAGGAAGTCCTCAATCTGTTTTCTTCCTTCTGTGCTTGCAGTTACTTTCCACGACCCATTGAGCCTTGTAAGAATCATTTCATTAAAATGACACAATTAGTTATTTCACGTTTAAGACCTGATGGGTTTTATGATTACAATGATTGTTATAAGACTGTACTCTCCAGAGGAATGACTCTTTCACACCTAGTCTGTCACACATTGCCATTTCCATCATGGGACTCAAAACCAAAGACCATCTAGGGGTCATTATCGAGGTCATCTAGGGAAGCAAAGACAGAAGTAAATCAGGGGTCAGTTATGTACATGTCTACTGTTTAAATAATCTTACAGGACATAAAATACCGTAAAGAGCTTCCGTATCTGAGCTTCCAGAAGCTCAGATAATGTCCTTTGAGAGAGGTAATACTGCTTCCATATTCAGATACTGGGATGCTGAGCTCAGGTACTGTGTGACAGACTTTAGCTGGGACTCACTCACTCTGTGCTGGAACCAATGCAGCTCTGGTCCAGCCTTTGGTTTAACCTTTTCATAAGCTGCAAATTGTGCATGATAAGCTATGTACACTTAAGTGAGGTTATTTTTTCACTTATTTCCTGATATCTCTCCTTTGTTGCTCTGCAGCCAACAGTTATGCATAGACTAAACCTTATGCAATACTATCCCTCATCCTAAAAAGTTCATGATTACTTTTCTTTTAATAAAAAAATAGCATGATATATATTCAGTCAAAGCAAAGACCTAAAATGTTTAAAAAAAAATTATAACTTTAGTGGTGGCTTCTGTTCATATGCTTCCAGCAGGGATAAATGACTGATTATATATTTGCCACACATAGAGGAACATTAGTCACTCCTAATTGGAAAATATGAGTTGATGCTTAGGAGTTGCACACTATGGGAACCATGGGGCTTCTGCAGTACAGCCTTGGTAGCGCATTTGGCCCCACTGCAGGAACACCTTTTATTCTAATTACCATTCAGCACTCCAAGGCAAAAAACAGAGATCATTTTCAAATGAGCATATAAATTTTCCACTAAAGCTCATTTATAATTAGTATATAACAGGAGCAATTTTTTTTTCTGCTACATTCTCTCTGATTTGCATTATGAGAGGAAGCATTTTTCCATGTAAATTAACTTAACCTTCCCAGAAATACCCTCCCATTGACACTATGCCATACACTTTCCTTCTCAAACTAAGTTTGCAAAAATTTAAATAAAAAATGTTTAAACAGGTATAGAAGAAATGAACAGAGAAGTAAGCAGGCAAAGAACAGCTAAAATATAGAAATATCTCCCCAAGGACTTTATCGCTAACATTTTCCCAACTCAGCCTCTGGTTTTCATCATTTGTGGACTCATTCCTCAAGCCTAATTGTTAAGGTCTTGGTTTTACTCCCAAAAGAGGAGAAATAAGAGTAAATGTGCCTTGGAAAGAACACAGTACCACCTAACACAGTGAAAATTATTCCTTCCTAACAATTAAAATATGGACCAGTATTAAACTATTCTGGATCAGGTAGTGCAACATTTACTCACTAAATGTGCTTGAATTGAGTTATTTCTCGAAGGAATTGAAACGTTCTCAAAAGAGCAAGCAATTCCAAGCTGATTTCCTTCCGCAGCTTTTTCATTGTCATATAAATTCCTCTCACAGTTTTGAGAGATGATGTGAATGTCTGTTCTGCACTCCTTTCATAACCTAACTACCTTAACAAAGATTTCAAATGTTCATACACTTCAGATACTCATACGCCCCAGCTCTTCAAGGACACAAAAGCCGTGCAATACAGCACAGAATTCTTAGTAGGTCTAGACATGTGCATTTATAACCTCTTCCAAAAATGAATCATTTCATAATCCAGCTATTAGTGATACAGTAAGTACCTAGACTATGTTTCTGTGCAGCTCAAGCTGCATGCGATAACCTAGCAAACTACTGTCCAAGACCATTAAATGGAAATACCAGATTTATTCTCTTATCCCCATCAATAACTATTTTCTTGTTTCTGTAGTAATTTAATAAAATATGGAGTATGTGCATGGTGTATATTTTACAAGAAATAAAATTAAAATGGTATTTTCTACCAAAATTACAGCCCTTCAGGGACTTACAGTTTTGGTCACTGTACCTGGAAAAGGTCTCTGAGAAGGTCAGACTGTATCTTCCCTATAGTACAAAACTGTTAAAAAATCAGTAGATGTTTCATATTCTCATTGTGTACATAGGGTGGAGCTGTTACTGTGGTCTTACAGGGCTAATAAAAATCCTCTAATATGAGACTCATGTATGATTAATTAGCCTCTCTACCATAGTCTTTGTTGCTTGGTTTCCAAAGCACAGCATTTGGTAGGGAAAGGATGACTTGCTGCAAATATTGTAAATGTGTGCTGGGGGAATATTAGAACATTTGTTCAAATTTGTCTTAAGATTTTATGCTGCTACCCATCTCCATACTGTCTAAGCACAAAGTTCTCAAAAGAGAATTTTAATTTTACTGTGTTCACAATTCTTCCCAAGTTTGTTTCCCATAAAGACAAGGTGCTTTAATTTCATTAGCGCAAAACCTTGCAAAAAAGCAGTATTTAGCTTAAGCTAGCTAAAAATGATATCAACTGACAACTTTTAATTTTATATTGGTTATGAATTTTGCAGTAAGTATGGCACTGGGTATTTGTATGATTCGTGTTATGGTGTCTTGTTTCCCAAACAGCCAACATAGAGGAACATGAATATTAGTTTAATTTGTATTTATTGTCTATGCACTTTAAAAATGATATATTGGTAAGATAGGTTATTAGGAACTAATCGACAGAACCATTTACATAGCTGACAAACCAGGAATTATATAACAAACCACAAACAACACTTTGTGTAGTTTGAGTCCTGGCTGGATAATTCTTACCATAACCAACACAGCCCAAAATTGCATGTCACTTCTGGTTATAGTGAATTTAATAATTTTTAATTTCAAGTTATTAAGCAGGAAACAAAGTAATATGACTTAAGAGATCAGTTACAAGGCACAAGTAACAGTTTCCAGATATGAAGCAATAAACTGAATGCCCATATTGAACCATTCAGGAAAAACCAATAGCCTTTGTAACTGCATAAAAGTAACTTCAAATTAGAATTTTGAAAGCAACTAAAATGGGTTTCAGTTGCCTCATCACGCAAACCCAGTGTCTTTCTGGATACCCCCAAGTGTCTGAGACATCCATGGGTCTTGGCGGGTATAACCCAGGACCCAGAGGGAGCTCACACCCTTCTGGTAGAGGCAAGTGGGAACACCCCTTGAAGATCTAAACCAGCAATAGGCAACTGAACCACAATCTCATAATCTTCGATAACGAGCTGTGGCAAAAAAAAAAAAAAAGGATGACAGTTTCTCAAACTGTTTGTGAGAAAGAATCAATCTTTACTATAATTAAAATTCTCTTGTTAAATTCTAGATACAAGGTTATATTTTAATACAATAAAAAGTAGGCCATCTCTTCTCTTCTTGTCACAGTCAAAACTGCACCACTATGAGGACGGTGTTTTCTATGTTCTCTTTACCTCTATTAGCTGTTCGTCTTTCTTTTATTGCTACCTGAAATAGAATTGTACCTGAATTACTCAGACTACATGTTGAGAGGATATAATGTGTTGAGTAGTCACATTTTTAGAAGGCAGTCTTTAAAATTTGCATGCACATTAAATGACTGAAGTACATTTTTCTTAACACTTCAATGTATGCAGACATCTGAAATTATTCTTCACAAGATCCTTTCAGGTTGTTATATTAGATCATGTCTTTTCTTTATGCAAAATTAGTCATCACATCTGAAGTGCATTTTCCAATCGTTATAAAGTTGACAGAGTATTATACTGTATTGAGTAGCAGAGGATTGACTACAAAACACATGAGACTGTAAGAAACAACTGACCTAAGCAATACACTATGTGATGTGGAGATCAATGCAGTAAATATGTCTTTCCATTGGTGTGTGGTGGAAAGCAAAAGAAAACAGGGATGATTTCTTGGGGAATCTTTCAGAAACCTGGGAACTGCTTAAAGCATTAAACAATGCTCAGGAGGGGAATTACTGAAGGAATCTACTCTCTACAAAATGAATTAACAAGCAAGATGCCAAAGACTAGGGCCTCAGTGTCTGTGTGATGAAACGTTATCACAGAATCATAGAATGGTTCGGGTTGGAAGGGACCTTAAAGACCATACAGTTCCAACCCCCCTGCCGTGGGCAGGGACACCTCCCACTAGACCAAGCAGCTCAAAGCCCCATCCGGCCTGGCCTTGAACACTTTCAGGGATGGGGCATTGACAACTTCCCTGGGCAACCTGTTCCAGTGCCTCACCACCCTCACAGTAAGGAATTTCTTCCTGTTATAGAGTAGCATATAATGTGAACAATATAAATATGAGGCGTACTTAGATGTGTATAGGTGAATCTTTTTCAACCAATCCAAAAAACAATTCAATTATTAATTTATTTAAATCTATTGTTTTAATATTTCCATTAGACCAAACAGAGCTCAGACATGGATTGGAGCTCACGTCCCCAAAAACTTAGTGCATGGAGACCTTCAGGTTGCTCAAGTTCATTCATTCCTACCTGAAGAGAAATATTGCAATGTTTATTTATAAAGGAAAAAGTGCTACTCCTCATTTGCACAGAGTTACCACCGGTAAAGAGCTCTATCACATTGACTAACTGTCACAGTAATTAAATTGCTACAGTACATAAAAATGGCCTTCCTGAAGCCGGTGAGTTATATGCCCACACCCTGCGTCTTTCTCAGTAGTAAGGATCTTGCCAGCATCCTGTTCTCCCAGAGTGAGTTACATATAACAGCAGAAGTGATCTTGTAAGAAAAGGGGTGGAGGGGAAGTGAGTCTTACAGAGGTCCTAAGCATGGGTGTCCCGAGGAAGGGAGGGATATTACTCCATTTTGCATCCTTCTGCTGCCCTCTCCTGCAATATTGATAGCGAGGAACTGGTCAGCTGCCACAGATTCTGACCACCAGTCATGGAAGGATTTCCTGCCTCTGAAGTAACATGCAGCGTATCCTCTTCTACAGCTTCCCTCAGGCCCACCCTCCTGTCAAATGATTCATCTCTTTTTTCAGTCAACTCATACTCTTGGCCTCTACACCATCCTGTGGAAAATGGTGAAGTATTTTTAACAAACTTGCGCAATAGCTATGAAAGAAAATCAGGAAACAGAAAACTATAATTTGCTCTTGTAAGGATTTGGAAGCACTTTTATGATCTTGCTGCCCTGATTTAAACTCATTGCCAGGATCCGGCTATAAAGAGCTTTAATTTTATTTTTTCATGCACTTATCACAACCTCATTTTGTGAAATGCCAAGTGCATTTGTTCATTCATAACCCATCTTGATGCCATGGATGGCAGCAGGGGGTGGTTTTGGGGTGGAGGGGTTAGTTTTAGTACACTTGATTAGTTTAATGGGACATAACGTTCCTTTCTATCTTTTCTTACTTTAAATATTTTAATTCATTCTATGAAAAAAAAAGTCAATGGCAATCTGTCGAAAGCTGCAATTATGTTTTAAATTGGGATGAAAAAGTGTGTGTGGGCACATGTGTGTGTGTTCGTGTGTGTGTATGTGTTTGTAAGCAAGAGGACTCATTTACATAATAACTGATGGTAATGCTAACTCTCAGATACCATCTTTATACCCCATAGTCTATCCCTTGCTTGTAATTTTTAGAGGGCTGCTTCTTTCTGTGCAGTACAACTAAAAATGTAGAAATTTTAATTCTGCAGTTTTTAGTCAACTATCTGACAGCAAATGCTGTTATCATTTTGTCCTTAAAAATTCACATCGCCTCCATCAGCTGCTATCTGGCAAGGTGTCCCCCAAACTGAGAGTGATTGAAAACTTCCAGAGCAAACCCATGGTCATAACTATTGGTGGTTTTCTAGGCTTATGTTGCCTTCACCGATTGGAACCACTTGTCGGCTGTGGATTCTACTAATGAACATACAAATTAGGAGTACTTTTTTTCTAACTATTAATAAACTTATCCAGATATTAAACTTTTAGAGAGGTATAAATAAAAAAAACTATTTTTAAATATGCAAAAAATTTAAATGTCTCAAAATCAAATGTTTTACTTCAATAAGACAGAAAACATTTAATTTGAAAACCAAAATGTGGTTTTAAACCAGAATTTCTCTTTTCAGATTTCATGCCTTTATAATAAAAAGAGAAATTAAAAAAAAAAAAGTGCCCCAGGATCTATAAGTTTTAGAAGTGGCTAAAAATTAAAGTTCTGTGTTGGTTTTTTCCCATTTTGCCAAAAAGTCCCCAGTAAAATTCCTTTTTGGATCCACCTTTAAACAGAATTTATCCCACAATATTGAAAATGCACTTTTCCTCCTTTTTAGTGTATAGCATCCAGTTTGGCAGATGATGAGTAAGAAATTAGATGTCATTCATTCCCTTTGTCTTTCCAAATGCTGAAGACAGAATGTTCTTTTGTAGCTTTTTCAACTGTCGGAAAGCATCCACTTAGGAAGAACATAAGGAGAAATATAAAGTTAATGATTTATGCATATAGCTTCCTTAATATGCAGGTGGCTTATATCTCATAAGAATCACCATGTTTTTTTCATCTATCTCAAACTTTTATTCTATTTCCAAAGATCCTATTCAGAATCTACCATATCAATCAGCCTTCACATTCATGTACAGTTGGACTCCTTGATCTTAAAGGTCTCTTCTGACCTAAATGGTTCTATGATTCTGTGATCCAAAGGACCACGTCTTGCTCACTCTCAATGTGAGTGAAGAGAAATTCTTCCCCATTAGAGTCTTGGCTTCAGAGGATGTCAAATACAGTGCTTGTAAAGCCCATTTGACCTGGAATGGCTGTTGTCTTTAAGGAATATGTAACTAAAAGTTATGGTGTCAATGGCATGGTAGAAGAGTTTCTTTTTCGGCTAGGCAGACAATTTGTCACTATAAGATAAATTTGACTCTAGACTTCAGCCAAGCATTTTGACAGGTAGTGTTATTTTATGGGTCTTATCACAGTTCTGCTGAAAAGGCTGCTCAATATTCTGAGTAGCCAACCCAGCCTTCTATCAGCTCAAAAATTCACCACTTTATGTTAAAATAATTTTTGCAATAGCAATCAGCAGCCACTGCAGAAAATGAGTTTTACCATTAAATAATCACACCCTTGAGAAGCTCTGGGCACACAGCTGGCTCTCAGCTGGCTTCAAAGAGCTGAAATGTAACTATTGCAGAGAAACCATACCTCTTGTCTTTGAGTATAAATTAAAACTAAAATAGTAATAATTTTTTTCACATTGATTTTGTAACATTTCATATACGTACAAAGCTGTACACCCATACTCACTAAACATGGGAGATAGTACTCCATAACACTGTATAAATACATCATGTCAATACGCAAGAGCAGATTAACCGATACCATGAAAATGGTTTGGGGTTTGGTTTTCTCTGCTTCATGAGAAGAGAGAAATACAGATGCCAGCAATATTCTTCCAAACACAGTCAAACAAACTGTGCCTTTTGTATCAGGATTAAATACCCAACAGAGCACAACATATCACACCCTGAGTTTTGCCCAGAAACAAGAGATGCACCTGCTGGCATCTGTACCTGACTTAACTAGGCAGCCCCAGTGCCCAGGTAGAAAGCAGGGTTCCCTGCGCAGCTCCCTGAATCCAGGATGGGGACTGAGCAATGGCTGTGCCATAGAAGCTGTGCTGCTTCTGTCAAGCTACGTGATAACTCTGGGGGAAGCGGGCACCTCTATCTAAACCCTCCTCTGTCCTGCAAGAAACCTCCTCCCTCCCCCCATCTCTTCCCCCTGCAATAGTTCTCCATTCACCAGGGTCTCCCCAGCTGCAAGGAGGGAAGACGAGGTCAGGTGTCCAACAAGAGCAAAGGGCTCTGATGGTGTGATGCTTGCCAGGCTAGAAACGCCGGTTGCTGCATCCTCAGGTGCAGGCTAAAAGCAGGCAGCCTCTTTCCCCTGGAATCTGTACCCTGCACAGCTGCATACTGTGTTTTATGGACCTCCTGGCTGTCCTGAGGAGCCCAATTTATCACTATTTGAACAGAGCCCAGTGTGGGCCTCCAGGTGTGGGTGAGGACGAGGAGAAGGCGACTACTATTAGCTTTCTAGCTATTCTAATTTCCTAGCCATAACTAAAGTTTCAGGAAGATTTAGGCACCAGAATATGCCCTGAAAGTGAACCTCAGAAATTCACATTCCAGAGGTGAATACGTAACGGGAGAGTCCTGATTAATACTCTGAGTGGTAACACTGATCCACGGGATTTATGCAGCTCTGCTGTAGGTTCTGTTCAGCCTGCTGAACTCTGTCTTTTCCAAGACAGAACTACACAGTGCTGTTAATAATATGCCTGTTCTGAAATTGCAATAAGGCTACTGAAGGGAATTTGATTTATCAAGAGATAATCGTCTCCTGGAGGGGAATAAAGGCACCTGGCTGCCTTCTGCAGTCAAAATTTAATATTAGCATTAATAACAACCCCCTCCCCCCACCTTACATAATGCTTACTTAATAATTTAATTATCCAGATAATCTTCACGCGCAGTTTATGTTTTTACCTCTAACTGGATGCCTAATAGAGCTTACATTACTGTTTATCACAAACACCCAGAAGCAGCACTCTCTTCGCACTGCAAAGTTCCCGCAGAGGCACAGTGCCATGCTGTGGAATGCGCTTAACTGTGGAAACATCTATCTCACACCAAAATGGCTTTGATCAAGATGCACTGTCTAGCTAGTCATTTAGGTTGTGTTCAGCAAGATATTTAGACTCATGCCCACTTGCTTAAGCCTTTGAAAAGTCCCGCGAGGTTTCCCTAACTGGTTAATGAAGATTGATTCCCTGCTTGAAAGTTACACTCAGAGCTCTTACCTGCTGAATTAGGACTTTGTTTTCTTAAGGTTCTGCCTTTTGGAGGAGTAGCAGTACATGTTGTTGTTGGGCAGGGGTGCTGCTCTGGCTGTGTGTGGGTGAAATGAGCACCTGCATGTGTTCCTTATGCCATGGATATAGATCTTAATGTTTTGCTATTAAAATTCAAAAAAATCTTAAGGGTAGCATTGAGATCCTGATCCGCCTGTCTGATACCCTCATTTCTGGCAGTGTGTCAAAATCTAACCCTTCAAGAACTGAAAACAATGCAGGACTGATAAACAAAGCAATTGTATTCCAAAATTTCCCAAATCAACACAAAGATTACTTACAATTTGATCATTCTGCCAGTCACATTTCTGCAACAGCATCGTTTTTTACAGCTTATTTGTTTCCTCTGCTCTGCTAGGACATAAGTTGTTCTTCTTTCTGAAGAGTCCTGGCCATTATCTCTAACCAAAAGAGTGCATTTGGACAATATCAATTTGTATGCTAATAATATTGCTTTAAATTTTACCTATGCTAACACATGAGACCAAGTTATAGCCAATTCCCAGTTCTTTTCTTTTAAGGCACTTGAAGAGTGATAGTTCTAAAGATTATGGAATCTCTTCTCATTTCCTCTTCTCAGCATTGCCAAAGTCTTTATTACCTAGCTGCTTCAGCTCTTATTAAAAAACTATTCAAAAACCTCAGAGGCTTCTTGCACACACTTATGAAATTTGTACCCAGCAAAAATTGTGTTTGCTTTAGGCGTAACATATGCTTCCTGTATACTAGTGCAAGCTTTTAGTACTTTTGCTTCATCTTGAATGATGCTGACATGTTAAGAATACACCTTCCTTTCTTTTTTTGCAGTCCAACCCACCAACAACCTTGGATACTTTCATGGATAAGCCATGGGAAGCTGTTCAAACTTTACTCTCAGTACAAATATCCCAGTGCTGTCCTGCGAATGTATGGCAATGCTATGTCTGTTCTCGTACAGTCAGAATAATCCTTTTCAGAAGGTGAAGAACTATTGAACGGGTTTGTTTAAATAGGAACTTGAATCACAACTCACTGTATATGTGAGATGTAAAGCTGTTGTGGAGCTAGAACTTTGGTTGCAAGGTTTCTGTCAGTGTAATAGTGTACACACAATGCTGAGGACCCAACACTCACACTACACTTATTTTGGGACTTCTACATCAGCCTAGCTGTAATGAGTTCCCACAGGCTGAATGTGCATTAGTGGCTGGAGCACATGATGTGCGGTCCTGTAGTGCACCGTCTGGTCTGTTTTAGCTGAAAGGAACCCATTTCTCTGAACCTGCTCTAAAACATGTGAAGAAAAACACACTGAATGGACATGATCAGATTTGTTTCAAAAGCACGCTCCAGATCCAAATTAAAATAGTTATGTAGACGCAGTCTTTGCAATCCGGAGGTGGTTGGTTTTGGGGAGCTGGGCAGAATTTAGGTGCTGCCCCCCTTGTTTTCTAGCCAGCAGTCGGTCATAGGTACTCCAGGTGTGCTCCACTTATCTCATTTGTCCGCCCTCCACTCAGCACACTCTGCACACTGAAACTAGTGAAAAGCTTATTTAACTGCTGAAGGACTTCACCATTCAACTTAGCAACAAAAGCACACTGGTACCAATCTAGTATTTCATCAGGAGAGATGTGATGCATAGAAACTGGTAGTGGAAAGCACAAAGTTAGGAACATACAGAGAAAATGAAAATGTATAACCTTTGCATAGACATATTCCCTTCCTAAAAGAGAAATTATAAACTTCTCTCCTTCTCTTGATAAAACCGACTAAAAATTTAGGATTCATTTCTTCCAAGTAAAAAAGTCTTACTGAAAATGCATTTCAGCAAGAAGCTTTGCATTTTTATCTAACACAGTCCTGAAAAGCACCAAAATAAAAATTTTAATGATCAAAGCCAAACACAAATTCTTATCGTTAAAATTCCCCCCAAATCTATCTGTAATTAGCTGAAAAAATAAAAATTTAAAAAAAATATTCAAAAAAAAAAATTTAAAAAACTGGGCCACTGGGTTTTGGGGTTTTTTTTGCAGCTGTAATCACATAAAAAACTGTGATTAAGAAATTACATGTTGAGGCTGAAAATGTAAATGATTCATATTTGTTTAAAGCATGACTTCAAATGACATTGCGGTCTTCTTGCTATTTTATGCAGTACTTACATTACTGAGTCTGTTTTCCTGTCTCTTTTCTTTCTCTATTTTTTAATAGCCTTTTATTTCCTGTTCTTGCCTTGTAAAGTAATATTTTCATTGCTTCCTTCTGAAAGGAGACTGCAAGATGTTCACAGTAATCAAGTGTAATGGGGCATGTTCTTTGAACATTTAAGGAAAGAGCTAGCACAAAAGGAAACAGAAAACAATGCGAGAAAAGGCCGATCAGCTTAAGCCAAACTGAGGATGAGTCAGCTGGGGCCTGTGAAATACTCTCCAGTACCATAACCAGCTATGTCCAAATCAGGGCATGCCAAGAACAAAAGTAAAGGCCTCTGGTGGTGAAATATATTCAGGTGCCTCTTTTCGTTGTAAGGAAATTTTAAGTCAAAAGCAGCGTGTAACAGCACAGTCAGAAATTTAACTTTTTTCCTCCGCTTTTATTTGCACCACACTAGCATAAATGTGTTCCCCGGCTTGTCCAGCCACCATGCTCAAAATCCAACCGGCAAGGATACGGTCCATTTTTGAAGTACTCGATACTTGTAGCTCAGTAGCCCACAAGTTTCTCAGCATCTGTGTTCTCTGGGGAAAGTTACCACTGGTCCCAAAAGTGAAGGTTTGTTTAGGAGACCTAGTGTGCAAAAATCTGACAACAGAGTGCAACAAACAAATGCAGCAACTGCTAAATGCAGCCCTTGTCTCTGCTTAACGAGGGAGCTCTTCCCCGGCTCTTTCCATGCTTCCCACTTCTTCCACCTCCAGGTGAAAACCATGGAGATAAGGTCCTTGGGGTCACCTACAACTTTGTTGGCCCCTTGTTTCTGTCCTTCTGGGGCAGAAATCTAACCTGTACTGTCGTCCTTCCCTTAAGTTTTGGATACAACCACGCATTTCTGGGACAACTCTCATTGGTGTAAGGTATCTTTTAGGCTCTGAATGTATTGCTATCAAATGTTACACAAAGTAATATCTGGTGTTTTGTCAACCATATGTGGCACAAAACAAGCCCAGTAAAATATTTCCTAATCCAGACATCTTAGAAGACCCTGTTCCGCTTACCATCACAGATGTCATGTAAATGACCAGTTAAAATACAGTCCTGAGCAAGCCTGTCTTGCAACTTCAGATGTCATGGACTTCTTTAAGCATGGCTTTTTTTGCTTAATAAGTACTTTTTTTCCAATTTATAGATAGTATATCTAGCTTGTATTAAAAAACAAAGCTGATATCATTTTTTATGGTAATAGGTATTTATTTATACATATAATCAGTACTCTGCAAGCATAGATAAGTGTACTTACCATTAAATCAATGGGGCTAAATTTACATTCTGGATCTGGTGTCAGGGAAGTTCTGTGCACGTGAGCACAATGACAGTCAAAAGGGTTTTTCTAACACTTATCCACTTAGAACCTTCATGTCTTTATTTTATTAGTCAGGAACATAACTGCAAAATAAACCATGCTTCCTTTTTGCCATGTCAGGTATAAGAACATAACTGATTTTAGTGTCATAAGAGTATGTTTGAAATGACTTATTGTAAATGTCTGACCTTTGTGAGAGCTGAGTCATTAAAATGTAGTTAATAGCTAGGTTGAAATGCATTTATTTTTTTTTAAAAAATACATTGAAGGACAAATTTTTAAGTGGCAAAATCAGCACACAGCTTAGAAAAATTGATACAAGCATCTTTCAGACTATCCATTTCCAGCAACAATCCATTGCTCACCTTAAACCCTTCCCGTCTTCCAACTTCCACTAAAAACACTCCCAGAGGGGACTAAATTCCTCCCTGCTATTTAAAAAAACAGAACACATCCTCTCGCTCCTATGCTTCTTATGCTATTTGCTTTATTTCTCTTTCACCGTTGTCTTCTGGGATAATTGTCTTGATTCCAGCGATTTTCTGGCACTAATGGCCCTCATCAGAGATACTTGCTTTCGCATGTCCAGCTGGTCTCCTTCCAGACTGCCTGCATTTCACAGCAGGGCCCAGCACAGGAATGCAGGTCAGGGATCCGGCAGCGCAGAGCAGCACAGCACTGGCTGCACTTGCCTGCCAAGGCAGAAGGCAGACCCACGCTGTTTGCACGGCGTTGTGCTCGAAGCAGAGCTCCTTCCGTGGACTCACCTCCCTCTGAACACAATGAGGCCTTTTGGGAGCAGAGCTGGCTTATGTCCTGTCACCTGGGGTAGGTGACTCCTGCACCTCCCCGGCTCTCCCAGTCGTAGCTGGATTCCTTCAGTTCTCACCAGCATAGGCATCCCACTGATAACTGGAGCTACATAGAGAACACGTATTACCCATGGGGATCTTAAGGTGTGCACGGTTAGAAGTGAGGAACACAACTGACTTATGCTGTGTCCTGCATCTCCAGCACAGAAAGTGTAGTGAGTGTGAGCTTTTTAGGAGTCTGGGGCTAAAATATAACAATTTCTGGAATATCCAGCTTAAAACCAATTTATTGGTTGGCGCTAGCAGCTGGAGGCTCCTTTCACTCTCTCCCTCTCGAGTTCTCTCTTCCAGTCTTAAGCTCCTTGTTGTAATACCAAAGGCTCATGATTACAGGCTCTGATACAGCCTTAGCCTCTAATCATCACCTAAAATACTACGTGGTTCAAGAGGTGCAGGGTCGGTAGGCAAAGTCCTAGTTGAAAGGACAAGATGATATGGAACAGATTGCTTTTATTATACCTTTTATTAACTTGACTCAAACACCTCCAGCTACTTTTCCAAGACAAAGCATCCTATAGTTACAGGTTTCTCAAGTAATGTCAAACTGATGGCAAATTGTGTAAATATATGCTGGTGACTGAATCCTGTGCAAAATCGCCCTTAATAAGAAGATTTTATATTGTAGGAAATAAGAAAAAAAAATCCAGTCAAAGAATTCATATAATCAGAATCTAATTATTACTTTCCTTCACTGAGTTCGTAGCTGATGAAATGAATATCAGGTATACACTGGGTCTTTGGTCTGAGTGCTAAAGAAATGTGCAATGTGGGCTTTCTCTCTGTTCAATAATTTTAATCACTTTAATGTTTAACACTGTATTTTTGAGGGTCATGTATGCTATGCAGTCAGCCTCAATGATAAGGAATGAAGGCGAAGAAAGTAAATTTCTTGCTAAATATCAAAAAGAATGACACTAAAAGATCAAGATGGGTAAAAAAAAGGAGCTCATAACTCTGAACAGAGGATGAATGAACAAGGTTAAAAGAGTAACAGGTTTTTTCTTTTTTTTAACCTCTGTGTGTGTGTGTGTGTTCGTGCATACCTACAAAAAGACTTGTGAGGAAGGCACTGGCACTTTTGAGACCATGGGACGAGTTCAGTGACAGAGGAGGCAGAAAGATAGACACTTAGAAAAAATTACATTAACACTAACATACTCCATCTACCCAAGAGGACTGGGACAGATGCAGGAAACAGACATATATGACCTGTGGGAGGATGGATAAATATTGAAGAAGAGTAGAATAATGTCAAAAATGGTTAGCGTCAAATTAATTTGACAAAGTTTCAGTAGCAGAAGGGAGTTGTTCCAGGCTTCTCAAGTCAGTGGAAAAGTGATGAAGCAGCAGAGGGAGGAGAGAAGAGGATTTAGGAATCATTCAATCTAATGAGATTTTCTCATGTGACTCTGCTTACTGTTTTGTTTTGTTGGTCTCCTGGGTTTTTTTTCAGAAAGTTTCTGTCCTCTTTTCTTTTCTGTTCCAAGCTCAGGCAAAATTTTCCAAGAGCAAGGTCTTCCCAGTGGACAATGTGCACAAGGGCTGTGCATATGTGACGATGCAAGTCTTGTAGAGGACTATGCGGTACACAGTCCTCCTGCTGAGGTGTGCGTTTTGTACACAGATGTGCAGGATACATCACTGGGTGGTGCATGCACAGGGTGGACGCACTTTCCTAGGGGCCCCATGGCCAGTAAGCGAGTATGGAGGCAACTCAGTACCCAAAGAATAAACAAGTCAGACTAAGCAGGAGAAAGAGCAAATACTAACCTTCCTTTCAGAAGCCCTTCATGTTTATTGTCACCTACAGTTTTATTAATGAGTGTAACTAGCTGTATTCAAACACAGTGCTGTAAAATTTAATTGGGCAAACATAGTGAGCGGTAGCTGGAGCTGTTTCCAGTCATGTATAATTACATGAAGCTCATACTTCAATAATTAGCAAGGCAAAATGAAATCATTTTACAATTAGAGAAGCTCTCATTTCACCTTTCCTGTCATAGATCCTCATTTAATTTGGACTTTTATTTACTGACAGTCCCACTCCATTAGATATGGAAGACATTGCCTCACTCACCAGGATATTTTAAAATGAGGCAACTTATCCAAGAAGACCTAAGAAAGTGAATACGTCCCAAAATGTGTCTCGTTGTCCCGGGAATTTTGGCTCCAGTTTTTCTAACCAGTAGAAGAACCAAGCGGTAAAAGCACCTGCCACTGGTGGAAAGAAAAATCCTTCTTAGGACAGCCAAGGTCCCCCAGTGCTCCCTGGCATTCGCTGAGCTCCCATCAGAACTTCTTGCCTCCTTCTCACAGTGCCCTTCCTCTTTTTTCCAGAGCCTGGGCTATGGGTGAAGACCTAGGGTAATAATTAACACTTCTTCAGATACCAGGAACAGATAACCTGCTATACCGTATTAAAAGGCACAGAAAATTTGTTCTTCTCTGCAGCTCCACTGTGATTCACCCATACGTTGGTCATGGGCTCCTTCTGGCTGTGCAGGAGGGAACATTGACTGTGACAGGTAGGTTAATCCGATTAACATCACGGTTTCTTCCTCATCCCATTTCTAGTGAACATCTTCATCCTTATCATCCCTTCCACTGCCAAAATGCCACATAGCTCAGTGATATGCTCCTGCCCTCCTGGCAGCGCCACTGCTCCTCTGCCATCCTGGGCACTTCTTCCCCAGCTCTCTCTGACCTTTCCAACCAGTACTGATTTCCCTAAACCATCTCCACAAAGTAACACAAGATAAATAACTGTTATCTTTCATGAGAGCTAACATTTGCCATTCTTCTTTCTTTCTCCAAGACTTTAAACGTAGAATTAGCAAGTCCAAATAACATTCGAAATATTTCCCAAGCAGGAGAAGAATTAAAACTTTGGAAGTGGGATAAGACTATGCTCAGAATTTCTGAGAAAATAAAGATACTTGAAATCACAGAAACACAAAATGGTTTACTGCTCCAGAGCTTAAAACCATTCTGGAAGCATAGAAGGACAGTTGGTTAATTTTTATTTTATCCCTTCAAGGATAAATCCTTCAGAGGACAAATCTCTGTCTTTTCCCCTGTTCCTCCTAGTATACACCATGCCCTCAATACTTATTTCATTTTTTAAGAGTCATTTAGTGTATATTCAATTATTCTAAGTGTCACTGTAAAGTTCTATATCTTAACATCTTCTTAATGCAGCCTGGATGACACCAGCTGTCTGTAAGTAAAATGCCCCCTCCAAACTTGCACCACTCAAACTGTGGAAGTCAGCAACGGAGAATGAAGCACTTCTTCATTTTCCAGCTCATTTCTAGAACTAAATTAACAACACTCTTGGTAGTGGATGAGCCAAATTAGAGACATTTAATATCCTAGTACTCCTCTCAGTCTTTTTTGCTAAAAGGAATGATAAACCATGTGGAGGTTTGGGGGTGGGTTTTGGTTACTAAGACAGTTAATATCATAATTACATACATGAGCCCTTTAGATCAGACAGATGCTAATTTGTTGTTTCATCCCTTCATTATGACCTGGTGATCTTCAAAAATATGAATTGTTTGAAATGACAGGGATTACCCTCTGCATTGGAGACACCTGCAACAGTAGATTTAGGGAACCAGTCCCACCAGCTTTGGCAAAAGCATTTTGCTGAAGGAGAGCATTGTGCAGCAAGAGCTATCTCATCACCCCTAATGCCTTTATATTAGATGCGGTCTCAATGGGTACTATGTGATTAATAGGTATTATTCCTTTATTTCAGACAGGAATATAATATTTCATGCATAGTGACTGTATATCAGTAGATGCACATAAACCATGATTATGGGCAGTCTATTGACCCAGTAGGCACTAGAAACTGATAAACCTCTAATTGAAAGGTCTATTTATTATTCATTTTTACAGCACTTACAAATGAAACCTTGAAATTAGGTGTGACTATCTTCCATCACAGGATGTTAATCACCATCAGAGTTAAGATCCAGCAGACATCTTCATGGCTGATAGTGTTTTGGTATTTGTGTCTGCAGAAAGCTTTGAGCTTTGTTTTAGTCCTGCCATAGAAAAGATACTACCAGCCACTGTTGCATGTTCGTGGTGAATAAATCATACTATGCTTGACAGAAATTCTGTAATTTCTTTGTCATGGAGTTTAATAATAAGTATAAAACACAGTTCTGTAGAGCTATCACGTATAACTTAATAGAGTGTTACTGCCTTTATTGAAAATTATTTCTTCTGCTAATTGCTTTTCATTAAATTTTTATTATTGGTAAGGGGACATTACACTTTTCTAATAAAACAAGAGAAATCTTATTTTCCTGGCTTGCTTTTTACTAGCATTTGGATCAATTCAGACAAGTCTCATTTTCCTCTCACAAAGATGAAGTTGCATCTCCAAAATGAGTTGTGTAATGAACCAATGAGTAAACTGATGCAAGTCATGAGCAGATCAATGTGATTCTGATTCACTATAAATGCCGAAGAAAAATCAGGAGGATATTTTTTAAGAGAAGAAAGCTTCCCTGATATGACACATGAGTTCACTGAGGCACTTCTGAAGTCAGCAAGCAGTTGATAGTCCGCAGGCCAAGAATAGCTTTTAAAAATTGCTGTGCTCCACAAACAATACTTTATTTCCTTCTACTATCGGCTAGGTCTGTGTTGCTTCTTAAAGGAGAAGCCGCTGCCCGAGCATTCACACACCATTCAAGGAGTCGCACACACACCACCCGAGTCTTTAGCTGCTCAGACCAGAGTCCGTTCACAGCGGGTGACTCCCGTGAGCCAAGGGGTGCCCCTTCCGACTCCTCACACACACTCACACATACTCTTGGGCGCACTTCCTCCTTCTTCAGGCTGCAGAGTCTCAGACATCAGATTATATAAAAATAAATAATTTAATTGAAAGGTACAGCAGCAGGGTCTAGCAGGCACTAGCTGGGTGCCTCCAGAGAGGGACCTTTAACAAAGAAATCCCTGCGCCATTATACCCTTGCGATCTATGCATCTGCCCCTCATGCATTCTTCACACTTGCCACCTGGTCCAATGGTAATGAATGGTCTGGAATAAGCCTTATTGGATTCTCTGTCTCCAGGCAGGCCATTAACTATTCTTATCTTGGCAAGTTGCATTCTTTAGGTAGTAGCTTCCTTATCTCCTGGTTTGTACTGGTTTTAGGGCCTTCTTTTATGTAACTACCTAGAAGTTCAAAAAATGTGCAATGGCTTGCAGCCTAAGCCTTCAGCAACTTTAGCTACTTATGGTAAGTGGGTTCCAGGTAAGTAGTATGTCCTAATACATAATGCGGCCTAGTACTAAATGATTAACTCTAAGTGATTAATTTTATTTAAACTGAATCGCTAATACTTCCTGTTCCTTTACATAACTGATATTACAAGAGACATTTTTTATTTCAGTTCTTCAAACAAAAAAGCACTTGGTGCATGCCTATACCAAACTGTAGTGATTAGATAACTGACTGGCATCATTAGAGAGTAGATCTAACAGGAAGTGTTTAGACTTAAATTACAATTGCAGCATGTCCAGTGTCCCCTTGAATCTTCAGGACTGCATACATTATTGTGAACGCAACAGGCTACAGAAAGTAATATCCAAACAAGCTTAATACATTTGCTGCTACTAACCAAAGTAGCTTAGCAATAGTAGGCAGAGAAATAGCAATTCAGAGTAGGAGTCCTACTTATGTACTTCACATCACCCTCAAGAAAACTCTGTCATTCCCCACTGGCTTCTTTTGGGCTACACTTTACCTAACTAGGTACGTAAGTTAAATGTCAAAAATTACCAGTCAATATCCCCATTTTCCCTTCAATATATTGTGGTACAGCAGACACCAGGCAAGTGAACATGGCTGGAGTTTGTAGCCTCATACATTTCAAACACCTTGCCCCCTAAAGGGAACACCTACGTTTCCTATGAAGTCAGTGATGGAAGCAGACACTTCTGAAGACCTCTGGAAAAAGATCTGGAACCAAGTCCACCAAGAGATTCTCCAGGCAGCTATTCCTCCCTGGTGTCTATGAAGGGGACCAACAGACAACACTGGGCATCAGCCTCAGCCTCTGGGAATCCAACTGCTTCATCATCTTCTGAGAATAGAAATCCAGTGGAACAGGGCTAGGTCTTTTTTTAAAAAAATAGAAATAAAAATAAAAAAGCCAACAAACACAGCAATATCCTTCCCACGCTTATTTCATCATTTGGTGATTAGAACACTTATGTGAGAAGTAAAGGTCATGGATTTTAGTCTTCCTCAGCTACAGAGGTAGGAGGAGAGGTAACACTCTAATACCTCTACAGAAGACTTTTCATTACCAAGGAAGTCAGTCATGGCTGGAGGTAAGTCCCGGACAGAGGTAAGCAAGAGTGATTCTCACTTTTATCAAGAAGTGAGCAGGACTGGGATTTTCAGTCTTGCTGCCTGGAGTGTGTAGGCTTTTTATGTAACACCAGCTGTGGGAAATATGCAGGGACAGCCTGTTCTCTGGGACCAGACCAGGTGTCCTTCCTCCCTGGGGCAATAGACAGCCTCCTTTAATTTTTTCCTTCTGTCATTTTCATCTTGTGCAAAGCAAGCCCATTTCCAGCTGTTAGATGTAGAGGTGGCTTTTACTCTGACAGCTCTTCAGCTGGGTCTTTGGGGTATTTGCACGTATTTTGGCAGTACTGTATTCCAGTCCACTTGTCCACAGAAGGCAGAAATGTCCACTGACACCATTTCTGCCTGCTGAGCTTCAGTTGCAAAAGATGTCCATATGTCAGGTACACTCTTCCCCCAGCATGGGCATTTCTTATTGTGCATTGTCAAACGACAATCACCAACCACACAGTTTTCAAGAAGAGAAGCTTTCTGTGCCTGTAGAAAGGCCAGATTTCTCTGGGAATTTATATGTGTTTTCAGCCTGTAAGTCCCAATCTAGCAGGCTGAAATCTTTCAACAAGTGTACTAGTGGTCATATTATTGCCTGTACTTTTTCTCTGAACCCAAGTGTGCAGTTTGTGACTCACACCAAAGCTGCAGTATTTGAATTCCTTGGACTTAGGTCGAAGCCAGCCTTCATTAATTAAGCAGCTGATGTGGTTGTGCTACATGCCAACGGTAGAGAAGAGAAGTAGTGTGTTGTAACAATTACGCTTGTCCTCTCTTCAAACAGAATTATCTCTGAAGGGGATATACCACTGAATTTGATTGCTTTCCATGTAGAATCAATAACCACAGTCTAGTCCCTAATAGTCTTTCTGAAGTCTGTTTCTCCCCTTTTTAAGGGTACAAGCATGTTATTTTTTCCCTTGTAATTGTATTTTATTAGCTGGTTAGCTTTATAATTCAGTTACTTTTTGTAATTTCTAATTCATTTGACTCAAGTTGGAGGAGGGACTGGTGATGGAGATGTCATTAAGGTTGAGTGAAGGTTTCTTAAGAATTAGACAAACAATTGCAGTCTGCAGAATAACTTCTGAGAAGAGTAAAGAAATTGAGTTCTGAGAAAGAGCCTGTTTATTTAATTTCTATTCACATTAACAATTGAGAGTTTGCAAGTGATTAATGTTCCAGGAGACTAGTCAAAGCTCAGCAGTGTTCAGCAGCCTGTGGGTAAGCGCATTTTGATTTTCTTCCTATGGTGGAAAATGTGTATGTGAGAACATTACGCAGTTCCTTGTCCATTTATGCACTTACTACAGTTCTCACCAATTGTGCTCATAACTCTTGTTCTCTTTGTCATTTGGCTTTATGGTTCCTTTTTTAACTTTTCCTCTTTTATGATCTTTTAGATGTGGTTGCTCAGGTGCATAAATGTCTTAAAAATAAATAGTAAAAATATGCCCTAGTATGTAATATATAACAATTGCATTGAACTGTCACTGCAATTACATTTTAATGTGCTTTATACCTGTGGCTTTTTAACAACAAACTTGGTTGAATACATTACCAGTGAAAAGTCTGCTAGCATGTTTTAAACTGTTCTCTTTTATGATTTCTATTATAGCTCAGTGTACTCTAACTAGTCTTACCATTCAGGTGGATGTTGCAAGTCTGAACATGAATTTTCCTAATATATCATAATTATAGAAGCACTAAATAATGTTTTGATCACCCATAGTGAAAGTAATATACAGTATTCCTGATTTCTTGTTTCTTACACATTAAATCACAATATATAATTAGCTTGAACAAAATAGAGGCACAAGCCTCTTTGTTTATTATATTTTAACTGAAAACTTCTGAGAGGACTATGGTTGAACACTGCATGCAACGGCATATCTGCAGCAGGGTAACTTTTTCTAATGGCAGTGGTAGTAAGATGGTCTTAAATAGTAAGCAGTGTTAAGAGCTGGGGAAAGACAGCTGGATCAAAAGTTCTTGAACATTCTTTTCATTATTTTAGCAGTACCTCTATTTCCAAGTTTTTCACATGTGCAATATCCTGTTTCAGAACCTTTCTCTTCTGTGAGTGTCCTCTGGAAAAAACATATTATTTATTAAAACCACTTTCCCCAATAATATATCCCACAGGGTTAATATTACTAACAGGTAGTAATTCTAGCTAAGTGTCCTACAGGGTTCCATTTCAGAAAACCACGTGCATGGTGATTAATTTTAAGCAAAATGTGCCCTATTGAGGGCTCATTTCTAAGGTTTGAATTATTCTCCAACGTGAACGAGTGTAATATTATTTATCACAAAAGGCTTCATACAATCCCTTTTGAAACTTCTGAAAAATTCTTTAGAGCATGTTTGAATTTATCTCTTTTTAAATACTGTAACTCCAAGCCTCTTGAATGTCACATACATCTGCCTCAAGTTGATTCATTTATCTGGTTGGTTCTGTCCCTTTTCCTACATCACCATGATGGACCATATCTATATTTATAAATGGATGTAAAACAGTGTCTTTTTAGAAGTAAATTACAGTGTTTACTTGAGTTGATGTCACTTTCACTGACATATCTTACCTTATCCTCACTTGACAACATTAAGAAAATGTTTCCGTTCAAGTTTTAAGTATCCTAAGCATAAATGTAACAAATTCACCCTATCTCAAAACTTTTTAAATGGAGGAAACAACCTTGTTTGATCAGACTCATTTTCTCCATACTTCTTACAGGCTTTGTTCATTACAAAGAATTTCAAAGTCCTGTGCTGCACAAGGTAGATAATTAAGCAGATTTTGTATGTTTCTTGTCTTAGATTTTAAACATTTACTTTCTTACCTAAACAGCCCTTCCTTCTCATAGAAAATGTCCTTGCTGGAAAAAAAGATCCACTGACAAACTTGCACAATTTCTGGATTTCTTTTTCTTTTTAGGGAGAGATATATGTATACACACATATACATATATATGCATATATATGTGTGTGTATATACACACACATATAAAACTCTGTGTGTGTGTATATGTATGCATATATATACATATATGTATATATACATATATATATATATGCACATAAATTACCTCCATTCAGTTATTTTCTAAACTTTTCCTAATATAAGGCACTTTGTTCCAGGACTATTCCAGACAAATAATAATGTATATGTTTGGGCTAGAATGTTTAGATTTAATAACGAAATCCGTTCACCGTGTTGACACCCTGTGAGGGAATCTGGAGAAGCCTATGACCAAAGAGAAAGGCAGAGTCTCTGCACATATGGTGAGTGGTAATGCTGCGTGATGAATTTGCACATTATCCCATTTAGCTAAAATCATGTTGGGCTGAGGAACTAATATCCTTTTGGCGTAGGTGCAGGCTCTCTGAAGAGATCAGAAGTCTCTAGTGCTTCAATTGAGACCCATGTAAAGATGCTTCAACGGAAGTACCTGGAGTCAAGTTTTAAAGGTAGCTGAGCAGCCAAAGATACAAGTCTGAAGTTTTTAAAATCTTTTTTGCAGATCATGAATATTCTTTTAAAAGTATATATACCTGTATATATAAATATGTGTGAGTGTCTTACTGACAAATAAGATTTCTTCATTTTCATGGAGACACAAACTCACAAACTCACCTTTTCAAGAAGTGGGTTTGCTTCACCTACACTTGTCATAGGAGAGATGTGACTACAAGACCGTCAAATGGAAAAACAGGCAGAGACCTGTTCAGAGCTGACTTAAAATACACACAATGAAATGGAAAACAATTAGGCTTGAAGAGAAGTAGAGGTGGGTAGAACCTGACCCTGAGAATTGAGCAAAAGTAGCAAATAAGACAGCACTGGTGTTCAAAAGAAGCAAAGTCAGCAGATAAAATATGTGGAATTAAACTTTTGGTGTGACTTTTTTGAAGCAGTAAGTGCTAAAAACTTTCCCCTTTTTGCACATGAAAATAGCTGTCCTCTTTGTTTTCCTTTAGCTGACTTTCTAAGAGTAGGATCTGCAAATATTCAAACTGAACGAAAGAAAAAATATATGGATATGGATATAGGTATACATGATTATATAGATACAGATGATGTTATACATAGAGAGGCATATATACAGTTAGATATACCCATAGATATAGATGATATAGATAAAACCCTAATAAAAAATAAAATGGCAGATCATCAAAAAAAAAAAACAACTGAAAAAAAACAACTGAATATTTTACATCACTGATTTGCTTAAGTGAAACCAAACCAATGGACAGTTCTTGACCCACAGACCCTTTATTTTCTCTGTTGAAGGAAAATGAAAGATAGAAATCATAAGAAACAATTAAATAACTTGGTCTGAATTCAAGTAGCTGAGACATTTCCACAGTGCCGGATGGCAAGAACTCACAGATTTATAAGTGAGATAGCACCTCTTTTGATAGATTCTGCTTTAATACTCTAATTTAGTTCATGTTCTGAAAAGAAAGCAAACGGAGATTCTTACCTCCTGGATGGGCTTTATATTCACTGAATTAGTTTTTGCCTAAACTATGTAGTACAGCAGAGCCCAGACCATGACAGAATTTAGACCCCAGCTGTAATCACAGAGAGAGTAAAGTATTATATTTGCAGTGATTAATGTGCACCTATCATTAAATAAGGTAAAATTCAACATAGAATTTAGCTTTTTTTTTTTTTAAATCATCCTTAAAATCATTCTGAGACACAAATTCATAAGCACTACCTGACTATCCATGCCCAGCATTTAGAATCGTAGGATCATTTAGGTTAGAAAAGACCTTTAAGATCATCAAGTCCAACCATTAACATAACACTGCCCAGTTACCACTAAACCATGTCCCTCAGCACCACATCTACATGTCATTTAAATACATGCAGGGATGCTGATTCAACCATTTCCCCGAGCAGCCTGTTCCAACGCTCGACAGCCCTTTTGGTGAAGACATTCTTCCTAATATGCAATCTAAACCTCCCCTGGTGCAAGTTGAGGCTGTTTCCTCTTGTCCTGTCACTTGTTACTTGGGAGAAGAGACCAATCCTCACCTTCCTGCAACCTCCTTTCAGGTAGTTTTAGAGAGCGATATGGTCTCCCCTCAGCCTCCTATTCTCCAGGCTAAACAACACTAGTTCCCTCAGCCACTCCTCATAAGACGTGTGCTCTAGACCCTTCACCAGCTTCGTTGCCCTTCTTTGGACATGCTCCAGCACCTCAATGTCTTTCTTGTAGTGAGGGGCCCCAAACTAAAGAGCAGGAGTACTGAGTACAACAGGACAACCACTTCCCTAGTCCTGCTGGCCACACTATTTCTGATACAAGCCACAAGGCTATTGGCCTTCTTCGCCATCTGAGCACACTGATGGCTCATATTCAGCTGACTGTCGACAAATATCCCAAGATCCTTTTCCACCGGGCAGCTCTCCAGCCACTCTTCCCCAAGCCTGTAGCATTGCATGGCATTGCCATGACTCAAGTGCAGGACCTGGCAATTGGCGTTGTTGAACCTCGTATCACTGGCCTCAGCCCATCGATCCATCCTGTCCAGATCCCTCCGTCGAGACTTCCTACCCTAAACCACATCAACACTCCCACCCAACTTGGTGTCATATGCAGACTTACTGAGGGTGCACTCGAATTCCCTTGTCCAGATCATTGATAAAGATATTAAACAGAACCAGCCACAATACTGAGCCCTGGGGAACATCATTTTTGGCCAGCCACCATCTGGATTTAACTCCATTCACCACAACTCTTTGGGCCTGGCCATCCAGGCAGTTTTCTACCCAGCGAAGCGTACGCCCATCCGAGCCATGAGCAGCCAGTTTGTCCAGGAGAATGCTGTGAGAAAAGTGTCAAAGGCTTTACTAAAGGCTAGGTAGGCAATGTCTACAGCCTTTCCCTCATTCACTAAGCAGGCCACCTTGTCATAGAAGGCCAAGTTAGTCAAGCAGGACCTGCCTTTCATAAACCCATGCTGAGTGGGCCTTATCACCTGGTTGTCCTGTATGTGCCACGCGACTGCACTCAAGATGATCTGCTCCCTAACCTTCCCTGGCACCAAGGTCAGACTGACAGGCCTGCAGTCCCCTGGATCCTCCTTCCAGCCCTTCTTATAGATGGGTGTCACATTTCATAGAATCATAGAATGTGTTGGATTGGAAGGGACCTTTAACAACCCCCCTGCAGTAAGCAGGGACACCTTTAGCGAGATCCGGTTGCTCAGAGCTTCATCAAGCCTGGCCTTGAATGTCTCCATGGATAGGGCCTCCACCACATCTCTGGGCAACCTGTTCCAGTGTTTCACCATTTGCCAACCTCCAGTCAACTGGGACCTCCTCAGTTAGCCAGCACTGCTGATAAATGATGGAAAATGGCTTGGTGAGAACTTCCGCCAGCTACCTCAGTACCCTTGGGTGGATCCCATCCAGCCCCATAGACTTGTGTGTGCTTAAGTGGTGCAGCAGGTCGCCAGCCATTTCCCCTTGGATTATGGGGGCTTCATTCTGCTCCCTGTCTTACAGTTCAGGGTGCTGGGTACCCAAAGAACAACTGGTCTTACTGATAAAGACTGAGGCAAAGAAAGCGTTACGTACCTTGGCCTTTTCCTCATCCTTTGTCGCTATGTTTGCCCCCACAGCCAATAAAGGATGGAGATTCTCCTTAGCCCTCCTTTTGTTGCTATTAGCTGGGCTGTCGAGAGGCAGACAATAAGAGAGTTGGATTAATTTTAGGCTCGTGCTGGTTTCGTAGGTGATTGCAGAGGGGTCCACACTTATAGTTAGCCCAAGATAGTAGGCAGAAGCAGGTGATTGATTTCTGTTACTGGGTAATAACTGTCTTAGTTCTCCTCTGGCTTTTCAGTGCTCCCTGAAACTGATCCCTCCATCCATTCACTTTTCCATTTCTAAGCACTGCCTTTTAGCTGCCAAGTGTATCATTTTTGACCCTCCATTATTTCATAAAAACGTTCTGGTCATAAATACCCAGAGATTCAGAAACAGTGGTGGGACAGCATTTTCTAATTCCACTTGAGAAAATTGTGAAGAAACAGACAATATTTGAAAGGAGCAGAAGTCTGTGGCCTCATCCAAGACCTACTGTAAGTCATGAGGAGATCCTCAGAGCAGAAAAAGTCAAAAGAGGTAAAATAAGGAGATTCGAGGCTGAGATAATTGAAATGAGAGCCTGGCAGAGATATTTTATGGACTATGGAAAGAGAAAGCAGGTTGTATATATATATCTGTAAGTATACTCTTCATCTCTCCCGCTCACTCAAAACTCCCAACTTAGTGCATAGCCATAGACATCATAAGGTATGTAATGGTAGAAGGAATGTTCTTTAAAGCGGAGACTGTCTTGGACAACTTACTATTGTGTGATTGATTTGGTGGGGTTAATTTTCTCTGTGTTAATGAATAGCTATATTAATCAATGAGAAAGAACAGGGCTAGGTTTTTAATATTAATCAATAGGCCTCTTTTTAATACATTAGGTGCCTGTTAGGCACTTTTACACATATCTAAGTCACCACAGCACTTCACTCAGAGTTGTTTTTAAAGTATACACACATATGCATAGTGTCTTATCTATGTATATATATGCATGTATATGCACATCTGTGTACAGTAAGTACAGGACACTGTGATCTATAACAATTGTGTTGGTGTGAAAGAGCTTATTCACAGATTGTCGACTATATAGACCATCCCAAGTGAGTCTCCACAGATTCCTTTCCTGTATCTCCTCCGTTACTTCAGTCCAAATTCAGAAAAAGGAGACTAAACTAAGAGCCAATATTAACAAAAAATAAAATCCAGAAGCACACCGCCGTATTTTAAATTGTCACTGACGACTGAATAGAAACTTTCTCATCTTCTTGCACTGACTGCTGTGCTCAGTTATTCACAACTCCACTTTCACATACTGTTTCTCTGTAAAAGGTAGGAGAATGGACTTGGTTGTCCCTGCACTATTCCAGACCAAAGACAAACTAAACCAGTGAAGCAAGAGTCCTGGGACGGGGGGTGCCTGTTACATGACAGCATTCTTCCTTTCCTGCCATAGACAAAAATGTGTGGACACCAAGTGCATGGACCACAAAAGTAAAGAAGACAGAATGACAAAATGCAGAGTTAAGCAATAGCTACTTTACACAGCATGTTGCATGGGTCAATTCAGACAGGTGTCTCCTGACATGCTGGTGCTGCTGCACAGCCACAAGACAAGTTACCTAATGACAACATTTGTCCCAAGGAGCATTAAGATCAAGAGACAGAAGCCCAATATGGTGCCACACAAAAGCATAAGACGATTTTATCCTTCCACCGTGAGAAAGGCCAAATGCTCCTTCCCTGATGAAACTGTTCACAGGTTAACACTATAGGTCAAACCATGAGCCTTTGCCTGTCTTTTACTTGCAGGAAAAATTTAAAAAGTGCTTCATTATTTACTGAGTTGCAGTGAATGTTTTTCTTTGTCCCTACTTTGTGAATGATTCTCATTAGAGATGAACCAAGGAGATCCATGTATTTTGAACTGTCAATAAAAGGTGGCACCATCTTTTGTGCAATTAATGACTGAATAAAAGAAAAAAAAAGAGCAAAAAGAATTGGGAGAAAGTCAGGTATAGACTGCCCTCTTTTGGGCAAAAGAGGGCAAGGATGTGAAAGAAGCCAAAGACATGTTTTTTAAATATTACAGTCACAATTTCACAGAACCCAAAGGCAAATTTATGCTTTATTTGTAAAAGCTAAAATGCTGACAAGAAGACTCCAGCTAGTTAGAGATCAGCTACTCACCAAATATTACCTTTTGGCTTCAAACACAGTCATACTACAATACAGGAGGGGAATTATAAAACCAAATACCTAAGGACTGCAAAATTGAGAGGAAAGGAAGGTCAGCAAAGACAGCAATAAAGCAACTGTCCTCAGCGAACATCAGACCAGAACTTACAGTGTCCTAGTGATGTTCAAGAATTTTGTAATTATATATATGCCGTTATGCTATGTAAATACTTTTCCAAAGGTTTTAGATTCAAAATTATCAATTAGTTTGAGCTTTCCAAAATCTTGTCAAGCCTGAAGATAAGAGTCATATGTCATTGGTTGTGAAGACCGCTGAAGAAAGATTAAGCACTATGATCAATATATTTGTCAAGGCAGCTGTCACATGTCCAATCTTTCTGCTGTCAGGATTAATTGAGAAAAGGCAGTTGTTCCTCCCCATGGAGAGCTGAGCACGAGTTGTGGAAACTCACCACTGTCACGAGCCTATTTCCATGCTCTCTGTTCCTGGTCAGTGGCTTGTGAGATAAGAAAAAGTTTCATTTTCTTGGTACCCACATGGGTCCGTCCCAGCATCCATGTGCTCCAGGAGATCCCTTCAACACACAGCAGGATGGGCTTTAAATAGTTACTTCTAATGGCATGAGTTCAGAAAGGTATAAATGTTCTTGAAATACAAGTCCAGCACTATCAAAACGTGGAGTCATCAGACATTTGCTGCACTTGAAAATTGTTCTTGGCATTGGGTTCTTGGCATGAATGGTGAGTGAGGAAAGAAAATAGAAGGCTGAATAAACGTGATACATAATGAATGCGTTAGAGGAAAATACATCCTGTTGGATCTATCAACCTGACAGATGCAAGGCTGCTGCCACTCCATGACCCATGGTCCAGTTGGTAGTGAGGCTGAAGATGTATTCCCAGCAGGGACACGCACACAGAGCACACACATACACCACATATACACATACATACACAAGCATATACATATTTACTTATATATATATATACACAACCAGCCACACGGATCACAGACAGACACTCAGAGCACCTCTATGAGCTTAGTCAACGCCAAAGGCCTCATCCTGCTTCCTCTCTGGATAAGCGGGATAGAATCCCGGTAGTGGGACTAGATATATATATACATGTGTGTGTATGTGTGTGTGTCTACGAGCACTCAGTGTGGATCCCTCCAGCAGCTGGCCTTAGACAGTCTGCCAAGTAGCTTCCCTAGTTACTGGCACCTGGACATACAAAACCCCGAGGCTGCAACCCTGCTCCAGTTGCTGGTGCAGACCTCCATGCATGCATGCACACACACACACATACACGCACGCACACAGGACTGGCCCCTCCCAGGCATGATAGGGACCCAAAACATCCTCTTACTGCTCCCGGACTCAGAATGGAACTAGTCACAGTAAAAGCCAGCGAGCTAAGAAGAAAGCAGAGACTTCTGGAAGTCCTGCCTATATCCTCTGAAATCTCTTTCTATGTCCTTTGATTTATGGCTTTATGTCCTTCCCCCATCCCTCCACAGAGCTGTCACTCAGTATTGACACAGTCTACAATGTCACCAATTTGACAGGAGGCTGGAGTATGCTGGTTCACCAGCACCCAGTATGGAGCACCGGCACCTCTCCACCGGTTTCAGAGCACCAGCGTGCTGCAACAACTGCAGTTCTGCCCCAGCGCAACAGGCGAAGCCTGACTTAGCTTTTACTTAGCAGGATTCGTGTCTTGATTTACGCACATAAGATATATAGGATCAAATGAGAAAATGCGTCTGGCAAAAAAAGGAGCTGTTTCTCTTGCTCTTCTCTGATTGACAGCCTGAGCATTCCTCATTCAAAAAGGTGGAACTGAAACGTTAAAATGCCACTTGCAGTATAACAAATGTACACTTGCAATCTCCTCTTCTCAGACAAGGAGGCTTGTGCAGACTTTCACACACACATAGCCAGCTCCTTTAGCCTCTAAAGTGATTAGGATTCTGTAGGCCTTAAATGCTCATTCATGGTAATGGCTGTTCTGCACACTAAGCTACTGGAGAAAAAAAAATCACTTAAGGGGCTTTTTGTAGCTTTCTAATGTTATTTACTAACAAAACAGTCATATTTTCTATAACAACTGCCACTTCATTGGGTGCATATGTTCTTGACTCAAAACTATGAAGCAGATTTAACTCAACACCATATGGTGTGATGTGAACTTATGTGCTTTTTTTACTGTTTTAAAACAGAAATTATATTGCAGCAAGTGGGTTTTATTCTCTGACGTATGTTAGTTCTAGAGAGCGTTTCACCCAACACTTTTGAACCCCCTTCTTTCTCTCACATTTATTTCCAAATATCAACTTACTCCTATGCTCTGTCAGGCGAATCCTGTCAGAGGAATGCTAGCTGGAGGAGGAAAGGAAGGTATGGTTACCAAAAAAAGCTGGTATGTATAGAACTACAGCAGTTGGTTTTGCAGTCATTCCTCTCCTGGTTTGTGCCTGCAGCAAAATGACAGCTGTACAAATGTACTAAGGAGTCCCTATTTTCAGAATGTGCTGAACTCATAATTCAGTCCTAATGACTATGTCACTGGAATCTAGCAGCCTGTTTAGATTGGTGCTTCTGCCATTGCAGAGGGACTGAATGCAAAAACGACAATGCTTTAATTTGAAATGAATAAATACCACGTTGAGGGCGTGGAAATGGCAGTGGACTGGGGAGCAAGGAGTGAAAGCATGGATTTCCTGTGTTCTCTGAGAGGTCTGAAAACACAGATATAAATATCCCTTCTTCATTTGTCATACAGTTTATACTTAGTGTTGGCAAAAAGAGTAAGACATATTTTTAACATCTTCAGTTAATGATATGCTAGATTAGTCTTGTGCAGTATGCCTGAAAAACTGCTGCTTTTGCAGTGATGAGGATTAAGCCAAGCAAACTGGAATGTCCTAATGAAAATTAGTTGAGACTGGGAATTGGTACCTGCAGTCTTCATTCACGCTGTCTGCACTAATGACTGAATGCATTGTTTTCCGATCTGGGAATGAGGAGTGGGTCATTGTTTGCTCTCCTCTACATTTTTTGTAGACAGCCATGCACCATTTATGCTTCACATTCCAAATGTTATTGAAAACACAGTTTAATAACCCCACGAAACAATTTCCACAGCTTTGCCGTCCACTAGTCATCCTCAGACCACACTTTGGAAAAATCTTATTTAACAAAACAGTTATGATTGATTAACTAAATAGTAAAGTGAATAATAAGACAAATCTCTGGAGCTCTGTGAGTTAGGTACAGGAGTACAGCTCCTGAGTGTCAATTTAAATACATATAAATATGGGGGAAAAATACTTATAAAAAGGTTCCTTTTTGAATAGTGCAAGGGCAAAATTTCTCTGGCTTAGACTATCCCAGGACCCACAGAAGAACTGATACTGAATCAGGAATATTTATTCCATGGACACATTTTCTTGGTCACTTTTTCTGTTATGCCCAGTCCAAGCACATATTGGTCATAATTAAAATGTTAGAATACAATCTACGTTACTTTTAATATGAGTATGAAAGGCTGAGGTATAAAAGAAAAGCAAGGCCTAATAGCAAAAAATAAATTAACTTCTTGACTCCAGATGGGATTAAATTACATGTTGAAACGTCCCAAAATTATAACACTAAAGTCACCCATAAACAGAACACAAAGATGTCATCCGTCAGCACAACAGCACGAAGCATTTAAAATGCTTTATTTTTACTCCACTGCCCAAGCATCAAATCCAGGATTTGTTCAGTCTTATCTAATAGGAATTCCACAGGATCTTATACTTTTAAACAAGCATTGCCAATAAATAGACTTTTTATGCAAAACACATTTTGTCAATGTTTTTAATTTTGAAACAGTCTCTTAACAAATTTTGCTCTAACTTAAATTTTTGTAAAGTCATATATGAAAGATTAGTTTCACAGGCATTTGTGCTGCAGAAGCAAAATATGAGTACAGCAAAGGCATCTGTCATTCGGACAGGGGTTACTTTCAGATTGCTTCTGATCTAACCTCACATTGTTTTTAATGTTCAACTGTCACATCATAAAGGGCTTGTATATAAGAGAGGGATTAGACAGAAAGGGCAAGTAGGACACAGGTAATTGACCAGATGTGAGAAGTTTGTCTGCTGAATTTAAAGAACCAAGCATAAACCATCACCGCTCTTCAGTGGAAGTCTGGAAGAGTAAACCAATAGACAGTGGTTTGAACAAAAACATCAGCTTTCCAATGAAAAACACAGGGCTACTTTTTACTGCTAGTCATTAGGGGGATTTTCTCAGACAATAGGCTGCAGCACTGTGCCCTTCTGTCTTTCTGAAGGAAAAAATACAGGTACTCAAAATCAAGTGAGTTAAACCAGGTATATACCTAGTTAGTTATGTAGTTGCAGTAGTAGCGGTAGTGGTAGTAATAGTAGTAGTAGTAGCAGTAGTAGTGATATGACAAAAACTGGCTGAAATTAAAGAATAATTTGGCCCATTAGGGAATGAATAAATAGCATTCCCAGGTATTCTGAATTCCTTTGAAACAATTAGCTCCCTAACATTTTTCTCTTCACTTTGAGTTTTACTGGTTGGTCATTTTTGGGTTTCAGTTGCAATATTTGGCTGGATCAGTTCCTGTTCAATACCTGCCTCTTGCATACAGCTCCAGCTGAATTTGATGGAAGCTCTGTAGGCAGAACATTAGTATAAGCGAGCATGGAAGTTTCCCTTGAGGGCCAGTAAGCCATATTCCTTGCTGGTTTTAGCTCCATCATGTCTCTACGCTGACTCAGGTAGAAAACAAGTCTTGAAGTCACTGACTGAATTCTATCTGCTTTTTGCAGGTTCTAAAGTCTTTAGAAACAAGGTCCTACTTGACACAGAGGACGGGTCACAGGTAAGGCTTTAATTATCTGTGAGACAGAGAGATTCTTCAGTAACAAGGGACAGATCTGCAGAGATGCTTTGCTTTTATTTCTGAAATGTCATACTGTGGGTGGTTGACTGAGTGGGGAGGCCTTGACTTAGAAGTGAATTATAAATTGTCAGACAAATAGGTACTGGGTCTTTATGAAATGCCATGCCCCAGCTACTAAGATCAAGACCAAGTTCTATTTGCTGTGTTAGTAGAAAAGGAATAAACAAGCAGGAGGGAGGTCTCCGCTTCTAGAGACAAATGCACTCATAGTGCTGCACAGTTGAGCTTGCTCTGGCCTGACAATATCTGTATTGTTGCCAAGACCTATGCCAACAGCCTATCTATAAAAGCAGGTCCCTGCATATAGAGATCTTTAAAGCTGTATGTGTAAGGGACGGACTGTAAATTCCCTGACGAGGGGCAGAAGGCCCTCCAAGCCTTCAATGGAACGCCTCAAACACTCGCAAGGAAATAAATAATGCAGGCCTGGCCTTCAAAGAACTGATAAGGCTCACACTTCTGGCGCCTGAAAATGTGGGAGAACTGTCTTGTGAAGACAGGATAGTTCTGCCACTCGTGTGGTGAGCTTGCTACTTCTCAGTTCTCAAGGCCATTTTGTCCGATGAGTGACCTTTGCTTCATTATCAGCGAAATGCATATGAAAACGCACACCCCTGCATATGCTAATGAAGATTATAGAGATCATGCTAAACATGTATGACTATGGCACTCGTCTCTCCACCCAAATCATGCTACACGTCACCTGGGAGAAGGGACAAACCTGAGATGAGGCCGTCCTCAGCAAGGGGGGTGGACCATGCTAATTCAGCAAACATAAAAGGGGAAAATAAGTGCCCCTAGGGGGGAACAAAGAAGAAACAATAGAAGAAGATAATACCTGGGAAGATTCTTCCCAAGAAAGAAGACTGTACCTGGGAGGATTCTTCTCAAGACAGAAGACCGTGCCTGGGAAGATTTTTCCAAGAAAGAAGATGATTATGCCTGGGAAGATTCCCTGAAAAAGATGCTGGAACCAGGACCTGTGATCTCTTTATCTATGTCTTTTTCTCTGTCTTTTCCTTTCTCTATCCCTCAGTTTCTCTTTTCTCTTAGAATTGTTAAGTAACAGTTAGAGTTGTTAAGTAACAACCTTAAGTACGACCTTAAGTGCCGCTTGCCATAAGTTGTCCTATACCTGTTGTTAAGTAACGCAATGCATAACTCACCACTTGCCATAATTTGTTATATACCTAACCAATTATCGTGGACTTGTTAAGACCTATACTAACCATTTTGAGATGCTAATAAATGTTTCTACAAGGACCTTGAGATTTATCTCACCTTAGTCCGCACCGTTGAGAATTTACGAATCTGAAGTCACTTACCCCCCTTTTTACCGGGAGTGGGATGTGACAGTATGTAAATACAAGACCAGGAAATGGCAACTATTGTGACAAGAAAGGGAAAGTATCCTATACCCACTACAACTCTGTTACAGCAAGATTAATTAGAGAAGTTGATTCCAATTTCTTTTGCCCTTATGAACCCCCATACCTGGGCAGTCAAAGGAAACCACAGAAGGAAATCAGGGCACAATTCACATCCGAAGCACCGACTGTTAATGCCATTTGAGATGTTCTAGGGTATCCTGGCTGGCCTTCAGCTGCTACACCAGCAATATATCTCTCTTCTTTCTTGTGTAATATCTGTCAGTCCCATCCAGGTGTCACAGATGCCCTGTGGCATCTCAAATGAAAGTAAATGCCAATGTTTAGGCAACTCAGCTTAGCCCTTCAGATTAAAATTTGGCAGCCATGATGTGTTTCAGAAGATCACATATTTCTTCAAAGAAGAGAAAGAAGAAGCAGCCAACTTAAATACTTAAACCCCAAGAGGAACAGCTGGCACTAAAACCAACATATCCTAAAGCTCAGTGCTAATCCAGTTCTCTTATAATGGAATGAAACACATTTTTAACGGTCCTACCCACTTCTGCAAATCCCATGTTATATATTCAGAACGCTTCCCACAGGAAGCTTTACACCTGTAAGCTGAAAAGCCATACCAACCCCAAATAAGTTTGATCCAATCAATCACAAACAGAAATCACGTGATCATGCCACTTTTTCACTATGAAAGTTCCAGTGCTGCTCAGAACAGCAGGTATCTTGCAGTCAGATTAATTTCAATGTCCAGTAACGCCTTCTTTTCACCATAGACTATAAAGGGATTCAAGATGATTATCTCAGTTCTGCACATGTAAACCATAGGCACATGAAGCTAGGTGAAATGAATGCAGTATTTGATGTGCAAATAACACCACTACCAAACCAACCAAGAAGTTCCATGTTGCAAAAACAATTACAGAAATGCCTATAGTCTGGCATTTCCATTTTCCAAAGTACCTTTTAGTCTATGAGACATATACTTCCATGCAGTCACTCCTCTGTGAAAAACTTGTAAAAAGCCATGCAAAGTAACAGCAGCATAGCCACTGACAATTGCAACAAATCCAGAGGATATCTACATTCTTAGGCTTTCAGGCTCCAAACGCACATATGTAAGCATTCCAGATCCTGAATTCAAACCGAAAGACTGAGACACAGGGTAAAAATTTCCATTTTCAGCTGATGTCAAATGATACATATGTGTCTGAATATGAACTTCAGAGATGGAGAAGTTCCTAACTCTGCCTTTAGCAGAGGACATAATTATGACATTTAGACAGTACCATCATCCAAAGAATAAATGCATTTTAGGTGAAGAACCTGGGGAAGAAAGGTCCTTCTCAGCCAGTTTTAACTACAAGTGTCTGGAATCATTCTCTGAACTGAATTGATTCTGAGTCTGGCATGCATGGAAAGAAGTCCAAATAACTTCTTAAGAATACTGAGGCAATGCGTGCAGTTTCCCTCCTCTTGTTAAGTGTGAAAAAGAAAATAGCAAATTGCAGTTCACTCCTACAGAGCTGAAATCATATGTCGTTTCTAAGATCAGTTTGGTCAAATTGTTGTAACTCTGCCTGTCCCTGGTGCTTCAATGTTTATGAAATAGAGCAAATGATCAGTGAGTTTTAACATTGGTCACTTCTAACAGTTAGGCTTCATTCCAACGCAACTGATGACTGATGTCGTAACTTATGAATATTGGTAGAGTGAAGCATAGTTGGACCCTGATCTCAGGTATGTGCTTTGCATATATGAACCAGTGATCTTAAGCTTTATTTGAAGAAACAAAATGTCTGCTCCTCTGCTAAGAATATTCATGTTAGTTTGTTCAGTACAATCTTATCTGAAATCACTCAAAACCAGAAATGTAAAGAAAAATATCATCAGCTGAGTTAAAGCCATGCTGCCTTTAATAATAATTTTCAGAGATGGGTTTTAACGGTAATAAAAATGGAAACAAGGGATTGGTGCCATAAAACCTGTCAAATAAATATAAAAAGGACATAAACCCCCAAAATAGCTTTCATGTAAAATCTCACCATAAGATAAAATACAGCTTTTGGGCAAAAAGAGAGTCATATCTCCAGCAACTTCCATAAATAATTCACTGCTAGCTTGTAAACAATAGAGAAGCACAGTATGAATGCCAAAGAGGGTCTTTATATGTCATAAAGCCACTCAAAAGTGCACTTGCTGCAGCAAGTCTGACTGTGAGCTTTGATGTGCTGGAAAAGAAACTGCTATGCTGAGGTCATCAGTTAGTAGAAAACAATTTCCCTCATACAGAGAAGCAGACTTACTGCTGGGCTTCTGACACAGACAGATTGGATTTAAAAAAAACAAGACTGCATAATGTGGGCTTGCAGGGGGAAAGAAATCTTCTACACACCTTCTAAATGACCAAAGCTGAAAGAAAATATATCATCTTCCTTTAATGCCTATCAAAAGTTGACATGATAGCGTGCCAGGGTTCACATGCTGGTGCAGTCACACTTTAAATATGCAACTGGTCTGATTTGCATCTTCTTTCTTAACTAAACTGCTTCCATGGAGAACTTAAGCTGCTCTATTTGTTAAGTGTCAGGCTAAATAATTCAAGTGGCACTGATCTGGAGTTCATTTCTTATTACGGGTATGTTTTTAAAGGTAACTCCGTCTGTAATTTGAAAAATCTCAACACAAAGGAAAGCCAAGGCTGTTGCAATAATGCCCCTTTCATTTCTAGCGTGATACAGCAAGTGAACGAAAAAAACCAATAACCTGACAAAAACCTATATAAATATTGCATGTGTGTGCTGACACTTTTAAGACCTCAGCCCTCTGAAGTGGTCAGCACAGCTGACACCATAAGAATTACAGTAAATATAACAAAATAGAGAGTATGGGCACTAGGTGGAGAAAGAAATGTAAGCTTTGAGATTCCAGTGAAGAAGACAACAATGTGGGGATATACAGCACTGGGCATATGATTCAAGAAGCGCAATCAATATGACAGAAAAGGAATAGATAGAAGATTATTTCTATGTTACAACTCTTGACTTCTTTCAGAAGTCCTCTACAATGCTTTGAATTTCGTCTGTAATTGCTCTGACCTACTCCGCCTCTCAAAAGCTTGTGATTCGTACTTTCTTGATACAGAAAGCAGTTCCAAAGTGGTGGTTTTTTTTTTTTCCTTTGCAACTTCTAAATGTATTCAGAGGGCTAGTTCATATTTTCGTTTGTCCGCAGTTAAGAAACACATTCTCTGGCAAAGGAATTTCCTTTTCAAAGGGAAGGAAGGAAGAAACATCCTTATTTCGAGCAGTGAAGGCAAAAGTGTGGGCATCACAGGAAGAAACACAAAAACTATCATTTGCATAGTGCCATTTGGATTAATCACCTCGTTGATGTTTTAATGGAATGATTGCAGAAAAAGCTCCAAACTTATGGGCCTTTTAAAACGATGTATTACGTTAGTCAAGTTTAATAATGACCATCCTACTAAGAGGCCTGAAGAGCTTGTTTAAGTCATATATTGTAACCCAGAAAAAATATGAAAGCAAGTTTGTGATGCTATCAGAGGACTAGAGGACTGACTGTGACTAAGAAGTCAGACAAGGACAGCACCATTTTCTCAGAAGAATCATCATTTTGAATTCAAATCAAACTAAACCCGAATCTTTCTAGGACTTTGGAAAAGGTACCTCAAACTTTACTGTTGATGGCTTGCATATCTTCTTTCTGACATGAGGGGTAATTAAGACATAAAGAAAATGCAAAATGAACAACAAAAAAAGTGTTCTTTTCTTACCTGAGCAAAGCAAAATGTGAATTTCCCTCATCAAAACATAACCAGTACTAATCTGCCCATGAGTAATTACCCTACCTTGCATTTATAGCTTGCAGTTCCCTTACTAAGCTGAATACATACCCTTGATCATACCCATTCTCCCAAACTATGATAATACATTCCCTTGTAAAATATTTCGTGTCCATTTGCGATGGAAGGACTCTTTATTGCAGTCAAGACATACACAGAGCAGCTCAGTAAAATGGCTGTCTGCTGTCAGTTCCCCTCAGGTCACTGAGCTGGATGGATCTTCTCTTCCCAGCTCAGGCCTTGCCATAGTCTCTGCTGCTGCAAGGGAAAAGGAAAACATGTACCTATTGACAGGAGAGTGTGTGCTCAGCTGCGATGTCCTCAGGAGCTCATATTACAAAAAAAAAAAAAAAAAAAAAACACCAAGAAAAAATATAAAGTTTGAAAGGTTAAGAGAAGCCACTTTCAGACAGCTGCTGGGAAGACTCATACCCTCTGCACTCCTTTATGGTATGTCTGAGATCAAGCAATGATACTGGATGTGAACTGCTGAGCGCTGGAAAGGAGCCTCGGGACAGTTTCCTTCCAGATTCTGCTGCTGACAAGCTGGTATGTGTTCAGTCTCATTTTTGCCCTTCCCTAAAGAGAATAAGAAAGCCAAAAATGTCAGACTTTTTGCTGACACAAAGAAGAGCCTATGCCTTTTTTTCTGGAGTCTCTGCTCCAGGCTGTGATATGTCTTCTACAAGGGACTCATCACATATGATTTCCAGAACATCTCCAAATTGCTGCCCCCCACAATCCCCCTCCAACAATCATGTGCATAAATGTTATCAAAAAAACACTGTTTATTGTGTCCGTTGCTTACTGCCTCTGAAGCAGTCTGCGCTATGAGACATTTGATGGCAAGAAGTCCATCCTGAGTGTCTTCAAATGTGAAAGGTGGGATTTAGCTACCCTTGCCAATGGAACATCCATGTTCCACCTCTCCTTTACAGATATCCTTCACTCTATCTGTATCTACTGATACCCATCCCTGTGAGATTAATGCCTGTGAGGTACTGCAGCCTTCTCTGGGATAAAATGAAGTCACCTGGACTTCTCTGTGCCAGTGTGAATAAACTTTCAGCCAAAGAGAGCTTTAAAATCATTCCTGCTAGAAAAAAAATTGTATCATTCTCATAGTCTGTTTGGCTCCTGGCATTTATTCACTGGGATGCTACCTTCTTAGAGTTCAACTAGGAGAAGGTAGAGGCTCATTAAAGCTTTAAGAAGACTTATAGACTATCCCCTTGCTTGGTGAAATGCAACAGAAAAATAGGTCACAAGCCACAGTTCTAACAGCATTCCCTCTAATTTATTCAGTTCAGTCCCAATTTAAAGGGAGTCCTGCCTCACTGCATTATCTACTCATACCTACCGTGTCTCATTGCCAGATTCCCATGTGCAGAGACTGCAAACAGCTGGTTCAGCAAAAGCTAACAGCCTTCAGGAACAGACCTAGCTCTACCCCTCAGTACAAGGATGGGAGCCAAAGCACAACCAGTAACAAACTGGAAATAAATTATTTCAAGTGTGAAGGGTCAATTAAGGAAAGTGGTTGAGTTTGCATTTCTCAGAGAAAGCATCTCTTCTTTAGCATGCAGTGTACATAAAACCATAAACTCTCTCTCTTGCACCTTCTCTGTCTACCCTCCGCTCCTCATCTTTTCTCTGTGCCTTACAGCAAGGCAACATTCAGTCAGCCCAAGGGGCAAAGTTCCAGGTTTCGGTCTTCCTCACAGGGATCAGCCAGTTAGTTATACTCAGTGTAAGCTTTGCTACCGAGCATTGTCTGCACCTAGCACGGCCTGTACATAGCACCAAAAATAAAAAAATATCAGAACGGCCAAATTAACTCTTTATTAAAACTAGCCACTTAGAATCTGATTTCTTCCTCGATGTTGCTATTTTACTAGCATTTGCTGATTTAAGCAGCTGTAAAATCACTACTTCTGTAACACAGGCAAGTAGAAAGACAAATCTCATCCTCTGATGAGGTTCAGGTGAAATATTTCAGTAACAGGGAAACATTAGGGCTCCCTGGACAAGGCACTGCCTTGGCTTCATTTGCAATGCTTTGAACATCAGTGTTCAAAGAATATGAACACAGGCTACAAAGGACTGGTGTGAGGGCCGCGAAGTTATTTGGGGGAATCAAAAACCTTTTTTATTAGATGAGAATTTTACAAATGTGGGTTTTATAAAGTTTATATGTTTGGGAGTAGATTTGGTTTGCACTTTGTAAATACAACATTATTTGTGATAAACTACGGGAAGAAGTGGAGCTCTTTAATTTAAAGGTCTCTGTAGGTGCATGAATTAATGAGTATAAACTGAGCATTAATATTTATCCAAGGGCTCCATGAAGAGAAGGGTCTGTTCTTCAGTGAAGTGAGACTGTGGAATACTTTCTTGAAGAATAATGTGCTCCAGCAAAACTGGAGAGTTTTAACATAGGGAATGATGAGATGAAAAAAAAGATGTTATATAGCATGGCTGTCTGCAGTAGCAGAGTCCCGAACTCTGTGACACAGGAGGCCATTTCCCACCATAACTCTCTTTTTCTCGGGAAGATCACCTGCCTCCAAGACAGTAACAGGCATTGGGGTAAACTTGCAGGAGTGCCAACAGGGTGAACAGCAATATCAGATAAGCTGTGTATTACTATTGGCTTCATATAGACCATGAGCAATTATCAACTTTAACTCAGAGAAAAACAATATGCCATTATTTTGCTTGACAAATACCTCTTTAACACAGCTGTATATTCTCATTCAGAGCCAAAGATGCTAGTATAAGCAGGCACATACATATCCTCATCCTAGAATGAATGCTTTATGTGACCTGGTTCTAGGAAATATAAATCAAAGGCTTATACTGATATATGCTGAACACTGTATGCCTTACTTTATATAAATTCAGATGTGTAGCACGAAATGCCACTTGGTGAAAATTTCTGTTTGCACTAGGGAATAATATAGTTTAAAGGCAAGATACAATGTTTTAATAACTGAAACAGACCTATATAAGCAAGCTTCATAATAAGGATTTATTTTTGCATTTATTCATCAGACAGATAATAAGTACATCCTTTTTTCCCCTGTCAAGTGTAGTCAGCACAGAGAAGGACAAGGCATTATAGTAGATTACTTTACATTCATTTTAATAATGTAGTTTAAATAAAGACGTAAAACTCTTTATACAACAGTGGCAGCATGCAGTCATCCTCAAAGGTTAACCCATGTGGTGTAATACTTTCAAGGACATGCTCCTGCAACACCTTGAAAATTTCCACCATAGTATTTCTGATTAAGTTTTCTCCTTGTTGCACATCTGCTCTGTGCTCTGTCACCAAAGTCGCTTTCTTCTTGGGGTGAATGCCTTACCTAACAGGGAGGGAAAGGGGGGAGGAAGGACAGGGGAAAGCGTGAAGGAGGAGGAACAAAGCCATCAATATCCTGAAGCCGGTGAGATTGTCATCTGAGAAGGCTCCATTATTTCTCCTTCCTTCGTCACTGAAGCTCCTCCTCAGTAACACCGTCGGAAGCAAACATTTCAGGATAAGGACCTGTTGTGGGCAAAACAGTTTCATCTTGGGGAATTGCACTTAATGTAATTTATTGCCAATTAACATCAATTTTTAATTACCAATTCAAGTATCACGAAAAACAGGAAGACAAACAATTAAACACTGAGGGAAACACCTCTCCTCCCTCTTCCCCATGCTCAGCTTCAGCCCAATGCCTCTCCTCCCGCTTTCCCTTGCTCTCACAGCCCATCGTGCCCATGGCTGCCCTGCTGCCTGCGGAGGGCTGCCAGGCTGCCCAGGAGGGTGCTGTACCCGCACAGAAGTTTCCTGCTGCTCGTCCTTCCTCCTTGCTCTGCATCCTCCTCTGCCCTGTCTTCTCACTGCTCTTCTGCTCCACCATGTAGAGTACGATGGGCTGCCCCTGCACTGGTCTGGGTTGCCTGTGGCCCCAGTCCCTCAGGGTGACCCAGCCCTGGGGTGGGTCCCTTGGGGCAGCCTCTTTCTTCCAGCTGTGTGTCTCCAGTTGTGTCCCCAGCACCATCCCCTCCACCCATCTCCACACTATTTCTCCTCATCCCATGGCTGCCGCTCACCCAAGCAGGTCCTGCCCAGCTATCTGTGCTCCCTGATGGCCGACGGCCACCCGGCTGTGACCGGCACAGGGCGACTCAGGCCTCCTCCCACCCAGGCGCTCACAGCCCCTCAGCCAGCCCTGCTGCCACAGGCGAGACCCAAAAATGGGAGATTAGAAAAGGACATCAGCAATTCCCCCACCAAAAGATGAAGCCCCCAATGGCCATTTCCGAAAAAGGAAGGCTGCAGGACAGAACTCTGAGAGGCACTGCTCCTTCCAGGTGCCCAACAACAGGTCTCCTCCACCGGCCATGAAAAAGAGCAGGTGAAGTATCTTCCCTGCCACATTTCCTGGGAGTTTCCTTTTTCACCTGTAGTCTTTTCACTTACTTAATTCTCAAGCCTCAATTGCTTTTCCACAGAGGCTTTCAAAGGTTTGTCGTTTCCTCACCTCACTGCAGAGCAGAAAGCTCAGTTCTGCACTGCACGTCAGTCGTGTTTGCACAAAGTTGCACAAAGGGTGTCTCCTTTCTCTGCATAGCTGCTCATATTTTCTTACAGAGATAAATAAGTTGATGCTGACACTACAATATAGCAGAAAGCAGACAAGCAGCAGAGGGTTTAATTTCTTCCTAATTTAGTTCATTGTGTAGGTACACTCCTTGGCCTCTTTAGGCTTGAGAAAGGATCACATCAAAATTTTAAGAATCTATACAAATAAGAGACAAGAATGGAACCAATTGCATGCCAAAATATGATTTATGCCAGGAAAATGACATCATGTTTATATGTAGGTATGTTAAAAACAGCTTACTAAAGTCATAGCAGTTTAATAACATAATTCATGAGAAAATATTCTATTAAAGCAATCAAAGAAATACAAAATATTTCATTTAGATGCATATTTCACATTCATGTAGTTCAGGACTCACATATCAAATGTTGATTTCACATTGTTTTAATTATCATTAACAATGATTCCAAGTGAAAAGAGGAAATTTTCTTTGTGCCTCAGGATGTGCTTGAAGTTTAATGCTTAAAATAAATCCTGGCTGCACCAAAGGCAATGGAAAAGCTCTCATTACTTGGAACTGGAGCAGCCTTTCACCCATCACAAACCTGAACCACTATTTAGCCGTACAAGGCACTGACTGAGCAAGACTGTATTATGGGAGTACTCCCTCTTCCCTGTGTAGTTGTGCCCTTCAGTACATTCTTAAACAAGCAAAGAGCTGTTTTGATGAATTGGGGTTGGTAAAAAGTAGAGTATCCCTATTTACAGTTTGATTGAGTTGCAGTGAAGGGAATCCCTAACTCCTTTCTGCAATTCCATTTTCTTAAAAGACAAAAGTCTAATCATCTCAAACTTCAATAGATGTGCTTAGAGCTGCGAAAATTAACTCTCACTGGGCAGTTTGTAGGCATCAGTCTAAGAGCCAGATCTGGGATTAATTACAGAACCATTCCCAAAGTTTTCTTTGCCTTATCTCCCTCAAACCTTTTCAACTTGAGTACTGTAACACATCATGGTTACAAATAAAAACTCAGCTCTCTATTATATGCCAAAAGTCATGGTAGTCTGGTGAAGTCCCCACTGACTGGAAAAGGGGAAACATAATCCCCATTTTCAAAAGGGGAAAGAAGGATGAACCAGGGAACTATAGGCCAGTCAGTCTCACCTCCGTGCCTGGTAAGATTATGGAGCAGATCCTCCTGGAGGCACTGCTGAGGCAGAAGAATAACGAAGAGGTGATTGGGTACAATCAACACGGCTTCACCAAGGGCAAATCGTGCCTGACAAACCTGGTGGCCTTCTATAAGAAGGTCACAACATCAGTAGACAAGGGGAGAGCAACTGACGTCATTTACCAGGACCTGAGCCAAAGCCTTTGACACTGTCCCGCATGACATCCTGGTCTCCAAGCTGATAAAATATGGGTTTGATGGATGGAAAATTCAGTGGATAAAGAACTGGCTTGAGGGACGCACCCAAAGAGTGGCTGTCAATGGGTCTGTGTCCAAGTGGAGGCCAGTGACGAATGGAGTCCCTCAAGGATCAGGACTGGGACCGGTCTTGCTTAACGTCTTCATCAGCAACATGGACACCAGCATAGAGTGCACCCTCAGCAAGTTTGCCGATGACTCCAAGCTGTGTGGGGCAGCTGACACGCTGGAGGGAAGGGATGCCATCCAGAGGGACCTTGACAGGCTGGAGAGGTGGGCCCATGCCAGCCTCGTGAAGTTCAGCAAGACCAAGTGCAAGGTCCTCCATGTGGGTCGGGGCAATCCCAAGCACCGATATAGGCTGGGCAGTGACTGGCTTGAGAGCAGCCCTGAAGAAAAGGGCTTGGGGGTGCTGGTGGACGAGAGGGTCAACATGAGCTGTCAGTGTGCACTAGCAGCCCAGAAAGCCAACCGTATCCTGGGCTGCATCAGGGGAAGCGTGGCCAGCAGGTCAAGGGAGGTGATTCTCCCCCTCTACTCCACTCTGGTGAGACCCCACCTGGAGTACTGCATCCAGTTCTGCAGTCCCTTCTACAAGAGAGATATGAACGTGCTGGAACGTGTCCAGAGAAGGGCCACAAGGATGATCAGAGGGCTGGAGCCCCTCTCCTATGAGGACAGACTGAGAGAGTTGGGGTTGTTCATCCTGCAGAAAAGAAGGCTCCGAGGAGACCTTACAGTGGCCTACCAGTATCTTAAGGGGGCCTACAAGAAAGCTGGTGAGGGACTTTTTAGGGTGTCAGGTAATGGTAGGACTAGAGGGAATGGAGTAAAACTAGAGATGGGTCGGTTCAGATTGGACGTTAGGAAGAAGTTCTTCACCATGACGGTGGTGAGGCACTGGAACAGGTTGCCCAGAGAGGTGGTGGAAGCCCCGTGCCTGGAAGTTTTTAAGGCCAGGCTAGATGGGGCTCTGAGCAACCTGATGTATTGGGAGGTGCCCCTGCCCATGGCAGGGGGGTTGGAACTAAGTGATCTCTAAGGTCCCTTCCAACCCTAACAATTCTATGATTCTATGATTCTATAGCTGATTCAGAATGTGGTACTGCTTTTCTGAACATGAGAATAGACAAGCTTGACATTCCTATTGAATCCTGATCCAGGACCAAGTCTTGAGTCCCTTCTTTATGAGGGTTACTCAGTGCAACAAAGGCATCTCTCACAGTGTGACCTCTTCCAATATGAATGTGTCAAGGCAAAGGAAGAGTCACATCCCTAGATCCAAACCTGGTGTGCAGCCCACAGCCATGAAGTTTTTTCTCAATGAGACCAGAATGATCCAGCATCCGGGTAGCTTCACAGAAAACATTATAGCATTACACCCTCAAAGAGCTTACTAAAGACATTAAACACTCATGCACACCTCCATAACCTCACCAAGGGGGTCTGGAAAGATAAAGAACCTCATGTGTTTGCTTTAAGACAAAAACATGCATGGTAATCAAGTAATGGTAAAACAGAAAAAGCTGTTTAATCACTATAAGCATGATAAATACAGGTACTGAGCCAAGACTCAGAAGATGTGGCTTCTCTTTCCAGTTCTGCTGTTAGTTCATTGCATAATTTGGGGAGTAAGTCACTTTTCTCATTCTTCTTCTTAATTTTTCTGTCATGGAAGATGGGTGTAATAATACATATCTGAAAGAGTTTTGGTACAACAGCATCAAAGAGCTAGACCACCTTAAGACGGAAAAGCAAAGACAGAAGCAACTGCACTCAGGCAAGATATTCTGAATCTTTTTCCCTTGAAGCTTATAGTTATTCAATTTACTTCATTATTCTTCTTCCTTCCATTAGAGTAGCAGATGAGCCTTTTATTGAGGGTGGATCAAACACAACATGAGCACTACTGTGTCTCATAAAATCACTGGCTCTTTTCCACTCTACTGCTTGGAAGCCCTGTTTGCATGCAAAGTTATGGTTTTCTTTCTTCAGATGATAAGATACTTTGGAAGATTTGGTTAGGGGTTTATATTTAGACACAAGCAAGTTTGGAGTGTCGATCTTGCTACAGTAAAATGGCTTTATAAAAAGGAAAGTCTCGCAGGCTTTTCTAACAGTGGTCCAAATCAAGACTTCCTAAATCTCAGAAAGGTTGTAGGAGATAGTATGATTTAGTACCGAGTTTCAGTACTCTTTCACCTTTTAAAGGCTGTTTTGGTCTTCCTTTACCTGCTTAATTTATATATCCTGCACAGAGCATCATGCAAGTCTGTTGAGTGCATGTGAAATTATGTATCTCACACATGCTACTATTACCTTTGATTTTCTATCCTAATAGAATCATAGAATCATAGAATTGTTTAGTGTGGAAGACATTTTTAAGATTATTGAGTCCAACCATCAACCTAACTCTGACAAAAACCATCACTAAACCATGTCACTAAGCACTATGTCTACCCATCTTCTAAATACCGCCAGGGATGGTGATTCCACCACTTCCCTGGGCAGCCTGTTCCAATGCTTGATAACTCTTTAGGTATAGAAATTTTTCCTAATATCCAGTCTAAACCTCCCCTGGTGCAACTTGAGGCCATTTCCTCTTGTCCTATTGCTTGTTACGTGGGAGAAGAGACTGACCCCCACCTCCCTGCAACCTCCTTTCAGGTAGTCGTAGAGAGCGACAAGGTCTCCCCTCAGCCTCCTTTTCTCTAGGCTAAACAACTCTAGCTCCCTCAGCCGCTCCTCATAAGACTTGTTCTCCAGACCTCTCACCAGCTTTGTTGCCCTCTCCAGCACCTCAGTGTCTTTCCTGTAGTGAGGAGCCCAAAACTGGACACAGTATTCAAGGTGGGTCCTCACCAGTGCCAAGTACAGAGGGACTAATACATAGAAGTCATGAGGCTTGACATATGAGCAGGCATTTACGTAACACATATTCTGTATTTTTGCTGTTGACAGTGGCTTAGATTTTACAAGAGATATTTCAGTAACCAAAGGACCAAAAATATAATTTGGGATTGGAATGAGTGTAAGTGTGTTTACCGTGCAGCTCTTCCCTCGCAATTGTTTTGGGAAGGGAACCTTCAACCTTGACTTCAATATCTGCCTCGAGAGGTTTTCAACACACTGTTGACCTGCAACTGTACGTGCAGTCATATCATAGGCATTGATTATTTAATGAAATAGTATACATTGCTATCTGCTCCCTTCAGCCAAGTTCTCCTGACCTGTTTTGGGTGTCTGAGGTTCGTGGGGTAAGGTACTGTGCAGTGGTTCCTGCATCGCTCAAAGGCAATAAAGATGAAAGGAGAGAAAAAAGACACTGGCAGCATGGAGGGCCTGAACACTCTGCTCACATAGCACCAGGACAAAGGTAAAAATGACAGGAGATAGCTGGGATGAGAAGGAACCTCACAGTGGGTGTGCTACAGAAAAAGGAAAAAGGTAGTAAAGAAAGGAAAAAAATGTAAGTTAGACTGGTTGTGACAATGGCTTATTAAGGAAAGGGACTAGAAAAGAGAAAAAGGAAGGAAAAAAGTTTTATATTGTTCCTATTAAATGAAACATCTTCAGGAAATGTCAAGAATGCAACACTACCGCAGAAAAAAAACTTAGGAACAGTAGAAAATAAAAGTAAAAGTGAAAATTCAAACAATTTGTTTGTTTGTTCAGGAAACTGTGGGATGCTAGAGGATCCTAACTATGCTGTACTAACTTGAGTAGTAAAAAAATGGAACAAAAAAGACACTGAAGATACCTTTTTAACAGCACAACCTGCCTGCTGAATGATTTATAATATTGATATTCATGAAATAATTTCTCTAAGAGTTGAAGTGCTATCAAACACATTAGACAGATGAAACCCGCAGGAAATGGCTAATCCTTCTTTTCAGTTTGGGACCAGATTGTGCAGAGCAGAACCTGGAAAGAGTTGTCATGCCTGTTGTGCCCATTTCGGACACTTACATGTACCTGTCCCAAAAGCATCAGGACTCTATTCCCACTAGTGGACAACTGTGAGGTTTCCAACATCCCCACCCTCAGACAGCCTATGAAAAGCCTTGGTTCATTCCGGTCTGCTTTTTCTTCTGTTAAGGTGACAATGCTTTCTATTTAACTTAATTAATAATCAATGTTTAAATTGATTAAAAGCTGAAGGGTTCAATTATGTGTATTAAATAATCCTTTATTTTGATCAGTTTTGTTGTCGTTAATGAGGTAATATTCTATAATTAAATCACTGGATACAGAAAGCTGCTGTATAATTAATAAGACCGTGGTCCTAAATGACTGAGAATAATGATCCCAAGCGATGCCCAGATAATTAAAAACGCTCATGACTAAAATCTGTGACATATTTCCTAAGCACATTTGGAGTGCAAGGGTGATCTTACCAACAACACATTGCAACACGCTCTCTGCCTGACCTTGGACAAGGTATATAATCTTGCTGAGGCAAACTTCCCTATCTGTAAAACAGTACACCTTTGTTTTAACAAGGTCTTCCAGTAAGCACTTCATGGCAAGGAGAGGCACTCACCCTGTGCATGCATAGTGCCTAGTAAGAAGGGATTTTCTTAGTATTAACAGAATATAAATAATAAGAGTTAGGGAACTAAACATAGCTGTAGCAGGTAAGAAGGAAGGTACACCTTTCTCAATATCGTCTCAAGGCCAGCTGCAACTGGCAGATGGTTAAAGAAATACTAAAATGTCAGGCAAGGACTGTGCAGTGTCTCTGCCTCTGTCTGACTCCAACAAAGTACATTGATAGAATTCATGAGATGCATTGTGGTGTTTAACAGCTCGCACTCTCAGTGGGTTTGGAACCCACTTCTACATCTGGTCACCACAACATGCCCCCATAAGGAGTGCTGCAATTCAATTACAGTGTAAAAATGTACTTCCCTTTTTTTATTTTCTGTCTCTAGCTGCTATTTTTACTTCATGCCTTTTATATAATGTGCTATGAAGACAAAGGAATAAACTTTCTCCTTACATCTTCTCCATTACATTTATTATTTTATATTTATGTGTATATATATATATTTACCTCATATCATCCTGAGTCATCTCTTTTCCAACCTGTTCAAGGTTTTCCTGGAAAGAAGCCATTCCACCTCCGCGCTTACATTGCCGTCACCTTTTTTGTTTCACTTTCCCCTTTCCAAGAAACATAAAGAATAACTATACATACTGTTCAAGATGTGGTACACCACAAGTTTATAAAGTGGCATAATGATGGTTTATATTTTGTTCTCATTTCATTTCCTAACTGTTCTTACGACACTTTTTGCTCCTCTGACCACTGTTGACCATTTTACTGATGTTTTAATAGCACCAGCTACAATAATTTCAAGATCTCTCTCCTGAGAGGCAATAGCTAATTTAGGACCCATCATTCTGTATGTACAATTAAGGATATGTTTCTCCATGTGCATCTCTTTGCATATATTGACCTTGAATTTCATCTGCCATTTTACTGTCCATTCATTCAGTATCATGAAATCCTCCTGTAAGTCTTTGCAGTCAATTTGAGAGTTGAATACCTTGAATAATATCTCATCAGCAGTAAATTTTGTTACCCTGTATCTACTTTCTTTTCTAGGTCATTTATAAATATATTTAATAACTAGACTTCCTGAACAGCAGCATCCATTGTAATGCCTCTCCTTATCTGTACCTTTTGTTTCGTTTCACATAATCACATTTTCCCACCTTTGCATTTCTTATCATATTTGCTTATATTAAGCCACAAGAGGAATTTATCTTTTATCTCAAGATAGCTTAGTTTTCTTAAGCCATTTTGATGAAGGATCATGTCAAAAGCTGTTTGTAAATCCAAGTAGATCAAATCGTTAATTATATTCAAATATCACTGACTCTTTCAAAGAATCATAGAATGATAGGATCATAGAATGGTTCGGGTTGGAAGGGACCTTAAAGACCATCTAGTCCCAACCCCTCTGCCATGGGCAGGGACACCTCCCACTAGACCAGGCTGCTCAAAGCCCCATCCAGCCTGGTCTTGAACACTTCCAGGGATGGGGCATCCACAGCTTCCCTGGGCAACCTGTTCCAGTGTCTCACCACCCTCACAGGACAGAATTTATTCCTAATATCTAATCTAAATCTACCTTTTCCAGTTTAAAAGCATTACCCTTCATCCTACCATTACACTCCCTGATAAAGAGTCCCTCCCCATCTTTCCTGTAGGCCCCCTTTAGGTACTGGAAGGCCACTATAAGGTCTCTCCAGAGCCTTCTCTTCTCCAGGCTGAACAACCTGAACCCTCTTAACCTGTCTTCATAGGAGAGGTGTTGCAGCCCTCTGATCATCTTCATGGCCCTCCTCTGGACTTGGACCAATAGGACCATGTCCTTCTCATATTGGGTGCCCCAGAGCTGGATGCAGTACTCCAGGTGGGGTCTCATGAGAGAGGAGTAGAGGGGCAGAATCACCTCCCTCGACCTGCTGGCCATGCTTTTTTTGATGCAGCCCAGGATGAGGTTGGCTTTCTGGGCCGCGAGCACACATTGCCGGCTCATGTTGAGCTTCTCATTAAACAACACCCATAAGTCTTTCTCCACGGGGCTGCTCTTAATCCCTTCCTCCCCCAGCCTGTATTTGTGTTTGGGATTGCCCTGACTCACGTGCAGGACCCTGCACTTGGCCTTGTTGATCTTCATGAGGTTCACGCAGGCCCATCTCTCAAGCCTATCCAGGTCCCTCTGGATGGCATACCTTCCCTCCAGCATGTTGACTGCACCACACAGCTTGATGTCATTGGCAAACTTGCTGAGGGTGCACTCAGTCCCACTGTCCATGTCGCCAACAAAGATGGTAAACAGTGCTGGTCCTAACACCAACCTCTGAGAAACTCCACTCGTCACTGGTCACCACTTGGACATCAAGCCGTTGACCATGACTCTTTGAGTGCAACCATCCAGCCAATTCCTTATCCATGGAGTGGTCAATCCATCAAATCCATGTCTCTCCAATTTAGAGACAAGGATGTTGTGCGGGACAGTGTCAAATGTTTTGCCCAAATCCAGGTAGATGACATCAGCCACTCTTCCCTTATCCACCAATGCTGTAACACTGTCATAGAAGGCCACCAAATTTGCCAGACATGATTTGCCTTTAGTGAAAACATGTTGGCTGTCACCAATCACCTCCTTATTTTACATGTGCCTTAGCATAGTTTCCAGGAGGATCTGCTCCATGATCTTGCCAGGCTCAGAGGTGAGACTGACAGACCGTAGTTCCCCGGCTCTTTGTTTTTTCCTTTTTAAAAACGGGGGCTGTATTTCTCTTTTTCCAGTCAGTGGGAACTTCACTGGACTGCCATGACTTCTCAAATATGATGGATAGTGGCTTAGCAACTTCATCTGCCAGTTCCGTCAGGACCCATGGATGTATCTCATCTGGTCCCGTGGATTTGTGCACCTTCAGATTCCTTAGATGGTCTCTAAACTGATCTCCTCCTACAGTGGGCGGTTCTTGATTGTCCCACTCCCTGCCTTTGTGACTTGGGCAGCATGGCTAGAGCACTCGCTGGTGAAGGGTGAGGCAAAAAAGTCATTGAGAATCTCAACCTTCTCCACATCCCAGGTGACCAGGTCTCCCATTTCCTTCCAGAGAGGGCCCACATTTTTCCTAGTCTTCCTTGAACCACTGACATACCTGTAGAAGCTTTTCTTGTTGCCTTTGGTGTCCCTGGCCAGATTTAATTTATCAGGGCTTTAGCTTTCCTAACCTGATCTCTGGCTGCTTGGACAACTTCTCTGTATCCCTCATAGGCTTCCTGTACTTGCTTCCACTCTCTGTAGGCTTCCTTTTTGTCTTTGAGTTTGTCCAGGATTTTCTTGTTCATCCATGCAAGCCTGCTGGCATTTTTGCCAAACTTCCTCTTAGTTGGGAAGCATTGCTCATGAACTTGGAGGAGGTGATCCTTGAATATTAACCAGCCTTCTTGGGCCCCTCTTCTCTCCAGGGCTTTATCCCATGGTATTCTACAAAGCAGATCCCTGAAAAGGCCAAAGTCTCTCCTGAAGTCCAGGGTAGTGAGCTTGCTGTGTACCTTTCTCGCTGCCCTAAGGATCTTGAACTCCACCATCTCATCGTCACTGCAGCCAAGGCTGCCCTTGAGCTTCACATTCCCCACCAGCCCTTCCTTGTTGGTGAGAACAAGGTCCAGCATGGCACCTCTTCTCGTTGGTTCCTCTATCACTTGGAGACGGAAGTTATCATCAACACAATCCAGAAATCTCCTGGATTGCTTGTGCCCTGCTATGTTGTCCCTCCAACAGATATTGGGGTCGTTGAAGTCCCCCATGAGGACCAGGGGTTGCGAATGTGAGGTTGCTCTTATCTATCTACAGAGGGCCTCATCCATTCTGTCTTCCTGGTCAGATGGCCTGTAGCAGACCCCCACTGTAATGTCACCTGTCCCTGCCCTCCCTTTAATCCTGACCCACAAGCTCTTTGTCAACTCCCCATCCATCCCCAGCCAGAGCTCCATGCACTCCAGCTGGTCCTTGACATAGAGGGCAACACCCCTTCTCATCTCCCCTGCCTGTCCTCCCTGAAGAGCCTGTATCCTTCCTTTTCAACACTCCAGTCATAGGAGCCATCCCAACATGTCTGTGTGATGCCAAGAAGATCACAGCCCTGCAGGCATGCACATGTCTCTACCTTCTTTTCTTTCTTCCCCATGCTACTTATGTTTGCATCAAGCCACCTAAGTTGGGCCCCCAACAAAGATGACTAACTGGCTTGGAGTGGCTGGAATTCCTTTGCGCTGCAGTCCAGGTGCTCTCCTGCTGACCTGTGATCCTTCTCCAGGCTCTGGGCATCTACTGCTGGCACTGGGTTATTTGTGAGGCATGACTTCCCTGTAGGAAAGTCCTGCTAATTCTTTGCCATGTGGCATATTCTTGAATCTATACAAGAAAGACTGCATTCTTGTATTCTATTTTCTTAAGTCCATTGTTTATTATGGTTTTATATACCTAGTAGGAAAATCAAAGTCTAGTCTGTAGTCCTCTACATCTCCTTTGTCACTTGCCATTTTATAGTCCCCTATGTTGGAAGTGACTTAGGCAGCTACCCTGCCATTGTCTACTATTGTGATTGATTCACAATTTCATTTTAAAGTTCTGTTCAAAGGAAAAAACATCACCTGGTTCTTTCATTTATTACTATTCCTTTTACCTATTAGTCTAAAATCTTTTCAGTTTGAGAAATTTAACTTGGCGCTTCATTTTGAGATGGTTCCTCATGCTCTTTCTTCGTAAAGACTTCCCCACATCTTCTTCAAGAAAACATCAAGGCAAATAACTCATTTGGCTTTTCTGCTACAGACTACTACCTCTGGCCATTCCCTTTACATCATGAGAATCTGTCGGTCCTACAAGCTCTCTGGTAAGCTGCTTCTTTTTGATCAATTCGAAGGAAAAGAAAGAACTGGGGGTTTTTTATTTTTCATAGCTTATTCAAAATTTTCTTCCTTATTCCACTTTTGCTTTTAATTTGGCCTAACTCTTGTTCTTTTCTAGCCACCATTACTCTGATGTTCAACTGTGTTTGCTTTTGTTTGGTCTTTTCAAAGCCTTTTTGATAGACAGAATACAGTTGGTATCTCTGACAGCATCTTTTAGCTGTCATCATACCAACTACAAGTATGTTATTCTTTTGCCTGTAGTTTTTTACCTCCCTTTAACAGGCTTCTTCAATTTTCAGTAGCCATCATTATTATATAAATTGCAATTCCTCCCAGTCCTCAGGTGGTGTTCAAAATTGAAAAATTATTGTGAGTACCTTATTTTGACTTGCTGAATCTGGAAGAGGCCAGACTGTCCCAGAGGGGATGGGAGGGAGTATCCCAGTCGTATGGTTAGGCCTGTTCTAAACAAAAGAAGTTACTGGCTGGGTTATAATGCAAGACGTCTGGGAGGACATGGCAGGTATGACCCAGTACTTACAGGAGACCAGTGCTTTTCTAATGGAGGAACTGGAGGCCAGGCAAGTTATATCAGAGCATCTAAAATGGTACCCCTGTTTAAGCACCTAAATCTCTCAACCTAGAATTAATTTCTTTAGCTTAACAAAATGGAAATTAGTTGGCAATTTGAAAGATACAAGTGCCTAAGAGTAATTTGCCAATAGCTGGTTCTTCCGTCTAGCTGGCAGTGATACAACAAGATACAATAGCTGGAAATTAAAACTTTCAATATGTTACAAAAAAATTTCTGAGCTGTACTCAGAAATATATAGGTAACCAGACAGTGTTTTCTGTCTGCTGTTGCAGTGAATGTGTCAACATTGGACAATTTTAAATCTATGTGGGATTTATTCTTACATGATATCGCCTTCAACCTTGCAGCCCTGCTTTTGTCCCCATTTCAAACAGGGACTTGCCACGAGCGTGCGCTGCCTGCCTGAAGGGCACAAGTGCCCCAAACATCCTGGACTTTCAGTGAGTTGCTACTTAGGCCACAGAGCCTCTCCCTGAGCACTGGCGCAAGTCAGAAAAGTTCCTGGCTTGCTGGGATGGTCCATACAGCTTACAGCCCATCCCATATTGCCCAGAAATGAGAGTGATGAGTTGGGAATATCAACGAGCTGAGCATATCCATGCAAGATGTAAGGGAGATTCCTCCATTCAGAGAAGTTCTGGGGCAGTTCTGATGTGCTGCAAATGATCGCAGATCATCTCTTAAGGCCTGATAGTTGCTGAGTCTGTGAATATTATATATCATAGCTATTACAGTGGACAATTCTTTTTAAATTATCTCTTTAATAGTCTGCAAAACCACCTTCCTAATATTTTGTTGCATAGATCACTAAGGAAATAACTACTATCAAGCTGATTACAATTAAAGCAATAAAATTACTGATGGGACAAAGAAACAGTGGTAGTTATTTTTATACAGTATATAAAAATATCAGCTGCTACAGAATTTTCTGCAGTGCTGGCAAACTGATTCTTACCTTCTGCAGTCTGTGAGCATCAGCACATTTTATTTCTATTCTTCAGGTCATTCGTCCTTCCAAAGGAGCTACTATTTATTGGCAGCAGTTATTCAAAACCTTTTTCTCGCTCCGTTAATGTTGAAGTTCTATTTTTCTGTGGCTTTTTAGATGCCTAGGATCTGTTATATAATGCCCATGGAGTGCTATATTCTGACTAGTCACAGGCTACAAGATTCTTCAAAAATTTCTCATTACTCTGGTTGAATGAGTGGTTAGTTTTCTAAATTATTTTCTGATGCATGAACAAAACTCGCTGAAACTCTTTTGTCCATCCCAATAGAAGCAGCCTTAGAGAAGGATTTTTTGGGGTAAAAAGAAATCCGAGGAAAGGCGGGGTAGAGTGTTTTTGGAAAATGAGACTTTGGGCCACATCATAGAAAAAAAATGATGCACAAGTACCAAGTTGAAGTCAAAAATACCTTGTTTGAGACTTAGAAGGTGGGATTTCAGATTACGAAAATCCATTTTTATAGACTCTCAGTGGCAGCCTGAGAGTTTGCTGTTTGTGTCACGCTAGAATAGAACATTTTAAAGGAAAACTGTATGGAATTGAATTATCTATTATTCTGCCACTGCAGCCTAGGTGAATCACCTTGCTTCTTGAAAAAACGTAGAGTCAAGCCAGTTACAGTGACTTAACTGGTGAAGCAATGAGATGTCCACTGAAAGACTTTCAACCCTTTTATCCATAAAGTTGGAGACAGCTTTTTTGTCATTCATTAGCAGAAACAGGGTTGGGTGACTGATTCTCATGTGCACATGGTGCATCTTGAATGTATTCCCTCTTTATCTTTTTGCAAAGGAATAACAACACAACAAAGGAATAACATAATGTGAAGTCCTCGATCCAGCTATTTTCTGTTGTTCTACCTTTGATCAACAATGCTGGCAATATAGATATTTGGTTGTTTTACCTTATGATAGGATTCTTAGAAGCAGTGCAGGTTGGAGCCCTCATGTACAGTGTTTCCTAAGGTGTAATTCCTTTGCTCTAACACTCCCATATCTTTGTTGGACTACCACTACAAACTGTGACATTGACTGAGTCTGCTTGAAATATATGAGCATTTAAATCTCATCTCTCTCAGGTGGATCTGCATGAAAAAAACCAGAGATATAAGATAAATGAACAAACCACTGCATGAGCCTTCAATTTCAGTCAGCATTTTGGAGCTCAGTTGCACTGTAGGATTAAGGGCATGACAGACCATGCACTTGTTCTGTGTATTACAGATACTCTTAGTAGTTTGAGGAGGGGGAGATTATTTTGTCTCTTAACAAAAACAAAATTAAAACATATCTCCGAAGACTGTTGCCCTTATAGAGGAGGTACGTGCTTTGAAGTGTCATACTTTTGCATAGTCTTGATAATCAGTAATGAAGAGAGTGTGCAGAAGATTACAAAACAACATAATCAAGTGATAATAATGAATATTTCAACAGGCAGACATTTGAAAGTTTTAATTAAAATTAGTAGTGCTATTGATATTGTAATGTCTTCGGGTAACATACAGGCAAGTAATCACAGACCTCCCAAATGGACTGCATTACACTTGCAATTAATTATGGAAGATGTTGCTACTCAAACCACCCTGGGATCTCTGAGATTTAAAGCAAGCGCTCAAGAAGGCAGCTCCACTAACACAGCCAGCAGATTAACTATTATACTTAACCCAGATGCTGCATTGCTGAGATGTGGCTCAAATCTGTTCTGCTAGCAACAGTCTTTACTCATCTTCTTTAATAACACAAATGCTTCTCCTTTTGCCTAAAGTAAAAGCTCATATTTTTAAACACAGACTGTGAGAGCTTGAGGGACAAAAAAAAAATCCCACCTACAGAGATGTTCTTTTCACAAAATGCCCTCCATGCTGCAGGGGAAGAAAAGTTTAATCAAAGCACAATGCTCGTTCTTACTTTTCTTTCTTTTTCACACTGCCTCCACCCAGTGCTCCCACTCTGATGTTCTTTCAGGATTCTCAGGGTTTTTTGAAGTTAATTTTGTTACTAGGGAGCAGGTCTGAAGGCTCTTTACCATAAGATGAGGAATCGTAATAGTACCCCCAATTCACAACATAATGGCTTCATTTAGACCATGGAAGGGTTGTTTAGAAAGTGCCCTGAGTGTACTTTGACCTATTGTTACCTGTGGGCCTGAACACACATTTTAAAAAATCTTCCATGCCACTCAGTGAAAGCATTATTTTGAGAACTGAACCTCATACTGAGCTCTCTGTCAGTTCAATCCACCTAAGTCCCAAAGCTTACTGTCAGGAAAGGTAAGAGTCTAAGAGCATTCTTGTTTATGGATTTGAAGCTTCATACACAGCAGGATCAAATATATGTAAAATAAGTTGGGGGCGGAGGGAGATTGTAGCTTTTATGTAACCTTTCCAAACTCTTTCCCAGCAAAGCAAATGCTCCAGTCTTTGCTTGACAGGTGTCTTTCTCCAAATGGACCCCTAAGCACTTTCCAGATTGCTTGCTGGATCAAAAGCTACTGGGCAATTCGTGAGGCCATTACTATTGATAGGAGATCTGTTAGAGAAGGGAATGGGAGTATTAGATCTACGGCATTTCACCTTCTTCCAAACTCAAAATGTTGATACTGATTTAGGCTGTTTAACAGACCTGATAGTGCTGGAGGGTTGCTATTTCCTCAGCACCATAAGGGAGGGAATGGATATAGGTGTCACTTTGCAAAATAGGGCAATATCCCATAAGCCTAATTTTCTGCTACAGGATTGTGCCTGGCCACCCCTGATCTCAGCACCTGTTCTGCAGGACAAGGCAACTTGGCTAGGAATGTCATGGAGGAAGCAAAGGACTAGTGGTTTGGAACATTTATCAAGGCGGTTAATGTAAGTAAACCACACCTATTAAATTGGAAAATAACATCATTTGCCATGGCTTCATAACTTTACGCTTTTTATGTAGCTTAATTCACAGGCTGTTGCAGTCTGTACCGTAACCTCCAGGTCTTTCTTCATTCTTTTCGAGGGAAGTGAAAAGCCTACCCTCACTCATGTCAGGCTTTGAAATGATAGTGTGAGGGGATATCAGGACTGACTGACCAAAAAAGGAGGAAAATACATGGTTGCAGCCTTCCTCTTTCCAAATGCTGGGGAAAAGGCTGGTCACGGCCTGTCCCACTACAGTGACATGGAGGTTTCACCCAAACCAACTACGTTCATCATGCAGAAACGTGTTAAAGACCCATATGGTGTGGGACAGGTCTTTGTTCTGCAATAAAACAGCTGGCAGGATTTGGTTCTCATTAACAAGTTCTTTAGGCAGACCAAAACATTCAGACTGGTCCTAGTTTTACCTTAAAGTGAGGAAACTCCAGCCATATTTTCTGAGGGGAGAAACCACAGACAAAGAGATTTGCTTTGAAAGAAGGTAATGGTGATTTAATTTTTTTTACCAGTCTATAAGTGTATTAGTTGCTATTGGTACCCTTACAGAAATTAAATGCTTGAAGTTTGGCTAGGAAAATACATAGACTATCCTTGCTCCCCATTGTATTGCTGTTCTAATATTAAGCAAGAATTAATTGTGTCACTCAGTTGTTGCATTAATCTGCATAAGATGCTGAAAACTATTTTTCATTTTTCTTTTTCTTTTAAGCATGACTTCCCTCTTATGAAGACCTTTTATGAAATACTTGTACAGGTTTCATCATGGAGGAAACATCTTTGGAGTATTTATATGGAGTTATTCTTTGGGGAATAACTCAGTAGGAAAATTGTTAACATCTCCTTTACATTGTCTTCCTTAAAGGGCAACACAAATATAGCAATATTCTTTCACTCATATTAACTTTTTAAACTCCTGAGAGACATTTTATTGGAGATTCGAGATAGATTAAGCTGAGATAATTAGTTACGAGACATAATTTAAGTGGAATTGTCTGTGCCATACAAGTGTTTCAGCTTCAGACAGAGAGTTCCGTGGAAAGAATTCAGGTGGAAGCATGAAAAAGTAAAGGGGAAAATAAGCTAGGCTGATACAGAGTGCTTACCATAAGCACTTTTCCATAGCCGATGGTCCTTAATGATATTTGCTTTACAATATTTCTGCTCAAGTGAGAGTTTGCCACATTCATTTAACACAGGATATTTGAATGCTGAGTGCACTATTACTAGAATGAGCGCAAGGTAAGCTGGGGGATTCACTTAAATAAAAGATGCTATTATTAAAGGTCAAGCTTTTCATTTTTGAAAGACTGAAGAAGTGCACTCCTAGAAGTGCAAAGTATTTTCCCTACTGAAATGCAAAATTATCATTTTTCCCATAGTTTTCTTAGAAGGACAGATATCTGACTTTTATTGTTAAAAACAAACTAGGTAGCAGTGCATCAAGGAATAAGCATGACCTGTGTCATTCTACATCTTCTTTTCTTCTTATCTCTTTGATGCTGTGAGAAAAATCTGTTGGGAGTAAAACACAAAAGGAGAGTCATTCACACTGAAAACAACAAATTTAACCATGTGTCCATCAGCCAAAAAAAAAAGGAAAGAAAAAAAACACTTGGGTTTATTTTTGCAACATGAAGATCACCAAAAACTCAAGACATGTTTTCTGTACATATATTTCAGCTGGGAGGCTGCACCAGTGAAACAAACAGCAAAAAAGAGTGGAAGGAATCTGCAAAGACTGCCATGTTAGAAGGTGCAGGTACAGTCTTGAAATGCCTCAGGGTAGAGATGGTGACCAGGTGGGAGCATCTCCTGCTCTGCCTGAGCATCCTACCATTGGGTAGAGGGAAATGTCACTACTGTTTCTGGAATAGTGCTTAAGTTATAATGCTCCAAATAGGATTGAAGCATTTTGCGTTTCTAAGATAACAGAAAGTCTGCTAGGCAAGGTATTTCATAGCCATAGATTGACAGTTCAATTGGCAGTTCATAGCAACGTAGCATTCAATAATGCCACTCTAAAAACAACCTTGGAAAGGAGCTGCAGTTTTCAGAGGCAGACATAGCATGCAATGCTACTGAAATATCTTTTTTCCACTGCTGCTGGGTCATTCAGGTGTCAGAAATGTTGAATGTCCCTCATTTTTATGATAATATAGCCCTCACAAAGTAGCAAAGTTTGTGTGAACCTCTTGTCCATGTGTTATGACTATCATTACCCAAAATACCTTTTATTAGAACAAAATGCAGAACTAATCCTTATAGTCTGTCATCATCAGTGTTGGTACCACAAGGCTCAGAAAAGAGCTCAGAAAAAGTGTCTGGCAGAATAGGTAAAAATGCTGTTATATATCAGCTATTTCCATATTTTAAAAAGTCCACAGGCAACTTTAACGCATGGATTCTCTGACTGTTTTGAATACCTAATTTCACAGCTCCATTAGATTCTTTATTACTTTTACTGAATTCTGGTAACATTTCTTGTTCAGTGCTGGAAGAAAGCTATTTCCTCCACATCTCTTTGTCCTTGTCCTGTGGCAGTCATTAGTGGTGATGTTGTGTCTGTAGGTCAAGACATATCAGAAATTGGACACCTTAGTAACTTTCTGGAACACACCCAGAAAGCAAAAGCAAAAAAAAAAATAATTTGGTATTATGAATAGATGGCATGGCTCTGAAGTCTTCTGTGGATGACAGAGAGAGTGAAGTGTTTGACAGGACCCAGCATGCGAATCCACTACAGTCCTGAATTCTCAATTTAAGTGGAAAAAATAGGGATATTAACACCAGGGAACTTTTCCACTGAACAGAAGGGTTTTGCCAATCTCTTTTCAGGAGGGGAAAAATCCTCACATGCTCACTTAATTATGTGTCGAAAAGCTTAGGTTAGGCCAGATTTTAGAAGTTTAGCTAAATAAAGTTAGTTTCAAGTTACAGGAGGTTCACTACTTCAGCTGCTTCAGCATCTCCTCACTGCATGTGTTTGCCCTTTCTATTAGTATAATATGTATATGAAGCTATTTTACATGCATTCGGTTGCTGATTCTTGGCAGTCCTTACTGCATTTAATGTCTATAATGTGGAGGACACTAACATCCTTGTGAGGCTAGACTTTATGATATTCTTTGTTCTGAAAAACATTTACATTTGTCTTTTAATGATGGACAATGGCAAAAGCAGGCACCCTAGGGTCATGTTTTCAAAACCATTCCGTGTTTACAAGTGCCTTCTGTCAAGATCGCTGTTTCAGATCTTAGCTGAAACTGCTAGGAGAGCACCCCAAGGTCATTCATCCTCGAGCAAATATTTCGCTGTTGCTGCACCCTCTTTATCCAGGTAGGGCATCTTTTTCTGCGAACAAACTACTATGCCAAACAGTCCTCCATATCCAGCTGCTTTTGCTGTGAACTGCTCCCACGAAAATCACAGAGCGTTTCAGAAAGATGAATTTCCTAAAGAGAAAAGCTGCAGACACAAGGCACTAACTCAACCCATTAAAGCAAAGACTAGCTGACAGTCTAATTCCTTTACTTTCAAGAGAAATGGTTATGTGAAAGCTACTCGATAACATAAACAGAAACAAAGAGAAAAAGAAAGCCCAGAAATTACAGAGAATCTTTCTTTTTCTAATCTAGTAGAGACAATTCTAAATGCCCGTAAAGTTGGACCATCATGTTCACAAGCTTCAGACATTGTCAAACCCGAGCAATGAAAGGTCTAGAAATGGCAAGGTGAATGCACAGCAGAAATAGGACATATAGAGCCTGACTCTCTTCATGCTTCACCAGCTCAGATCCAGTGTGACTGGTCCTGCTAACGTGCATTGATTTACTCCTGATTTATGGCAGAGTAAATGGAAGCTGAATCAACCTCAAACTGGGGCTCGCTACAGAAAAAGTTACTAATCTTAGATTCTGCACCACTCACACCGACAAAGGACGTAGGCTTTAGACTGAAGAAAGATGTTGACAAGTGAAATATATGGGGGAACCATAGGAGTGGGAAGAGGCAGAAATTACTCTTAGTTTAATGAGCTTTACAGTTATGTCCAGATGTCCCAAATGAATTGCTAAAGCATCCATAGTTTCATAGAATCATAGAATTGCCAGGGTTGGAAGGGACCTTAAAGATCACCTAGTTCCAACCCCCCCACCATGTGCGGGGACACCTCCCACTAGATCAGGTTGCTCAGAGCCCCATCCAGCCTGGCCTGAAAAACTTCCAGGGATGGGGCTTCCACCACCTCTCTGGGCAACCTGTTGCAGTGTCTCACCACCCTCATGGTGAAGAACTTCTTCCTAACGTCCAGTCTGAATCGACCCATCTCTAGTTTTATTCCACTCCCTCCTCACAGTTTCTACTTTATGAGAACTAGCACTTTTGAGAAGGAGGGGAGGAAGGGCAACAAGCTTTTCTGTGAACACTGAACCTTTCAACTCTACATTTGGAGACACCTGGCTTGCTTCTGAATCAACTCACCATCACAATGTCTCAATTTAATGTCTCATATAAAGTTTACGTACTGTAATCAAGCAGCAAACTGACTAAGAACAGAATCTGTCATAGTCAAAAACATACAGACCCTCTTTTTGCCTGCAACTTTTTAGACCATTTTCCCTTCCTTCTGTGACCTAGGGTGAAGGTCTAACAAGCCAGATCTTTCTGGAAGCAAACACCAAGTCTGTAATTCTGTCAGAGTTATTGAGAGCTGCGTTTACAAGCAGAAACTGCAATGCCTTTAAGGTCCATCTACTGTTGTTCTACCCACGGTCTCCATAGACACTGACTTCCTAAGATGAGACTCATGAAGTGGTTAATTTTCAGGGTCATTCCGTATCAGCTTGTTACCTTATGTGCCCTGCTGTTTACACCTTCTCAGAGAGAATGGTTTGACCCTGCTAAATGTATCCGTCAGGGACGGATCTCTCCAAAAAGTACTGTGGTCTAAGGGAAACACGGCTCTGCAGTGACGGTGATGCATATGCTGATCACTTGTACCACTGGTACTGACAAATCTGATTCAAAAAATGAATACTTCATAGCATGAAATAACCCAGGGACCTTTTAAATCTCAGGCTTCTTTATAGCTATTGTGTGGCTTGACTCACTCTCACTAAGCACACACACACAGAATGGCAATGCGACTACTGCGCTAGAAGCAAGGCTAACAGTATCCATGGGGATTTTTTAACAGCTGCATTCAAGAGAATAGTGTATGAATTCACATCTGAGATTTTCCCTGTTTTTTATGTAACTCCTACCCAGTCAAACTTGAACTGAAAATAGCATGACAAACCTAATCAGTGCAAATCTGTCCCAGCTGAAGACATGTTTTCTCCTTCAGCAGGTCAGAAGATATTAAGGAGGTTTAAAATTTTGCCCTGCAAAATAAATCCAATCCATCACATGGTTTGTTTCTTTGAAAAAACAGTAACCTGTGGAACTCGTAATTAGCAGAGATATTCTTTTAACAGGAACAACTTATTATTACATGAGTAGTTGATCTGAAGTTAATATGAATCACTGGCAGCGCAAGATCATTGAAGATCTGGCTGTAGAAGAGCAGCTGTGGTTAATGACAGGAAGAAGCATTTACAACTCATGGGAGAACACGAATATTTTCCATATTTGAATCTGATTTTAACAGCAAGCCTGATTAACTGTAAGAAAAGTGGTGAAAAAAAATCAAGGGAGGGAGAAAACCTTAAGGAATTATCTTTACCTACAGTGGCATCTCACATTTTATAGGAGTATTTTAGTGCTGTGCTTTTTTCCTCCATTTATACTGAATTTAAATGGCCCCTCTAAGTTGAGTGCCTCATTGCATTCACTACCTTATATGATAGAGTCTACCTACCTAGCAAGTTACAGCCCAGAAGTCTCATTCAGCTTCAAGAGAAAGACATGACTAAATAAATTCTGCAGAATAAATGCCTAATAGATTTAGGACCCTGCATCTGAACGTGGGAGCCTCTTAGGCATTTTGACCTTTGCATGTAATAATAGCATCTAACATACTCAAGTAAGTCAAAGGCATAAGTATTCCTCAACAGATACAACTGCAAGAGGGGTGAAACCAGGATATGAGACCAAAGCTAACTCAGGTAGCCCAGATGCTTTGTCTCCATGAGCAGACAACTCCTCACTCCAGAATTCCCAGTAAGTTAGCTGTGGATACCCATGTAAATAAAAGCCCCAGAACGGGAATACTCAGATCAGGCCAGCGCATTGCACTAGGTGATTCCACCTTTATTTACAGGTGCCTCTGAAAAGTTTATTCAACATTTTACAAGAGAGATTGTACAGGGGGGGATTCTGTTCTCATCTCAAGCAGCTGGCGGTATAAATCAATGGATTTTACACATCATTGACAGACATTCAGAAGCAACTTCATTCTTCCTCAGTTACCTCCTCTGACTGTTTGATTCCCACCTCCACTTCTAGCTCTGTGATAGGCAATCACTGAAGGCAAGACATGGAACCAAATATTTTAAGCAAAAGAAATCAGAACTGCTCTCAACGTGACTGACTATTTCAAGATTTTTTCTCCTAGTAAAAGATACGGCTGTATTTAGATAGTTCTTTCCATAGGATATACAGTGAGACAGTTTATCTGGGTAGAAAACATATGTTTTGTGGAAGATTACCAAATATTAAGGAAAGTTGGAAAGTGGTCCAACCCCCACTCATTTCTAAAGGAACGGCTGCACCTCAGTTCTCTTGTGTACCTATAAGAATCACTTGGTTTGTGTTCTTGGCTACTAGTGCCAGACAATATGCCCAGGGTCTCGCAAGTACTAAAACATATGAGCCAGGAGGCTTTGTTCTTTATGTACAGGAATAAAAAAGAAAAATCAGATATTTAAACAAAGTACAGCTGCAAAAATTGCTTCTGTCACCTCTGAAAAACAGTGATGGGTGCCATGCACTGTAAACTATAGCTGCAGAAAGGCACCAGCAGGACCTGCATTCGCTGAGTTCAGGGCTCTCAGCAAGGAATGCAAGTCCTGGGTTCTTGCTCCTACTCAAAAGCCTTATCACTAGACAATCACAGGACTAGAAAACAGGAGGAATGGCTTGAGCAGACTGGTTGCCGGCACCCTACCCCCTCTGTGATTTAGATCTCATCTGGCCTGACTGGATGATGCACTGATGCCACGTTTGGACTATACACTGAAAAATTAAAAAGGAATTCATCGGTGTCAGTAATCTTACCTAAAGTTGAAAAATACCTTTATTAAAGTTTAATATATTGAAAATTCAAGAGAAAAGATGGCATGCAATGCTCCCCTGTATTGAAATATGAAACATAACCAGGCATTGTTATGCTCATTTCAGTGTAATTGCTGAAGAATTGTCCCATTAGTCTCTGGCAATTTGTGAACAGCGAAAAAGAGCCATATGAAGTGAACTGAAAATAACATCATCAAATAACCTACAAAGGAAAATAGAAGAAGAAAAATGGTGTGAATACAAGGTCAGCACTGGACAATAAACATCTAATGTGTGTGGCTGCAATATGATTGCTCACATTTAAATATTTATTCATTTTACGGATAATTCAGTCCAACAAAATTATAACTCTTTTGCAGTCATTCTTATTTGAGCCATCCTTTATTTCTGCATCTATGTAAATCCAAGAGGATGAATAAAGTTGATAAACAGCCTATATATCAGCTCAAATTATCTGTGGACACAGACTGTCCTTGGGGCTTCATGGATTTCATGGATCCTAAAGCTGAGTCCTGTAAGCACTTTCAGAGGGAACTGCTCATGCTGGTGGGACGCTACTCCCCTGTACTCCCCTGTTCACAGGGCAGTGTTTAAGGGGGCTGTGAAAAATACCATAAAGGTAATTCCTTTTGCAATGTACTAAAAAATACATACTTAAACCACTCTTTGGAAACTAGTTCCTGGTCTACTCTTGTAACAGCCCCTGAAACCTCTGATGGTCCTAAGAGGAGATCACACATAGGGTTGTATTTTGCCACCCTTTCAGGGCACTTTGTGAAGTGTCATATCTCTTGCCGCTCCAGTTCAAGTAAACGCTGCAGGGTAGTGTTTTATTCCAGTAACACTAATGCCTATATCAGGTTTGTAAGATGGGAGGAGAGAAGCGATGGAGAGGATTTCGAAGAGGAAGGGAGTGTTACGTACTCCTGTGGGTTTCAGACCATTTAAATTGTCCACTGAGGCCTGAAACAGTAGAATGATATTCATGGCAATTGCATCTCTAGTAATTACTTCCAGGCTGAAAGAGCTCATTGTTCCCAAAATGCCATCCTTGATCAACTGTAAATTTCAGGCCTGTTTTGTAAGGGTCACGGTAACATTCAAGCAGCATTTTAAACCCAGTGGCTTTCTGGGAGTCCTGCACTGTGCTGCTTGTAATGGTACAGTCAAGCACTGTTTGTCACTACTCTACAGAAGCAGAACTTCTCTGTCTCTCTTTGCCTCAATGGGCATGTCGTTGCTGAGTAGTGTGACAGCCTCAAGCGTCTGAAAGCAAAATGGCTTTTTTTTTAAGTTTTGTTGTGAACCTTCGACCTTTTGGCAGTAGAAAATGCTGATGCTGACAGGAATTGTGTTTCTCTGAAGAGCACTTGGTCCAAGTGCTGTAGTTTTGGCAGCTCTGGCTTAAGCAGCTCCGAATCTCGATGCCATACGACATCCTCGGTGCTTTCATTTCCCTCATGCACTCTATTCATATTTGCATCTGTTACAAAGTGTTTCTTTGTAGCTCTTATACTGAGGAGAAGTCATTGTTAACTCTCAGTGAAGAGCATTAATCATTTGCACTGATTGTATTTATTGTTTGCCTTTTGTCATGTTGTGAGTGTACAATATTTTGCTGTGTTTGTCAATTGCAAAAACAAAAACTGAAAGCAGCCAAACCCTGGGCCCTTTCTTTCACCCCAGTGTGACATTAGTTATCTAAACAATGACAACAACAACATATCCCATTAAAAAGTCATCATATCCTTGCTGCAAGCGCTGCGCTTACAGAGAAAAGGAAAGGGAAAAGTAGGTCTCCCTTTGCGTTCAACAGAACCACATTTCTAATCAATGAAACGCAGTGGCCTAAAGCAGGCACATAAGCAGCTCACTTAAGCAGTCCTTCTGGATGAGCAATGTTAAACGTGCTTTCCCAGTAATTCAAGCCAGTGACTTCAAGGAAAGACTCTCCGCTATCCCTCATCTGTGGCAAACGGTGAATGCTACAAAGATGGCTCTCAGTATGGGGAGAAATCAACTCTGGAAGGAAGAGTAAGGAAGGAAGACTGTATGTAAATGATTAAATCATGAAGAAAACTATAATCAGACTACAGAGGATTAAAAAAAAAAAAAACCCACACAAATTTGTTGTCTGAACAAACTAAAATACATTAAAATCATAAAGAAAAAAGGAATAACAGGAATGAAGAGAACCCAGTCTACTTTAGGGAAACAGCAGTTTAAGGCAGCAATGAATAGCTAGTAAGGATGGCTGTGCAGCAGCAAGGGCATCACCTCGCTGTTTTTTATCCAAAGCTTTCCTGAAAACTTGTAACCTAAATTGCTAAAATTAGTCGTGCTGAATTCAGCAGACACTGCAGGTGCTCTAAAGCAGGTCATTTATACTGAGGTGTCTGTGGACGTGTTTAGTTACTGTTCCCCTAGCACTCTGATTTGCTTAGCTTTTAAAAGGTCTTATATCTTAGTGTGCTTTGAACTGACGCCAAAATGGAGATAAATGGTAGCAAATTTAAAGAGGTGACCATCAGGGCCATACATACACCTACACGTAGGGGCCAGAAGATGCAGCATCTCTTAGATAAGTGAGTACTGCCTAGGCAGAGTCCCCCCCCACCCCACACTGTACATGTCAGATGTCTGTGCTCCAGAGTACATTGAGTATCAGCAATTGGGAAACACCACAGTTTTGCAACTAAATCTATAGGAATCCAGGAGTTCAGGTCTTCAGGCCCTCCTTACCTTGATCTGAGCAGATGCCTAACAAATAAGGACGTGAACTTAATTCTTCTGAAGACTTAATTAGTTTATCCCACTTTCAAACCACTGGAGTCATCAAATTTATGCCAAGTTTTTACAAGCTATCTGTTCCAATGCCTATTGATTTTGACAGATATTAAGCTGCGTGAACCAACAAGTAGAACCAGCAAGTGTGTGCTGGACTTATAAACACCACCTTCCTCAAGTGAGTAAACAAAGATGCACTTGAAACATCATTCATATGTGATGTTGAGAGTCACAGCTCAATGGCAGTTTTGAAACTGCCTTTTATTCCTCTTGCCCAGTGTTAAGATATCGTGGAGGTACCTCCACACAGCACTGGATCCAGGATCCACTTCTGTCTTTTTCTTAGCTGGCTGAAACTGTGTGTTGCCTTTAAAATGCACAGTCAGCGTTTAGAATTGATAATTAGATAAACTTTCAGGGAAGTTAGGAGGTAATTTTGGCAATCTGGAACATTCAAAAAGCATGCGTCAAGACCAAAAATAGATAAAATAAAATATTCTTTCTGCTTATAATCATGCAGGTGGAAAAGCAATACGAGAGTTTTTCAAAATTTTCCCCCCCTTCATTCCACTTGTTCATTTTGTGTCTGAGGTTTTGTGGTCAGTCACAGAGACCACAAAATCCCTTTTCTTCTTTCTGTTAAATTATTGTTCCTCTTGCTGATGATTCTGTTTTGGTAAAACCTAGGCTTCTCACAAAATCAAATTAATCCTCTGACTAGAGCTTTAAGAAACTTCCAGGGTAATGAGGTCTATTGGGGGAGCTGGTAACAATGGAAAGCTCGTACAGAGAGGTGAAAATGGGATTAAAACCATTCTATTTGAAAGTTTTAATTAATATGTGACATGGAGATCTCTCTTTTTTTTCCTCTCTTTTTTAAACTCAGAAATAAAAGGAATCCAGACCTTGTAGTAAAAATTTTTAGAGGCACAGAGGCCCCTGGAGTCACTAGTAACCTGAGTGGTTTAGAGAGGGATGGCTGTGCTAGAAAGCAAATCTGTTGCTTCTATTTGCTACTTCCTGTAGCAGAAAAGCAAGAAGCAAAGAGTCAAAAATGGACAGAAAGACACATTTCTTATGTAACACATTGCTATTCTACAGATGACAAGAGCCACAGAGGATTCCTATGGAATATAGGCATATATGTATATTGGTAATACAGATTTATATTTCTTATTACTGGCAAAGGCATATCACTCTTGGACAACTCAACAGGGCTAAAGAGGGAGAAATGACAGAAATAAGACCAGATGACACAGAGCATCATGTCAAGATAATAATTCAGAAGTATTCCTGTTACTCAGAACAATTCCTGGAATAAGACATATTATTTACTGCAGACTTATTGCCCTTTAGACTCAAAGTGTCTTCTGAACTGAGATCACTACCTCATACATAAGGAGATTCATCACATTTCCAAGTAAATATCAAATAACAGTGGGTGACCTATATTTACAAAATGTATGTTGGGATAAAGTAACGTGCAGTGAAAACAGCTTAATATTTTGCCCAGATCTATGTCCTGCAAGAGGAGGCATTCATCCCAGCCTTCCCAAGATAGGCACTGTCTGTTTAAACATGTTGCCTCCATCTTTTCTGTCTGTATTTATTAACCCCACAGCACATTAATGGTGTAATATAGGAGACAGGGAAGCTCTTTACGTGAAGGAGAAGCAGGTTTCCAGCTGCCAGTTAATATTTGTTGTATGCATAATGGAAAATCAGCATCAGTAAGACAGAGCAAAGGCACTAGTTAAATCCTATCTGAAAACGAGAGGCTGAAGGGCACAACTGCATACTGATGACCTCCAGGAGGACCTGGCAAATATTTGTGATGTCAGATGAGCATGAAACACTGTTTTCTTTATTGGACAGACAAGAGGATTTATTGAGCCCTTTATCCACCACAGGTGTAGCCGACCCACAAAACACAAATATTTATCTTTCTACCTACACAATGCCTCTGTGACACCAGGGGAAAGAAGCTGCTCGGAAGGCATTAATCCTTTCTTTTTTTCTCCTTCCCTGGCCTCCCCCACCCCCCTTTCCCCGGCTCCGGGATGGGGCTGCCGCCCAGCCCGCCCGCAGCCACCGCCGCCGCTACCGAGCGCCGATGCTGACACCCGCCGGCGGCGGCGGGGACGGCGGGATGGCTGTGGGACGGGACCTGCCGCCCCGCTCGCCCTCTGCGATGCTCTCCCCGCCACCATGCGCAAAATCGAAGACCGCGATCGTATTCCATTCGCAAAAAAAAAACCCACGTAAATTCACCGGGATTTTTTTTTTCCTAGGTTTTTTCTAGTTGCTGCGTTGTGATCGCATCAAAGGGAGGCAAAGAAAGGTCTGTGTGATCTTGGGGAACCCAATTTATTCCCTCTGTTCAGATGAAGAAGAGCGTAGGCACTTTCTCTAGCACTGTTCAATATCTCAATGTCCTGGTTTGAGGTAAAACAGAACCAATTTTGCGTTCAGTAATCTTAATTTTCAGCAAGCCTCTTCTAACTATTTGAACTCTCTGAAATTAACAGCATTTTTTTCAGACATATCCGCTTCCAAATATGACCTACATTTATAGTTTATGTCAAGGAATGGTATGCAGAGAGGCTCCTGCTTATACTTATTGCTATAACAACCAAGGTCAGCTAACTTTGTTATTTGCCCCGTTGGAGGATCGGAAGCAGAAAAGCTAATACCCTAGAGGGGTTGCACCTGTGGGGAGCAGCAGACAGAACAGGTGACCCAAAACTGACCAACAGGGGTATTCCATCCCATCTGCACTATGCTCAGTATAAAAGTTGAGGGATCAAAGGGTCAGCCTTCTTTCTTCAATGTCTGGCATCCAAGGAGGACTCCGTTCATTTGCCTTTGATCCCGATCTGTGCATTCCTGAATCCAGATCCAGAATCCAGTTCCCATCCATCACTGAGTCCAGTCTGGGACTTTCCAGTGCCTGCCGGTGACATGATCGTCATCCTGGGAGCTCAATACAGTTTTTTATATATTGTATATATTTCATTATTTTCTTTTTATTGTTTTATTGATATTTTCATCAAAGTAGTTTAGTTTCTTTTTTTCTAAACTCATAAGTCTCTTTTTTCTCTCTTCCTCTTCTCCCTGGAGGGAGGAGGGGGGAGGGCATCTGTCACTTTTTTCAGTGGCCAGTCCGGCCCAAACCATGACAATCTCACGAGACTGTCAACTTTTTCAGGCAAACAGCTGTTTTTCATCAGGACTGCTATGTGTTACTTAGCATGGGGCCTGGGGAAGGGAGGGCACTTGTTGTAAACTGACTTTCACACAAGACGGGACTCCTCTTTAAACAGATCTAAAATAAAAATGAATGTAAGTCAGTTTGCTCGTGCGTAGGTAGGGAAATAGGTAGATGACAGTGTAGTACCATGCATGAATAGTGCATATTCTATAGTCTTTAACAAACCTTTTTACTAAGAGCCGCGCTATGAGACAGGACACTTAAACAGGAGCCTCCAGAATTTGAATATCTCTTTTTTTTTCACCTCTGGTACCTGAGGCACACATTTTCAAAGGCACCTATATCCTCATCCCCTCTGAAACACACCCAGTAAATCTGGAGTCAATGGGACCATAGGTCTGAGAGGCCAGGCCAAGCATAGCTGTGGCTGCACACATTTGTAGGACAAAATTGAGAAACTGCTTCAGAAAGAATGAGTTTACACAAGACAAAACTGTGGCCTAGACCATAGTTCTTATTACTGTGTAAATTAAATCATAGAATCGTAGAATCATTTAGGTTAGAAAAGACCTTTAAGATCATCAAGTCCAACCATTAGCCTAGCACTGCCAACTCCACCACTAAACCATATCCCTCAGCACCACATCTACATGTCATTTAAATACATGCAGGGATGCTGATTCAAGCGCTTCCCTGGGCAGCCTTTTCCAATGCTTGACAGCCCTTTCAGTGAAGAAATTTTTCCTAATATCCAATCTAAACCTCCCCTGGCACAACCTCAGGCCATTTCCTCTTGTCCTATCATTTATTACCTGGGAGAAGAGACCGACCCCCACGTCGCTACACGCTCCTTTCAGGTAGTTGTAGAGAGCGATAAGGTCTCCCCTCAGTCTCCTTTTCTCCAGGCTAAACAACCCCAGTTCCCTCAGCTGCTCCCCATAAGACACGTGCTCTAGACTGTTCACGAGCTTCATTGCCCTTCTTTGGACATTCTCCAACACCTCAATGTCTTTCTTGCAGTGAGGGATCCAAAACTGAACACAGTATTCAAGGTGCAGCCTCACCAGTCCATGCATTAAACAAAAAGTTCCATTATATGCTTGTTGTGCATAGGAAGTACCCAAGAGCCTGGCATACCTTGCAATAAACTTATATTTTCATCATTTAAAAATTTCTGCTAGACCAAGTAAGACTCTTGCATGGGATTTCTAGGTTCTTCTTCCAGCCTCCCTCTCTAAGAGCAATGTTTACACAGCAGGGGACCAGCAGACACTGAATATGAAGAAAATAAACCAAAAAATACAAAACATCTCTTATACATGTATTTAAGAATTAATTAATCTACAATGTATTTAAGCTATATGCATGCAAATTGACAGAGATGAGAATGGTAAAGAGTACGTATTCATAATTTATCACGTAAATGGGATCCTGGAACCACATAAATAAATGCATTTCTTGCTTGCTACATAAACAGATATTGTAATTTTACAACAGTCATGCGCTACCTAGAATAATAATTTACAGTCAGAGTACCCAGCTGTCTACAGAGTTTTCTGGTTTGGTATTCCGAATGCCACCTAGATGGTAAATATTTAATATTTAACATGAGTAATCAAGAAACTGCTTGCTTAAGTGTTTGAGCAGGGATCCAGTCCACCTGAAGCTGAAGGATCTGTCTTCGGTGGACAGGATCGCCTGCTGGAGACCACCAGGGACCCCTGCCTGCTGTCAGCCCCAGCCCCAGCTCCCACTCCAGCAGGAGGAGGGGGGTCCTGCTGCAGAGAAACGGGCTGCACTGGGGAGGTTGGATCCCACTGTTGCTTGCTTGCTTGCTATTTAGATCGTTTGTTTGTATACGTGATTTTTTAACCTAAAGACCACCTCAGAAGGGAACATGGATGCAGAAGCAGAACATTAAGAATCATGATCTTTGATGGTTGCTTAGTGTATTCATATATAATCACACTCATGATTTTGAGTGTGTGATTTCTTTAAAATGAATGTGTGATTAGTATTCAAGGATGAATATCAATTTAATAAATAGAAAAAAGTTTCTCTTTCCACAGAGATTTTGCAACATAGTCTGTTTTAAGCTTACCAGTGCACAGCATATAATGCCATTATCTTATGTCTGTGTTGCTTTAGTTATCAAAGACTATTTCCACATGCATATATTCTAAGTAATAGCATTTTTAAATCAATTTTTCAAAGAGAGGAAATGTGAATAAAATTATTCAAAGCCTGTACGCTGGAAAAGGGTGACTTTGAAGAAGTACAGCAAAAATTAGATCTAATATTTAATTAGTAGTGAAAACTTTTGTCTTTGTTCTAGCAAAAAAAAGAAAAAAATCTTTATTTTGGGCAAAAGTTATTAATAACTAGAATTGCAATGTTCTGAAGGTTTGGGGAAAAATAGTTCTTATCTCTAAAATATAGATGTGTAACTGATGGGTTAGGTCCTCTCCAAAGGGTCATAGTGCACCCAGAAAGATGTAAATCTATACGTGCAATGTAGCCTTCTTACGTCTTCTGCTTATTTCCTACATTTTGAGTAATAGCACTCTAGATTTACATAAGGGTTTTTAAAACACTTCTCAGAGAGAGAAAATAAGAGTTCCATTTTTTTTTCTGCTCACTGAAGAAGCAGCAACTGATTTTTGTTCTCCTTTGCAGTAACCTAGATGCCACAGACTCTGACATTGTATTTCTTTGATTCTTCCTCACTCACAGTAGCTTCCAGCTCTGCATGCACATATGTGCACACGCATATATATGGATTTATTTTATCTTAAACTTAACAGATGCCTTTTAGTTTCTGAGAAAAAATGCTCTCCTAACTACAAATAAACATAAAAAATAGATTTGGGATGCCTAATATATTTGACAATCAAAGCTGAATTTTTTGTCTGTGATCATAAGAGCCATACGAAACCAAGCAAAAGAAACCTATGAAAAAGATTAACCTTGTACTTAGGCACCTATTCCTTTTGTTTATTATGCAACACACCTGAGTAATGTGCAGTGAATTCTCTGCCTATTATGTTATCTGTGACAGTTAATGCTTTCTCTAGAAGCATGAACCGAGGTAGCCTGAATTTTTTTTTTCCACCAAGGTTTTGTCAAAAAATACCAGTTTGTTGATGTCCAAGACTTTCAAATGTTAAGCATTCTGGATTTAAAGCAAATATTACTAAGTCTGAGTGAACCAACTCAGACAACTCTGGTTCAGTTGCCTCAGAGTAAGGGGTCTAGTGCTTCCTGGCTCCAGATTTCAGGGCCAGCTCAAAAAGATCCTCCCCACCCTGGTAGCTCCAGTTAGGGCTAGCACAGTCCCTTAGGCTGCACTACAGAGGAAAGCCCCCCTAGGCAGGGAGCCCAGCTGTCTGCTGCAGCCTGGAGTCTGGGTAGGAGACCACAAGCAGACAGCGTGGGCAGTTAAGACACTTTATGCCTGCCCAGGACTCGGTTCATGGTTTCATATAGCAGGAAGCTTGGAAATACTCGGAACCTGCCTCCTGGGAGCTGTTTAATCCTTCCCACTGGAAGGAGAATCACAAGCCAGAGCAAGACTTCTCAGGTCAGCAGTGGGGCCCTCACCTGGACTCAAGCCACCAGGCTAGCAAATCTTTGCCTGGATCTGCTGGCATATTTTATCCAGTGGTTACCATATGCATTGTAATGCCAAGTGCTGCCCCAAGCAAGAATCAGCAGGACACAGCCCAGCTTGTTCCCTCTCTTTCTGGCCCAGTCCTTCCAGTGTCACAGCTGCAGCCATGGTGATGAGATGGCACTGTGGATCCTGCAGAAACTTAGGTGTCTTGGGAAATAAGACCCAGGTGTTTACAGAGGTGGGGACGAGGGAGAGAGGGTCCTCCTAAAAAGCGTAGTTTATTCCTGTCTCAAGACACTGTCAGAGGAAATTACTGAACCCTCCAATCCCACAGCTGACATTGGTTACACCACTGCATATGTGACCTATCTGAGCAGATTCACACAGCAGGTGCCAGAAAATACCATACTCACTGTTACTTTAGAGGATTTCCAGAAGGAATATTCTTATTCCTTTCTGCAAAAAAAATCTTCCATGTATCAATATTGATTCCTCCAGAGAAAGAGGCCGAGTGGCCCTCCAGTCCTGTGATCCTGGCACTTGCTGAGGAAGGAGGAGAGCTGCATCATTATACCAGAAACCACTCACCAAAATTTTCTACGGATCAGGTAGGTATCCATCCCCATTCCCATGACCGTGCTGGGTAGTCATGTTCTTTTTCATGCCCAAGGCCTGACTCTGTGAGTATATCATACAAAATCAGGGACAAAAAAAGGAATAGCTTCAACAGGGTGGACTGACCTACCACCCCACCACTCAGAAGAGCCGTCAGGCTGCTGTAGAATCAGTGCCTGAGAGACAGGCAATGTAACCACAAACACTGAGAGAGAAGAAACCATCCATGTCCTCTGTGGCTGCTCCCTGATCTTGATTACTGCATGATGCCTTAGGAAATGCGGGGGCATGGAGCAGAATGGAAAATACGCATACCTTCCCCATGTTTCATGGATAACTGATGAGGCATGCGCTGCAAACACATTAAGACAACAGGCAAGGTGGTTAGAATAATGCCTAATCTGTCCTCCATGAGAGAAAAAGACAGCTGCTGAAAGCAGAGGTGCATATGGGCCCAATTAGGAGCAAGAAAACATAAATGTAAGAAAAGTAGGTGCTTTCAGGCTGTGGCAGCAATGGAGCATCTTTGATTCTCTGAGTTCTGAGGTACAGACAATTAAAATGGCAGCTGAGCTCCCAGGTTTGGCATAAATTCCTTTGTCTGTCTAGCTATAAAGCACAAACAGTGTAAAATGTCACCAAAAAAGGGATAAAAGCCATAGGTTTAACAAGACAACATTGTTTTTAAAAATTCAGTTTCAAGTATAATTTTGGTTTTGTACACAAATAAAAATATGCTTTTAACACATTTCTTGTCATATGCTTATTCATATGGCATCAAAGGGAGCAGAAGACTAAGTGAACTAATTAGTTTTTTATGAAAGGACACGTAGGGTTAATTTACCATGCAAGACTCATGGCCTCCTTAAATAAAACAATAAAATCCTACTCGCACACTTAACTAAGATACTCTCTGGCTTTATCAGAAGACACTGAAAATTTCTCCATAAATAGGTTATTGGAGTAAAATATCGGAGGTCCAGTTTTCATAACTGCCCTGCTAAACTGACTGTATAACGCCCAGGGAATAACTGCTTCTAAAACGCAAGTGTTATGGTTTGAAGAACCCACAACAATTTATTGCCATTTAGACAATTATTCTGTCACCTGACGACCCCTCCCCACCCAGAAAGGAGAATCTGGAAAAAACAAGGAAACTCCAGGGTTGAAATATAAAAAGATTTAATAGAATAATACGAAATAATTAAAATTGGTAATGCTAAAGAACCAATATTGATCCCAATACCAATATAAAATACAAAAGGATTATACTCAGCCAGTTCTATCAGCAGGAAGCTGTGCACCCCCAGCCATGGACAGCAAATGTCGGACACTGCGAGCGCTACGGCTTCAGGAGGAAGGGAAAGGCTCAGGGGTCCGGCACCGGAGCAAGGAGTTCTTGCAGCCATCATGGAAGAGGAAAAACTCCTCAGCAAACTTTCTAATTTATATTGAATGTGATGTTCATGGTATGAAATAGTCCTGTTGGCCAGCTTGGGTCAAGTGCCCGGGTCTCGCTCCTCCTCAACCCTGCACCAGGCAAGGCTTGAAAACACTGAGACCTTGAAACCTGCACATCATAGCTGGCTATAAAGTAAATATTTTCACAAATTCAGACACTAGAGTCTTCTAAAAATGCAGTTATCCCTAGCATTAGAAGAGAACTTACTGAAAAGTAAAATTACTGAAAGATAATTTAATCTTGTTTTGCTCAAACCAGGACAGCAAGTAAGCGTGGATATTTGTAAAATCAGATGCTACTGATAGAACTACCTGTTGTTCCTTTCATACAATGCAAACATGCAAGGGAGGAGTCTTCTGGGTATTAAAAGCATTAGAAAGTAATATAAGGTGTTCCTTTTCCTTTACTAGAATTAAAAATTATTTCTACCTTTTATTGAGTAATTGTTTTTTATTGGGGGAGAAAAACACCCAAAACAAACTTACCGATTCAAAAGCAAAACAACTCATCAAAAAATTTTCAAAGTTTCTCTGGTAACAGTCAAATGGCCAGTGAGGAAAAAAAAAATTCATATAACCCCTGATATTATTTCCCTATAAAATCACCCTTCTTCCACAGTCTCCCAATGCTAGTCCTGAACCTTAATTAATTTTAATTACTGACACTTTGAAGGATAGTTTAACACTCTGTATCCCCAATTTCCTCATTACATTATTATTTCTTCCAATCATTCTTTAATTTCCAGGTGCCCTCAGGACTACTTAATAATTAAAAAGATTTAACAGATACAAACATTAAGTGCTCTTTTACAACCAGACAAAACCAATATAAAAGTTTTAAACTTTCTTTGATGTGTAACTTTCCCGCTTCTTCCAAACACCTTGGATGGAAGATTGCGAGGGTGAGGTCTGTCACTGCTGTCTGGGAACCTAGGAGTCAAGAAACCTGACTTCCCCAAATGTGAATCAGTGGAAATACCAAGAGGCAGGGGAAGAAATTAATTACTCCTACATCAGCCCAAATCCTCATGGTCATATATTTATGCTGTTGCTCAGAATAACAGGATGAAGGAGGAATGCCAGGGATGCAAGGACAGGCAAATCATGTGAGGATCAAGGCAGAATTGAGGCAATAGTCTTAAGTCTCCAGAGAATGCATCTGCTCTCTTAGCTAAAGCTCATTAGAAGATACTCTTTTCCTGTCATTCTTACCCTCCAAAAAATTAGAAATTATTTTTCATTATCAGCTGCCTATGGTCTTTCTTGCCTCACAAAACTAAGCCTATGAAGGTGTAAGCTATCCATCCTAGGAAAAAAATGTGGTCAAAGGTGAAACAATTCCATTTGAAAATGCAGCTGCAATGCCTCACTGAAACTTTGATTCAAACTTCTCCAATTTCCATTCTCCCCTACATGCCTGGGTTTCCATCTAGACTGCCTCTTCTGTGATGTACAGTGTCTCCCAGGAGAGCTCCTGGTCTGCAGAAGAGATGTGGTTTAACTGAGAGTGTAAATGCATAGGGGGAAAAAAAGAGTACACGATGAAGTAAAATTAAATCTCACAAGATCCCAAGGCAGTGCATCCAACAGAAATACTTCATCTTTTCATCTAAAATATTTCATCTTTGGGAGTTGTTTTTTTTTAACAATAACAAATTTCTGAGCTATGCAGATGCTTTTCATGATATGTATCCTTTCATTTAATATTTTTTTTTGCTTTACAAAACAACACTTTAATGGAAAATATTCCAGCACCCTTAGCTTGTGCCTCAGTGGGGAAGCCACAGCCGCCTCTGTGTGACCGAATGCTGTTTGGATACAGTGGGTAAATCAGGGCCAAAAAGGAATATTTTTTTTGCTCTGAAAGTGTCTGTGCAAACTATGTCTTATTATAGCCATCTGCTCCTCGTGTGTATTCAGTAGTAGTATCTGTTTGCTTTAGAGGCTGAAATATACTTTTATGACTTTTACTACTTCTTGTTAGCACTGCAGAGTCCATTATGTTACAGGGGAGTGATATGGGTTTTAATCCATCTTGCACACCACAAACAGAATTACTAAGGCCCAGGTAAGTGAGTTATTGTTAGTAAACTGTGAATACGAAAGGATGTGTCTTGACTTTCATCTTCTCAAGCTATGTGTGTAAGGCTGGCTGATAGAAGAAAAAAAAAAAACCACATTGTTTTATTTAGGGATTGAGAAGATGAGGTTTCTCATTACTGAAAACAATCACGAAATCCCCATGAGACCATTTTTGCAGAGTCATTTTTTTAGAGTTGAACTTTAAAAGGTAAATGGCCCACAGGGAGCGAGCAGTATTGTCACTAATAGAAGATCTTTTCAATTTGAAATTGAGACATGGGGGCTCAAATGTTGAGGTGTTTGTGGGAGCTTCTTGCACATGTGAGGTCTGTTCAGCACATAAGTGTCTGTTATTTTCTCAAGCCATAAATGCTCCTTTTTTTCCTGTCGAAAGCTAATTTTTTCTATTGAATGGGTACCAGAAGTTTTAGATAGCCTTGCTTTAAGTTTTGTTCAGGAACAGAAAGACATATGTGTGATGATAGTAGTGCTGACCACCAGGTTGGCCAGAACCTTTACAGAACTAAACGGATATTTGTTACTTTCACCAGATGCATATCTGAACATTTATATCAAAATTAATGCAGAAAATTACTTGCTTACTTGGGCAGGAATAAAAAGGCAAACCTAACATTCTTCATTACTGCATTTTAAACAAACATCAACTTATAAAGTGTCAGCACATTTATTCTTCCATCTTCCATCTGGCAGAGCAAGTTGATCAATAGGCAATAAAGGTGTCATCACCAAGAAAAACCTAATGAATCATTTTTCAAAATAGACCCTTTATCATTCATACAAACAAATTCACATATCCATGTAAATTTTATGTCCCATAAGACATGTAGCCTCACTGCTATTGGTGAATTTTGCTTTGAGAAGTTTGCTTTGCCTCAATTTATATTCACATTATTTCCACATTAAAAATATCACTTGGATCACACTGACTTTAACAAATGACTCACCAAAATTATTTTGGTCAGAACATCCCAGCCTCTCAAGCATCCATCTATAAGGTTTCCCATGTCATCTGAGTGCATTTCAGACCAAAAGATTTTTGGCTGTGTTACATAATTAAAATCCAAGTGCTTTCCTGCATCAAAGACAAATCATTTCTATTCACATTTCTTTTATTTCTGCTAACAAACTTGTCGATCAGCTGGGATATTCAGGAGCCCAAGTTCTTTCTAGGTACACCCTTCCAATTACAAAAGCTTTGATGTGGTCAAAGGTGTAGAATAGGATCCAAATCCGATTGCCACATGGGAGAATAATCGTGTAAATTGTAATGAGCTGTTTTCTTTCCTTTTTTTTCCCTTCCCTAGAAGGCATTTAGAAACATTTTAAAGCCATTATTGTAGTCCTTTGCCTGCATATAGAGCTGTTGCTAATGAGGATGGTAACTACATGTTCAGTCCCAGGCTGGAGGTCTGTGTCAGCAAGCGGTGTCTTCAGCTCACCACCGCCTGGCATGGTCCTGAGGGAGGAAACACCAACATTTTGAGGGAACTAACAACTGTGACCATGCAGGATCTCCTGAACTTGTGAAAAAAAGATATGGAGAAGCTGCAAGCCTAAAATACCTATTCCAGCGACACCCACATGCAAACTTAAAGCAGTTTTGCTGTGCATAGGTTGTAAAGAGCCTTAATTCTTTAAGTGGCTTTTAATAGTGTTTGTATTTTACACTGAAGTCAAGGAGTGAGCATTTTATTTCTCCAGGAAAACTAGGATACAGATGACTGCAGTCTCAGAGGCCTGGGGTTTAGCACAGGGTATTCTACTGCTGCTCTTGCCTTCTGTTCCCCTTATGAATTCCCCCAGCCTGTAGCACCAGGACGTAGAGCACAAATTCTGCTGTTTTGAGGCAGAACTACTTTGCCATGGATAAAGGCAACTAAGAAGTCTCAGAGTTTTGTTAGACCCATCATGACACTCTCAAGGACCACAAATGAATTCAGGCTGTGTCTATAACAGAGCCAACAAAACAACAGCTGTGTTAAAGCTTGACATGATAGTGACAGAAGACTAACCATGTAATAATTGCTGTAAATAGCATATATTGTTTCATGGTAATTCTGGTAACTAAATAGCAACTCTATGAGAAACAGTATTAATATGGTCATCTACATTAGTGCTACCCCCTTCTTTCTTTAATAAGTGCACAATTAAGTGCTGACATACGGTAATAACATTTCCCCATAAAATCAATAATAAATTCTGCTTCATTGGAAGACAACATTAGAAAATTAGAGTGATAATTATAGCACGCACATTTCCTTTAGACGCATTTTCTGTTCTTGGATCAATGACTCACCAAGGGGATAACAGCAAAACTGGACTGTTAATGACTAAATTGTTTTTGCTAATGCAGAGATTTCCAAGGCCTTCCAACAAAATTTCCAAAGAAAATCTATTTCTTCTTGAAGTCTATTCACTAAAGTCATCACCTGCAGTCGCAAGCCCAGCCATAGGTTTCCCCACTCATTCAAGCAGCCTGAGTGTTGTTACTGTCTAGTCAAACTCATGAATGTGCCATTAGCCTCCATTAACTTATTGCGTTTCAAGATCTCTCTACCATGTCATTTTCTTCTCTCACCAATATTAATCACTGGTGGGAAGATAAGGTGATTGATGGGAAGAAATCATGACTAAACCAATTAAATACTTCTTCTGACTGCTGCCAATAAATCTGAACTTTTAATGACCCAATTATTGGGTCTTTTGCACTCTGGCTGGCAGAGGGAATAAACAAATTTTTGTACAAGGTCTCATTTCACATACACAATTCAATTGTGGTACAACCTAGAAGTAATCATATCAATAAAATTAGTTATGAAAAGACACAAGTTCATATCAGTGAAGTTTCTTCTTTGGGATGCCAGCACTAGGTTTCACTCCAGCTGCAAAAGCTATAATTTCTGGTCTAAAACAGCTTGCTGGCCAAACCCAATATTACAGAGCTGATTTGAAGGTCCAGAAGTGAGAGACGGGAGGAGGCTGAAACACTCTAAAAATGATAACTGATAATAAGCTTTTGTTTTAACCATCAATTTTCAGTAAAAAGACATGTTGAATCCTACCAAATATAATTATAATGCAAAATGTTTTTTGCTATTAACACTTAATGATCTATAGCTTAGGAATGGAGTTCAGGGTCTTGCAGGAACTGGTATGAAACTCATATTCTTCACTGAAATCATGGCCAGACAGCGTATGTCAGGAGAGGAGAGCTGGTGCTCTTGGACAAAGTCCTGTCAGAGAATATAATACTACATCCTATGCTCTTCCTACATTTTATACCAGTGGAATTCCCCTGGTCACAATGCAATAAAAGAGGCTTTCTGTTCAAAAAACTAAATTAACTTTCCCATTTGTAAATGTGATGATCTTCATATTTTGCATAATTTTCATTAAAACTTAACCATAAAAAGTGCTGATCATGCATTAAGAGGTGTTCTTCAATACACTTATTTCAAACCTGTAATTTTTCTGTACCGTACATGTTCAGGTTATTTATATTGTTTTGTTTAATGGCTGAATTACTCTTGTATGAAGCCAATCTTTAATTTATCAAGACAGGTGCCTCCTTGAAACACAAACTTGAATAGCATTTGCAATCCAAAGAAAAAAATTTGAAAACTGATTTTTTCATAGCCATTTCTGATTAGTTTGACATCTTTGTACTCTTTTGCTAGGAAATCATCTTTCCTTTCCAAAGGAGTCACTATCAGGAATCAGCCACGGAAGTCTGAACATTTAAACCTACAGGGCACATTTTCACTTAAATCTGTTAGTGCAGTACCAGAATGCGGGACAAAAAGCCCCAAATGTTTTCCATGTACTACATGTCAGAGGGTCATACACACGGTAGTAACACTGCAAGTTTATTTCAGATGAGTAGGCAGCAAGTGTTAAAAACTCCCCCTCCCCTCAAACGTGGTCACAGAACTCATTCTCTCGCGCCCTCCGCTACAATGCCGGCTGTGCTCAGAGAGATGTAGCAGCTGTACGTACACACAGTGGTAGGTTTAAAATGGATGAGATTTTCAGGAACATAAAGCTCTTGGAAAAATAGGGCATGATCTTTGCAATCATGGGGAAACATAGGCAGAACCTTGTAATAGCTTGCTAATTGCCCTGAGTAAAGTAATTTGTTTTATCTGTCTGCCACTTGGTTTCCTGCAAAGTGCAAAAAAACTATTATGGGATTTTACTGAAACTAATTACTACTATTTTATCATGAAGGCTGCTGAAGCATAATCTTCTCCTTCTCTTTCTGCACTTCTCTCACGCACTATGCCTCCCCCTCCTTCCTCCTGAATTTAAAATCTTGTGGAAAGTCAAAAAGTACTTTAATCATCCAGTATTGTAATAGATCCTGCTGATATCCAGCCTCCCACTATAATAATATGGAGCGATAGCACAGTACAGCGATGTAAACTCTAGTAAGCTGCACACACCACTGCTTATTTGTTCACAAGGAACCTGCACCCCACAAAGTATAAGATGTGCTACAAGTATCGCCTGCCTCCCTGCAGTAACTGAGTGGTACAAGCTCCTGAATGACAAGCTGAGCTGCGGATAATTTGTTTCCCTTTTTTCCCAAGCAACTTACGCATGCAGGAGCTCATAAGAATTTGTTTTAAGCACTGGTGGCTTGGTGAATAAATAGTGACAGTGTACCCTGGTATTAATGCAATATCTGGTTTATAATCATAATTTGTTAGAAATCCTGAAATATCTCATTTTTATCATTAGCATGAAATCCTACTAATGTTGAGATACCTCATTAGAAAGGTTGGCAACTTGTCTCTGATTGAAATTATTATTCTTTTGAAATGAATGACACTGCCTGAATGTGTTCTGTCAAATCTTGATAGTTAATTAAATTGATTTTATTGGAGTCAACCACACAAAATGCAACCCATTAAAGAATGTATTTGACAAGAAAATAAATTGATCATCAGGCTCTCATTGATATGAAGATGAAGCACAGACACTATCAGCATTTCTCACCCAATATAACCAGTGATGGTTCAACAAGTGTCGATGGTACTAAGGAATTATGCTGCGCTTAAAAAAAAAGTACTCTCCTAGAAAGTTAATTTTTCTGTACAGCTGAATAAATGAAGATTGATAGTTACAAGGCATAGCAGCAAGAGGATCTTGAAGTAAGAGACAAGGTGAAAGTTTTCTTTTTCCCAAAATAAGTAGGAAGAAAATAATAATTTTTGCCACTGAATTGTTGAAAATGTAAGATCAGAACTGCTCCTAAAGGAGCCTCTCACTCACAAATGCTTTGTCTACCCAAATACATGTGCTTTCAAATATCCTATGGAAATGACACAAAACCAACGATAATCACTTTTTAAATCATAGTTGTGATATGTATTACATTTTCTTTTTCACATTTCTTGTGGGTTTCATACCCAGTATGTTGGGTTTTTTTAGTTTTTGTGTTCTTCATTGGCATCAGATCTAACCTTGGGATGTTCTTGCTGGCTGACTTTGAAGGCAAAGTTATTAAAGAAGATCTGAATCAAACCTTCAGTGTGTTAAGCATTCGAGCCCTTATTTTTGTGACATTTCTAAGTCTGCTTCTTGTAGGTGGGTGGATACTTGCAGAGGTGGCCAACGAAGCAAAAATATTCTATGAATAATCACTCGCACGTATAAACAAATGCACTTTCAGTGCGTAACCAGTTATCCAGTTCCCTCCCCAACAGCGCTCACACCTCAGGAAGACAAAAACAGACAGACTGAATGAGATCCCCAACACATGTGTGACAATGGCCAAATCCAACACTATCACAGAAGGAACCTAAAGTCTATATTGTATTTAAAAGTCTCAAGCTACAGCCCATTGGTATTCCTTTGGGGGAACATTTTCCAAAGGGCTTCAGACCAGATTTTTAAAAGTAAAGTTTCAGATGCACAGATCAAGGACAATTAAATCCTCCAGAAGACTTTCTTCATACCGCTTGTTGCAAAAGGCAACAGAAAACTATCTGCATATTTAGGCATCTAAATGCCTCCTTAAAATCTGCCTTTAAGTAGCTTAACTACAGCTCCTCTCATCCAAGTCACTGGAATTCAAAGCCTAAGTACCTCTGAGTGTCCTCATTCTATATCCTATAGGCTTAATGAGAGAGAAGCTCCTAAATCAATTGTGTGGGGTTTTTATTATTTTAAGGGTGATCTGTAAAATTAAACAAACCAAGCAACATTATTACTTTTCTTTAGCCACAGAAAAAAAATAAAAAGTTACCATAATGATGAAGAAGAAACGTTGTGCTGTATTGCCTAATTGCCTTAACTGCTTTGAACACTTTACATAAGTATTCACACAATTACAGAATGGTAGGGTTGGAAGGGACCTCTGGAGATCATCTAGTCCAACCTCCCTGCCAGAGCAGGGTCACCTAGAGCAGGTTACACAGGAATGTGTCCAGGCGGGTTTTGAATGTCTCCAGAGACGGAGACTCCACCACCTCTCTGGGCAGCCTGTTCCAGTGCTCTGCCACCCTCACAGTAAAGAAGTTCCTCCTCATGTTTAGGTGGAACTTCCTATGCTCAAGTTTGTGCCCATTGCCTCTTGTCCTGACACTGGGCACCACTGAAAAGAGCCTGGCCCCATCCTCCTGACACCCACCCTTTAAGTATTTATAAGCATTGATAAGATTCCCCCTCAGTCATCTTTTTTCCAGACTGAAGAGACCCAAATCCTTCAGCGTTTCCTGATAAGAGAGGTGTTCCTATCCCCTAATCATCTTGGTAGCCCTTTGCTGCACCATCTCCAGCAGTTCCCTGTCCTTCTTGAACCAGGGAGCCCAGAACTAGACTGCTATTGACTGCTGCTTGTTCTCTCCATCAGGAGCTGAACATGTAGTGACAAACTAGAGTCAGCTTCCCGCTTGATACATACCCAGAGCTAACACAGCTCCAGATGACAAGTAGCTCATATCTTACCACCTTGCTGTGGCCTGAAAGAGGGTTACTGCACTGAGCGTGCAGGCACAGGTGTCCCAGGTCTGTGGGACTCAGGCAATGAGATACAAAGGTGTGGAGATACTGAGAGGATGTCAGATACTTGATTCATTAAGTGAGCAGTGCCCTTCCCAATCCTTTTGAGCCTCTGGCTTTGGCTAAGCAATTACCTGCTCTGCCTGGGTAGAAGTGACTCCTAATATATGTTTCTGGCAAATGACTTAATTTTTCAAGAATGCTCCAGCATGTGTTCAACCCTCACCTTTGTCCCCCACTGGGCATGAAAAAGAGCAGGAAAGAGCCTTCCACAAAAAAAAAAAAAAAAAAAAAGGCAACCACAGAACCACAGTAGATGAAAACCAGGCCTAATTCACAGAATCACAGAACCACAGAATCTTCATGGTTGGAAAGGACCCTTGAGATCATCGAGTCCAACCAAACAACCTACAATCTCTGCCACTAGAGCATGCCCGGAAGTCACACCACAAGCAAAGAGCAATTAGAATAAATGGCTAAAGAAAGGACAATAACCTCTTCCTTTTTCTAAGGAAATGCTTTTTATCAGCATAAATAATTAAGAGAGAGAAATGAACCTAAATAATTGAATAAACAATGACCACAAAACAAAGCTTTTAACAGCATCAAAACAAAGAAGCCTTTCCTAAAGTATAGTGCAGGTCAATTACATGGTGTTTGAATGAATAAGATAGTCATAGAATCACAGAATACCGGGTTGGAAGGGACCTCGAGGATCATCTGGTCCAACCTTTCTTGGCAAAAGCACCATCTAGACAGATGGCGCAGAAGCCTTTCCAGCTGAATTTTAAAAGTGTTCAGTGTTGGAGGATCCACCACGTCCCTGGAGAGATTATTCCAATGGCTGATTGTTCTCATTGTGAAACATTTTCCTCTTGTGCCCAGTCGGAATCTCCTCAGGAGTAACTTGTACCCATTAAACCTTGCATTTTCCATGTGACTTCTGGTAAAAAGGGAGTCTCCATCTTCTTTGTAGCCACCCTTTAAATACTGGAACATGGTGATAAGGTTTCCCCTAAGCCTTCTTAAGGCTGAACAAACCCAGTTCTTTCAGCCTTTTCTCATATGGCAGGCTTCCCAGTCTTTTGGTCATCTTTGTGGCCCTTCTCTGGGCCGTCTCCAGCCTGTCCACATCTTTTTTGTATAGTGGGGACCAATGGGATAATGACTTTTTATCTTTGCTGGTGATGCCTTTGTTGATGCAACCCAGCATCCTGTTGACTTCCTTTGCCGCAGCAGCACACTGTTCACTCATATTGAGTTTGTTGTCCACCAGGAGCCCCGGATCCCTTTCTGCAGAGCTGGTCCCCATCTGGGTAGATCCCAGCCTGTGCTGCACTCCTGGATTATGTTTTCCAAGGTGCAAGACCTTACACTTGTCTTTGTTGAACTTCTTGTTAGCCCACTCTTCCAGCCTATCCAGGTCTTCCTGCAGGGCGTCTCTCTCTTCTGAAGTGTCCACTTCCTCACTCAGTTTGGTATCATCAGCAAACTTCATCAGGGTACACTTGATCCCATCATTCAGATCACTTATGAAGATATTAAACAGCATTGGACCCAATATCAATCCCGGGGGGACCCCACTTGTGACAGGTTGCCAGTTTGAAAAGGGGCTATTTACCACCACCCCCTGGGTGCCTGTCGGCCAGTTCCCTGCCCACAGCACAGACCACTTGTCTAGATTGTAATGCGCAGGTTTCTCTAGGAGGAGGTTGTGGGAAACTGTATCAAAAGCCTTGGAGAAATCCAGGCCGCTCGCCTCTCATCAGCTGAGCAGGTTACTTTGTTGTAGAAGGTGATCAGGTTTGTCAAGCAAAATTTCCCCTTGGTGAGTCCCTGCTGGCTTTTACTAATCATGTGTTTCACTTGACTTGTGATAGCCCCCAGGAGGATTCATTCCATAACTTTTCCAGGGACTGAAGTAAGACTGATGGGCCTATAATTTCTTCGATCCTCCTTTAAGCTCTTCTTGTAGATGGGGGTGACAAGAGCCTTCTTCCAGTCTTCTGGGCCATCCCTCAATCTCCATGACTTCTCAAACATTATGGAGAGCAGCCACTAGTCATTCAATTGCAAGAATCTTCTTCATTGTCATGGCTTATGAAGAGCAGCAGAGCCCTGAAACTGAATTATAGCTTCAGTGTTCACTTTGGGACCATAGGGTGATACCATTAATATGGATTAAATTATTCCTGCAGGTTTTTTACATAAGTAAAAAACAGATGCCTACATGACACAGGACTCGACAAGTGGGGCATCACACACATGAACCAGCCAGGGAACCATATTTCAAGCCATTGCAGATTGTATCAGACAGCTACATCTATCACTGCGGTTCCTAAGTAGGAGGTAGGCACATAAGCAGCAGGGGGACCCTTGAGACAGAAACACAGCTTTGATCATTAATCTTACCATCGTTCTTATGGTATAGATTGAATGCAAATAATCATGGGGTTTAATTTTCCCTTGAAACAGAAAGCCAAGGAAGAAGCTGGCTTTGACAGATACACTACCTACAGCTCTGCCAGAATTCATTTCTTAAGATTTGTAAAGTCTCTGACTGCTATATTTCATGATTCCTTCCTTCCTAATCACATTTTACACCCTAAATCGGGATTTATTGCACAGAGCATGTAAACTACTATATCTACCAATGTGTAATTGCCCCTTGCAAAAGCGACACCATCTTTAATGTCTCTAAAGGAAGCCCTGTCCCATTCCAAGATGATATTGTGAAAATATTGTGAAAATTCAGAGTCTCTATTTAAACCTACAGATGCTGGAACATGGGTTACTGAAGTGAGAACTACCATGGTAGCAATATATTAGGAGTAAAATGTCTATGTTTCTGATGTAGAAACAAAATGATTATTCTTTGGTGATGTTAAATAAGGATTGCAACTGACATGAAGCAGGAAACCTATTAAGTAACTAATGAATAAAGAAAGAGCTTATTTCATTAGTAATGTACAGTAGGTCAAGAAAATTCATTATTTTAGTGATGTACTAGGGCAATTTCACTGTGCAGGTGCATATCACAGAGGCCAGGATCCTATGGCTGTTCATTCTATGTCACCTTAATGGACGATACATAGTGCATACAGAGTTAAAGTCAAAAGGGGAAAAGCTGTATTTCCACAGCTTGAAGGAACATTATTGCTAAAGAGTCAGTCTTCTCTTGCAGCTCCCCTGCCAAGCCTGTGCAGCATACAGCCCAAATGAGTGGCAGGGTAGGGAGCACTGGTAGGTTGGTAGGACGATCTGCTTCTCCTATATCCCTGAACTATTTGCCTTCCAGCTTTAAAGCTGATCTGCTATTTGTGAGCTTCAAAATGCCATCTGACAAGCCACCAACTATTGGAAGCAAAAAAATGTGTGTTTCTTGTCTGGAATTGGCAAAAAGTTGTCACATCTACACCAGACTTGAGTCTAATTTGCTGCTTTTAGCTGTACCGACCATGGAGGCCTTACGGTTGGTCCATTTGGAATAGAATGCAGTAGTCTGCTTAAAAAGGTCACAAACAGACTCAGCCACGCTGTCATTGCCCTAGCTGAACTGCCATGCCTGAAACTGTAAAACAGCAACTGATGCTGTTGCTGGATGACTTCATTGATTAATCACGTAGAGAAAAAGCAGGGAGGGGAAGGGGGACCAGATCTGAAACCATGTTGAAATCATTTGGAGGCTGAAGTCAACCTTCAAAAGGAAAATAAATATTTCCCTTCTCCTTTCTCAGACGTGCACTCTGTATAGCTATTGCTGAAAAACTGTTGTTTTTAAATTAGAACTCTGTTCATTTGTGTTCATCCGTCTCTGCCACTATACACATTGCGCTAACCACAAAATGAGTTGTAGCAAGGTGCTCTGGGAATTGACGGAAATAAAAGTCTCCCATAATTTCACAACAGCTCTCCCAGTTACTCCTGGATTTAAAATCATGCTTTAAAGGATAAAAAAACCGTGTATATTATAAAATGATATTGCTGAATATCAGTATGCAGGCAGGTGGAAAGAAATAACTTACAGACAGCTGCGAGCATTTTTCTCACTGCAGAATTAATGCTGAATCATAGAGAAGGCAATATATGTATAAAAAAAGCAAAGCACTGGTGACTGCAGCATGTGCTCCAAGTAAGAGATGTTATGCGTTGCTAGCAGGCACAAAGAGGATTGCTGGGAAATCTGGGAAATCTGACATGACACCTTACAAAAAATGCTGGTACAGGCTTCTGAGCAGTAGCTAGATGTTCTGTCCTCTCCTCCTACTACTGACCTCCCCACCTCCAGTTCCTAACCACAGTAAAATAACAGCAAGAGCTCAAGAGTGATGCTCAGAGTGTGTCCGGGGAGAAGGGGAATACAGTGGAAAAAGTCATACTGATACTAAACGTAATGTGTGCGTCAGGGAGCGCCTGTCTAGAGACAGAAACACTGGTTCCTGTCCCAGAGAAAGCCTACCCAATGCATGGCCAATGTGCATCGTAATTGCCTCTGTTTCTCAGTGCAGCCCCACATGGCAATGTTGACAACATACATTAAGGTAAAGGGATCAAACTTGTTTGCCTAAATTATCACCATATGCTCTATTCAGTTGGACACATACAGTCCTATGTTCATTGGTAGTATGAATATATCAACACATGAAAGCATCGTCATTTTTAAGGTCCTTTTCTTAGGAAAATTCTCTTCACCTTACCTGGAAACAAAAGCTTTGTATTACCATTGTTTCCAGCTGTCACTAATATGTCTCAGCAAGCTCCTGATGAGCCATGAAATATTATCACAAGATGGAAATCATATTAATGGAACTGCTTAGGTTTGCGGTGAAAAATTAGATAACCTAATTTGTACTTCAATTTCCAAAGCACCTATTTGTTAGCTAAGTAATTTACCACCATCTTTCATCATTTAAGTCCTTATCCTCTCTGAAGATTTAATTAGTTTCCTTCTCTGTCTCACAAGCGATTTTCTTGAACCATTTCAGGCAGTCCCCAACAACCCCCCAACAAATGTTCCTGAGAGTACAGAGGAGAAATCAATAACTTCCATGCCTGGTCAGTAAAAGAATGCAGCATTTTCTGATAGCTGCAAACAAGATGGGATTTAAACCACAAATGTTTCCCAGTCAAGCATGAAAACAGCACTGGTACCCTGCTGGTAAGCAGCCCTGCAGCCCGAGATTGACCAGTGGCAGAACACATCCAGGTTCAGGCCTTTTGAAAGCAATCTGCCCTGAAGAAAGCCCATAAATAATCTAATGTGGAACAAAACCGTGCATTTCACCTCCCATAACAAGCACACAGAGTGATGTGAGAGAATAGCTCATATCAAAATGCTTCCAAGATGAGCTCAGTTCAAGAAGTTCCCATTTATTTCTTTGTCTGACATTTCTTTTTCTACCATATATTATCCAGTTTCACTAAACTGCCTTATGAATATGTCTCTAAATTAACCTCAAGTCTACTCCTACTTGCTTTCACAGAGGTGGTGTAAACCTGACGCTAAATTCAGTAAGGATAGGTTTGAGTCCAGAAAGAGTAACCTTTCCTTACTTTCCTTGTTTGCTATCTTTACTTCACCTTGGTCTAACCTTAATTACACAGTAACTTAATATTATCCTTCCTATTCACACAACCAAGTAATTGCCCTCTTTCTGTCATCTCTGCTATTTTTAACACACCCTTTGTTGTTTTTTGAATACTAATATAAACATTGATACCAATCGCAGAGTATGCAAACAGGCTACTGGGCTTGCACTTAACAGCTACTAGAGGACGACAATAACTGGGGACTTGGGGGACAAGGTGTCACCTCCTACATCTTTACATCATACCCAGCACACTGGGCCCCCAGTGCAATGAATAAGGAAGTTAGTGTTATTCCCAATTCCTTTACATTACATGTAAACTGTGAAATGTGTGGCTGTTTCTTTTGACTTCAGAGCAAGAACCATTTATGTCCATTTATATCTTTTCTTTCCACTGGAAGAAAACGTTCGTAAACAAATTGAATGAAGAGTTGAAGTGAGTTTGATTCTGAACACCCAGCTGGGTGGTAGCTTCAGATTCTGGCCCCTTCCACTAGGACTACTTTGCATTTATCCATTGCACCATTCAAACATAAAGTGATTGTGCATGTTGCCTCTTTTGGATCTCATCCTCAGGCACTTAATTCTCCCTTGGCAGATAGAGAAAGCTTAGGCACATATATTAGTTGCATACATTGAATTAGGACAGATAGACCAGGTCTGTTCAATGATTCTTTAAGCTCAGTCTCTGGTGTTTGCTGGAGTCTCATGCTTAATCAGAACAGGGCATGCATGGAGTGTTACTTCCATCATCCTCTTACTCAACATTCAGTGGATTTTGTTCTGTTTCCCAGAGCCAGGCATGCAAAAGATAGTTGTTTTGGCACAGAGTACTAATGTGCTTAACCCTTTCATCTTGGGTAGTCTTCGTTCATAAGGTAGAAAAAACTTAGAGAAGGATGAAACCAGTACTCAGGGCAGCTTGTGACCAGCACACCGGAGTTGCAGGTGCAGCCTGCAGGGGCTTGCCCAGACTCCACAAGAATTTGGTGAGTGTTGGTCTACTGAGATTCATGTTGTCCTCCTAACTGTTAGCCTCTGATCGCCACTACAAATTAAATAAAAGTGGATGGCAGCTAACAATAAATCGCATCTTGGAATCAAGCTATGGTCATTATGGCAGGTATCATGCCTGATGCAGAACAAAGGATTTTGGTAAGGGCTGTAAAACCTTCTCCCTTGAGCATGCTGAAGCTCTGTACTGCCATCAACACGATTTACGGGCTACATTAGCACTCTGCTCATGAGCCTCACACTCCCCAGAAACTTTTGCAATTGGGAGGGTGGAAAGATGCTCATAAAATAACAATATATTTGACATGCTGTTCAGTAGGATCAGAAAGCAATCTGCAGAGGTCTGACTGTTGACAAGGAATGCTGTTTAAAAAATCACAGTAACTGTCAAACTTATTCCTTCTACCATCCAGGATACAAGGCCAATTTACAAAAAGACCTTGAGGAGTCATCAATCACCCAACACATCTGACAGTCACACGAACTGTATAGCCTGGCCAGGCATTTCAAGTCCTCAAAGGCAGCTGATGGTTCAAGCTTCAGTAACTTGGGGGTAGTTACAAAGGCTACCAATCTGCACAAGAGAGGTAGAGGTTTTCCTACATGTCAGGTAACAGCTTTACTTCCTGCTTTTTCCTTTTGCTCCTTTCCAGTATTCTAATACATCAGGACTCAGTTGTGACTTTGCCTCAAGTCCCAAGGAAGGTGCCGTTATGGTTCAGCCCCAGCACGCAACTAGGACCACACAGCCACTCTCTCTCTTCCCAAGTTGGGGTGGGGAGGAGAAACAGAAAAGTAAAAGTGGTAAAACTCATGGGTTGAGATAAAGACAGTTTAATAGGTAAAACAAAACCACGTGCACAAGTAAACCAAAACAAGGAATTCATTATCTGTTTCCCATTGGCAAACAGGTGTTCAGCTACCTCCAGGAAAGCAGGGTTCCGTCACACATAATGATTACTTGGGAAGACAAATGTCATAACTCTGAACATCCCCCCCTTCCTTCTTATTCCCCAAGCTATATATGCTGAGCATGAGGTCATACGGTTCGGAATATCCCCTTGGTCAGTTGGGGTCAGCTGTCCTGCTGTGCCCCATCCCAGCTTCTTGTGCCCCCCCCATCCCCAAGCCTGCTCACTGGCCAGACGGTGGGAGAAGCAGAAAAGGCCTTGATTGCTTAGCAACCACGAAAACCACTAATGCACTGTCACGCTATTGCCATCCCAAATCCAAAATACAGCACTACACCAGCTTCTAGTGAAAAAGTTAACTCTATCCCAACTGAAACCACGGCCGGTACTTGTCATGTCTCTGTGTAAAAGACAATGTCTCTAGAAAGGCTGTTCTCCCCAGTGTACTGCATGTGATATTAGAAAGTCCTAGGGGACTCTTCAGCCATTTCTGTTGCGCCCTGCAGGGATGTGCTACAAACATCACATTCTTTCCTTGCTCAGCCCAGAGGCTGGTGTGCTTTTGAGCTAGCCAAAAATAAAATGCTTCCATGGCATTTCCCTCAAGTTGGAGATTCAATGACACATCCCATATTTGTTAACCTTGACAATGGCTTGCTGCTTTTCATTTTCTTTCCCAGTTAGTATCATTCTTTTTCTTTCAAATTCTAAAAACAAATTTTATCTAAGAAAATACATTTTCATTATATAAGACATTATATGGAAAAGAGGTATGTCCAGGGAATCAAGCAAAGAATGCCCTGGATCTCCTACAGTATTCCTGAATGTATCTTACAAAGTCACGTGCATAAGTCACGTTAATAAGTTCTCTTTTGAAAATGTCCATGTATGCAAGATAGAAGCAAATGTATCATCATACACTGGCCCCAGAAGAATTGATGCCAATGACTTGCCTATTTTGTCCATTTCTATTTCCCTTTTCTTTATTATATTCTCCCTGAGAAACCTCTTTCTCTTTAACTGTCTCCTTGCAGTCTTGAAAACACTTTTTCTCAGTCCCCTCACAGTTCCTGGTGTATGAACATCTGACAGGGTTCTCAACACACGTGCTCCAGCAAAGAAAAATGATTTCTTCACAGGGGGAGATTTGTTCTTAGCTATTTCAAGTTACAGCTGCAGCTAAGCTCTGTGTAACACTTGGAAATAAAACAATTTTTTAAAAGATGGGGGGAAAAAAGAAAGCCTTTGGGATCCACCTTCATTTGATTCCGGGTCACTATTCTGGCCTGGACATACCTCTCCACCTTTCACTTCCTCTTTGCCTTAGCAATGTGTACAATATATTACAGCACTATTTTTCATCTTTTCTTTAGTTACAAAAGGTTTTCCTTTCTCTGAAAGGTTACCAGCTCCTACTAGCAGTTGTCTTAGAGCAATAGCAAAGCCAGAGCAGTACTTTTCTTGGTGCAAAATTCTCATTCTAAGATGCAATGCCTAAAATCCATGTGACTTCAACATACTGTGCCCTCATGATATTTTCCGACATTACTGTGTGGCAGGAAAGTCTATCCACTCCTGGACAGAGAAAGATATGCCCACATACATGCGCACATATACTTGCTTTTAAATTAATTCATTATGTTTTACTTTCCTTCTAAAATACAACAGCCTTCAGGTCCACTCTGCTCTTGCTGGGCTAATGCTCATTGCCAGAAACTTGAAGTAAGCACAGTTCAACCCATTTTTCACAAACAAAAAGGTCAAGATCTGCTTTTTGGCACACAGCTGGCACTGCAACTACCACAGACATCGCTGCTGAAAAGGGATAGGGCTTTGCCTGTGACACAAGCTATAGGAAAGGGCACAAATAGCAGCTTTCCAACAAGACATTGTTTCTCCACAGCTGAAAGGCCAGTTGTGCTTATTAAGACAACTAAATTTCCCAAGGAAAGGTGTTTGAAAAAGTGTATACCTGCCTAGTTTCTAAAAAGGCTGGCCAGTTTTATTCCAGTACTCCAGTTTTACTCTGCCATAAGCCAGTGCTTTATTCTTGCATACACATCCAATATTGACATATTGAAGGATGTGGAGGGCAGGTGTCAATCTCATGTGAAGATGCTTAGCCATGATTTGCTTGTCTCTAATATATGATTATATTATCACGTGAAATCTCGCAGTATCTGCAGAAACCAATTCCAAAACTGACATTTCATCAGCTCACTTGGCAGGAACAGAGGCAGGGAAGGAACCATGTGCATCACCGATGTGTGATTTCTACAATAATATGTACAGCATGTTTAATTCAGAGGGGTCTACACAGCCTTTTGGCCTGGAATACCTACAGGGCCTTGTTCCTACTTTTCCTATAGCTCTTCAGATTTGCAGAAAAATCTAAATTGCTCCTGGGGTGGTATAAACCGTACCTAGAAAATGTTATTTGTAGCAGCCACAGGTACTTAGCTGCTGAGAAAAACAGAACCACTCTCTTGGTTTTGTCTGTATTCTGCATATGTCCCGGCTCCATCTTATTGGTCTCACATGAGACTTTCTGTTTAGGGTGTCTGGGCACGACATTCTCATCCCACAGAGATCCATCAACAGGAAATTTGTCATTAGCTTGGTATCGGTTTTCAGCTCATAACAAAAGAGATATGAACATTGCTACCATTTCTCAAGAAATGTCATAAAGCCAATGGTAATTTTTACAAGTGAAAGGCCATGCACTCTTAAAACACAGCATTTATCGAATACTAAAAGCCACCAGCTTCTATTTTATCAGGAGGATGCATGTGTTTAGAAGACTGCAGGACTTCCAAGGTAGCTTTATGTATTAATATTTTGCAAACTTCTCAAGCTTCTGCACAATTCTGTGTTTTGTTAACAGTTCAGGAAATTATAAGCCAAAAGAAAATGATCTTTGAGCAAGAATTCCCAGGAGTAAGGACCTTCAGAAAGAATGAATTACAGGGTACCTTCAGAAACCAGAATGAAATTTCCATTCCTTATCTGGGTACCAGCCCAATTTCTACAGCTGTATAGTAGTGACTACTAAGAAGTATGTCAGGCAGCTTAATAGTGAATTTCCAGCCTCCCTCAAATTCAAAGAGATAATTATTCATAACATTAGAGTTGCTTTTTGAAAGCCTCTCTCTTCAATCTCCATGAATTATGACCAAGAATATTAACAGGCTTGAGTTTCATGACAGGTTCTTTTCCCAACTCTGTATTTTGGGAGACAATTTTGTGTGAGGTAAGGTCAGATTCCTTAGCCTGCACACGAAAGTTTTCAATAAGAAAAGATCACAAGATTAGTGGAAACACATAAAACTGCATGACCCTTTAGAAAAGAAATAGCTTTCTGGGACCAATGCAAACATAAGGATCTGAAGTTCTGGTGCAAATGCAAATCAGGTTAGCAACAGAGGTGCCAACTTTTTGTCAAATATCCTTCTCCTTTATGAATAAACATCTCTCATTGTACTGCTTCATCTTCAGTGCTCAATCTTTCAAGTAATGTGAGATTTTCTATGTTTTTTCATTAAAAATATCCAAAGTTTCAGAAATAGGATGAAAAATAAAAATTAAAATATTTTCCTTTTTCTTTTTTTCTTTTTTTGCATGATGGAAATCCCGTTCTCTGTCTACCATAAAAAATATTAAATGTCTTTCATGAAGAACAGCTTTCTTCAGAAGAAAGATTTGCATCACCCCTCCATTTTTTTCCTCTCCCATTACTTTGCAGGGGGAGGATAAAGCTTTATCACGTTGCTCAGTAAGTAGGTGCTTACCCAGGTAGTGAGCAAGAATTAATGGTGGTGTGGAATGTCTGGTAAAATCTTAAAAGTTTTTACAACTTTTTCTCATTTAAATTGATTGGAAATGCCAAGAACAGATACTAGTGGTGTGGTTTCAGAAGAATATTACACAGAAGTTTCTCCTCTGTGGTTTTGACTACAGCGCTGCAAGCAATGTTATACTGGCTCTAGTGCATCTCATTTTACTTTGGCCACAAATGCATCAAAATGTAACCACCTAGTCTGAGAGAAAAGAAAGAGAAGAAGATAATTCAGCCTTCCTGAAATAAGCACCTAATTTTCTTATTAAATTAATTTTCTCAGTTAATTCCAATAGGACCTCCAGAGGCAAATCTTTCAGATGTCAACATCAGATGTCTGCTTTGCTCCTCCAGCACAGGCAGCCAGGGGAAGTACAGGATACCTGCTTTGAATCCAGCCCTCCTCCGAGGACAGGTGACCTGTGGAGCAGTGCAGCAGGACAGAGGCAGATGGCTCCCCCACATCTACTCAACACACCTTTGCACAACTCAGGCAAGAAGAGTGTTGCCTGTTTCTTAGGCCTTTCTTCAGGTTGCAAAGGTTTGATGCTGTATCTACCCTCTTAGAAAGGCATTCACACCAGTCATCTATGTCCAACCTCTATGAGAGCTGGATCCAGGAATACAAGAGGTATGGCCCAGAAGGTGAGTAGATCAAATGGAGTTTGGCTCACACCTATGATGGGCAGAAGGGGATACAGAACCCATTCCCTGAAATGTGCAGGCATTTTATAGTAGACCAGCATCGATTTGGTTTTTTAAATAACTGAAGGAGCCTCAGAAGCTCTAGGAGAGATCAGAACCAACAACTTTCCTTCTGCCCAGCTGAGTGTCCTAACCCCCAAGTTAAAGAGAAGCTGACTATTCTCCTTGAGGTCTCATCATGTTTGCTCCTTTAAGCGCACAGCAGCACAATGTTAATAGTGGTCTTTGCAAGGTAGTGAGGAGCTCACTGGCTAGGGCATCTCCCTGAAACATGTGCTGAGACACTAGCCAGCTCCCAGGAGAGCTCTTACCAGATGTTACTATACAAAAATTGGACAGCCTTATTTCCCGTGGTAGTCATAGCAATAAATAACTTCTCCAAAGGACTATCTACCCATTTCTGACTGAGATAGTAGTTAGTAACTGGGCACCTCAAAGCATGCAGAGCTGCCTCATCAGAACCATCTGGGAAACTTTCAGAACAAGAAGAAAAGCCTCTTGAGCATTTATGAATCTAGAGTTTTTCTAAAGATATCCAAAGGGAAGTCTGTCTGCTCTGTCCATTGAGAAATGGATGAGAAATACCAGATATCTGCACCAAAATCACTGCAGAAAAGTTGATGAGCTTTACTGTTCTCAGAGCTTCGGGAAGCATTTTTTGTGTCTCAGTCACAATTTAGCACAATTTATGTAGATTGTCTCCTACAACTGGGTCCTGGGCCCTCTGATGAGGTTCAGCAAGAATGTTAGTTGAATTCTGCTGCAAATCCACTGTAATCTCTCTGCTGCTCCATCACATTACAGAATGATGTGACCATAGTTGTAAAACCATTTATAAATCTCACTGAGAACATTTTAAGAACAGAATTTGAAATATATAAAACCACATATACACATATGCATACATGTTTTCACACCTGTACGGCGGACATCAATATTTACAAGGAACACCCAGAGCACTGGCTTTTCAGATGGCAGAGTAAGCTCAGCCTGTCTCTAGGCTGACATCTCATGAAGGAATTACTCCGCTTCTGGCATGCCCAGGAGAATAGGCTAGCAAAATAAAGACAGATGCCAGTGGATTAAATAACACCCAGTTCTAACACTGTCTTACAGCACAGATGTTACTGACTTCTTGTCTATGTTTGCTTTTGCGTTTTCTAGAGCTTGATCCGGTATTCAGAGCCATCTGGCACACACAAGCTGTTCAAGGCAAAGCAAGTGACCTCCTGTAGAAGTCATAAAGACAGCAAAACCTTTCCCCTAAGAAAAATCTCACTTAGACAAACTAGAAGATAGTCTCAAGGAGGAGTAGGCACAGCCAACATATTTTCTCCAACATGTAGACAGCTTTGGAGAGAAAAGTAGTTTCCATTATCCTGTAAAGAGGATCCACAAAAGATCAGCCATTGTTCCCAACATGATGCAGTGGGTGCACTGGTGTATTCATGTCTTGGTGGCATCGAGTCTGGTGGCACTGATCACTTGGTTTAGTGTGCCCTGTCCATGTTCTTACAGCTAATTCAGACAGAGGTGGGGGATTTTTCCTCTGGCATAATGAGAGTGCTGTAAGAGGATTATTGCCCTGATCTACCAGGTGGGGAAACTGTACTTGCCAGGATCACCTAATATTTCATCAAGACATTTCTTGTCATTGCAAGAACCTGGGACTTTGCCCTTGACCTTTTCCCAAAGCATAGCTTATTTGTGATTTTTATTTTTTTTATTATTTATTTTAGTCCAGGACATAAGCTTGTAAAGAATAAGCTTGTAAAGAATTTGAGGAAATGTTTTGTGGCCTGTTATGGGTTGAACAGACATTTCTTGATTAGATATTTGTTCATGATTCTCTACAATTTCTTGGATTCAACAATTAGGAAGCTCCATAAATGTTGTTTGTGCTTTCTACTCCTTGCTGCCCGATTGGCAGATCTCCCATCGAGCAATCCCACAGTCTGCAGAGCAAGTGCTATCCTCAGGCTTAAAGCAACCCCTTAAAGATTTTTTCCAGGAGGAAAATGGCTGCAGGCTACGTCTGATCTCACCTCCCCAAAAAAATCATTGTGCAGGCCACAGAGTACTGAGACCTTGGATAGCACACTTTCTGAAATAATTCCATAATTCTTGTCCTTCTACATCTTGATGCCCACACCTCATGAGTGCTACCGCAGACTGTGTTCTTGCTACTGACTGAAAGACCTGTAGCAGTGTAAAGGATCATTCCCGTGTCATTCAGACCCCTGGAAGAGTCACAGGCAACACCCTTCAAGGTCTCTGAGTGATGAACACAATATTTTGAGAGCTTCTGAGTAAGAAGACAAAAGAGTATTTCAGCAACAACTATATAGTATTCAGCAAATAGAAGATTTCAATCCTGGACCATCTAAGGGAAGAAAAAAAAAAAAAAAAGCAAGCAACAGATGTAGTATTGGATAATAATGATTCAGAATTATTTAATGCATTGTTTTGACAGACTTCACATCATAAAAGTAAAAGCAGACCTTCTTAATAATAAAATATAGATAGAGACAGAAACACAGCAGAGCAACAAAGAACATAATGGAAGATATTTGAAGTTATTTTGACATTTTTTTTCTTTTTAAACAATAGAATTTACGTAAATTTGTAAACTAGCCTGAATATATTCATGAGAAGTGGGAAAACAACAAGAAATACTGTTAAACTAAAGGCTAAACTAACTCTTTCAACAACTTAACACCAGCCCTAATAGAACAAGGACATGAAAATTACTGTATAGCAAATATCAACTAGTGGCTGTCATGAGATCATCAGTGTCAGTGGACAGCATCCCTCTGACTTCTGTAGGATGAAGATGTATTTGACTAGCTGTGGGATGCTGGTGTACTTCTTCTACTAGAAGAGAAATTTATTTATATTTAAACATGACTGGAACTTGAAATAAGGCTTTCTGAACAGAAGACTAAATGTAAAAACACCTACAAATTCAAGGTGACTTTAGTCGGCTAACATTTACATCTCAAACTGTGAGGCATCATAAGTACCTCCCATTTAACATCCAAATTCAGAAGACACCCCAACATATGCATCTAAAACTTTGTAACTGCCTAAACTGCCCATCTCGCAGATCTGCAGGATTTACCATGCTGTCCACTGAATCCTCCACTTCTGCCAGCGTGCCAGTAGCTGCCCCACTGCATAGGGAGCCCTTAATGTCACCCAACTCATGTTGATTATCCCAGTTTGTGGCTGGAGAACCCACACTGGGAAAACGAAGCAACCGGGATCCCCTACCAATATGAAAGTATGTATTTAAACCGCCCTTGAGCTTATCCAAGTATAGGAAAGGACAGGCAGAAGTTGCAGTCAGTTTGACAGGAGCCGGTAACCTTAAGGTGGGAGTTAGGAAAGACAGGAAGGAGAAAAAAATAGAACGGTTAATAGGTATATCAGTGGGCAACAACAGGAATTTGGCTGGGGAAAGCTCAAGCAGATGTGAACAAGGAAGGGCCAATGAAAGAATGACCTGAGCTACAGAACCAGGAGGGGCAACAGGCAGACAGGGAACAAGCAAGCAGAAATGCATACGGGTGAGGACAAAGGCAGATCTGGGTAGGAAGCTACCATAATCTCATCAAATTCACACGACAGCAAGGGTGACTTCAGAAGAGCTGTGGGTGCATGTCTGAGAAGACAGAAAAATGTGCAACATCCATGCCTGTGCTCCAGCTTCCACAGTTTTGTATACATGGCCCACATCAAGAAGCATTGCCTCAAAATGATGCCAGGCATTTTTTATTTTGGAGACAGATTGGGCCCAGAAAGGGCACTGATATTAACACCATGCTTGCAGTTTGCAAGTTTGCGTGAACACTACATTCAGCACATTAGCAGCTGTTTTCCCCAGTAGATCGGTTGTCAAACTTAAGTCATTTTACTATTTCCAGGATCAAGATAGAGGTGTGGATATTTTTGGACAGCATATGAAACAGTTTAGCAAGTTCTTAATCAGTTCAGGAATCCAAAGTGACTGTAGTGGCTGTGCTGCGTGGCTTGAAGAACTGAACCCAGAGCTTTGGAAGGGCCAGTGAAAGCAAAATTTGGATATCATGAAGGTGGCTGACCTAGCAGTAAAGGGAGAAGTGAGCAGGAAATTAAGTCAATCTGAATTAAAGATGCAAAGTACACGTGTCTCTGACAAGAAATAAAGCACAGGAAAGGCTAACAAATGGAAGGAAAGCAAAATACAGGTTCTGTAGGGATGTCGTAAAACAGTTTCTGTGGCTACATGTCTGGGTTTAAAGCAGCCCACCCTAACCAGCAAGAGAGAGAGGACTGAGAAGTGCTGGATCGGAAAGGATTTGAGAGCTTGCACCTCTTCCCATATCATTTTCTGACTTTCCCATATCTCAGAAGAGGGCACTGTGGGATGGAGAGCTACTAAACATGAGAAAATTCAGCCGAGTTCTCAACAGGAATTGCTATCACCATGTAATTTGCAATTAATTACTTCTTTTGTTTTTATCCAGAGAACCGTGTGTGATCTATTTGCTCAAACGCATGAGCATTCAAAGGCAGAGCTCGCCCATTCTCTGATGTTAGAGGAAATTCTCTAGTCTTTTGACATCTCACCACCCCCGACCACAGAAAGGTTTACAACTGCTGAGGGGTTTTATTCCCAAGGGCAACACCTTTCCTTTTTTGTTTTTTTGCACTTTAATTCTTATTAACAACATACAAAGAAAATGGTCTTTATCCTTGCTGAGACATAATGTCTCTTTAGCGATTAAGGTGAAAGTAGGTGAACTCTCAAAACAGATGAATACCAGATATAGTACATGGACAATTAAACCCAAATTATATGAATTCTACATTTTCATGGATAACACAAATATTGTACCTGCTTCCCTGTCGCCTTCCTCTTTATGTAGCTATTTATACCTGTACTGCACACATCTAAACTGCAGCCATTCTGAATTGTATATGCCTGGGTTTGTGTATGTATGTGTATTTTATATGTTCTGTCCATAAATGTAAATGAATGCACAGTAGCGAAAAGCAGTAGTAAATCAGTCACTGCGTTTTTCCTCTGTGTTCTTTCCTTGATGGAATCAATAACAAAGCTGGCCAGCTCATGATGAAGCAAATTTCCACTCCTGATAAGTTAAAACTAACTATTTTGTAGAAACATGGTAATTTCTGTGAGCATTTATTTAGGTAGGGAAATATTTTGATTTTTGATTTAAAATTGATTTTTCATTTCATTTTTATTTGTAGTGCTGTAGAATGTTTTGTTACATCCTGTGACACTATAAAAATTAATAATGTAAACATTCACCTGAAGCATATCAATGAAGAGGGAAAAAATGCTGAAGACTGCAGTGTTCCACAGAAGCTTAAAATTTGGGATTTTTTTCCATTTTAGAATGGGAGATGAATATCAATAACAAAATTGTGAGCAAGACATGCTGATTTAGCACTAGTCCGGTCTAATTACTAATCCACCAGAAGCTACTAGGACACCACCAAAATAGGAATTATTTGGTCTCTCTGATATTCTGGGGGCTTCCGCAGTTTTTCCACTATCGCTGCTCTGTTTCTAAAACATTACATTTCTTTTGGCTTCCAATCCCTGGAATTTATGTTCTATTCCATTTGGGTCTTGCCAGCTTCTTATTCTTTTTTTTTTTTTCTTTCTCCTTCCCTTCTGACTTTTAGTTTCGGATAAATCCAGCTTGGATTTTTCATTTATTTTCTATCCGTTTTGACCTCTCTGTCGTCTTACTTCCATCCCAGCCTGCCAAAAGTGATTTTGTTTCTTTGAACACTTAAGTCACAGTTATATCCTACCTACTTATCCCATAGCTGTGCAGTCATATAGAAGCACGCAGCTATAGCAGTGTTGTGGAACCTCTGCTCTTCCCTCCTTGGTCCAACCCTGTTGCTCCCCACTCTGGCTTTACCCGGGTTTGCTTCCCAGCAAAACAATGAAGGAGCAATGAAGATGCTGAGCACCTGGGTCCAAACCCAGCACGTAACCAGGAAGACTGCAAAGATTTATAAGTGCTTGTTGCATCCAGACAGTTAGATGAAGCCATAATGCCAATTCCTAATATTTCAGTTCTTGGACCAGAGGCCAGACCAAGGTGACGGACATGTGTGGCAGACAGAGGAGCTGCAGACACCATAAAAATGCATTCACCAACTCCAGCGAGCTGCTTTTTTTCGTGGTGTGCTCATGTTCCTTGATCCTTCCTCACCATCAGGCTTGTGAAGGATCAGTACCGGGGTCTGATCCATGGGGCAGGATGTCAGATCCAGCCTCCCAGAGCTGACAGGCAAAAGATCATGCAGCTTCTGGATCCCAATGAAGGAAGTGTCCAGCTGTTTGACACTGGCCTCAGAGGTGGCTTCAGAGCTTGGAGCAGTGCAGTGGTGTCTGTGAGGTGGCCTCTCACAGCAAGCACTTCAGTACTCCGGGGCAAGGGCATTAGGTAAGCAAGCCATGAACTGGGAAGGGGAGGGCTCAGTTAGTTGTTTGTTAATGCACAGCAACAGCCACAGCTCACTTTGGATCCTGCTGGCTCTCCACAGAAGCTTCCCTAAGGATGCATGCTAAAATTGCGAAAAAAACCTTCTTGAGTTTTACTAAAACCGGGGAGCTTGTATGATAACATAAGTGTGTAATGAATGCTATAATTAAGGCTGAGGACTGCTGCTGCTTTGGATAATTTATGGGAATTTCTTGTGTGGAGCTGTGTTTTGGAGCAAAATGGACAAAGCTTAATCACACTTCATATTAGGGTCCCATTTATAAATGGTTAAGAAAGAATTAATACATTATTAAGAAACTTTTTAGAGAATGTTCAAATAATGTTTAAACCAGTAGGTCAATAGGGGTTAGATTTACATGATGTATAAGTCCGAAAACCTCAGGCTAGCTTCTATCTCAATTAGCTTTTATTTAAATTTCTCCATATGCTTGCATTCCTACCCATAAAATTCCCCCAGTGTGTGACTTCTGCCAGCTGGTATGCCAATTGTCACGTATGCCTTGACAGAACTGATCATCTCGGCGTAGCTCGGGTCTGTGTATGAGCAAGAGTGACAGTTTGCCAGATTTCAGCTGCAGCAGCAGCTCACCTGGAAAACGTCCTCAAGCTCCTCTAAGCCTCTGTCAAAGAGCAGAGCCTGCCCCTAGCTCATCACCCAGGTGGCGGAGTACTTACTTGGGATGCAAGCGGACAAGTTGACCTCCCACCCCTGTGGGAGGCAAAACTGACCTGCAAACTCACCCCCCAGGTGGAGGAAGAGCTGCCCTCTGCCTCAGGAGGAGCGGTCTGTGGCGTGGAGAGGTGACCAAGCCTCTCCAGAGGACTGGGGCATCTGGGAAAGGGGGTTTGGCTCTGAGGCTCAGAGGAAGACATGGCAGTACAAAAGGAAAAGCAAGCCCAGGAGTTTGACATGAAGGCAGCAGCCAAAGGAAACAGTGGCAGGACTGCAGCTGCAGCTATTTCTGCTGATTCAGTCCCAGCTAAATCCCATGTTAGCTGCAGGAGTCACCTCACTTAGCTCCAGCCACGGAAACCGAGGCACTTCTTCAGACATCTCTTCAGAAGAGCACTGGGCCTCTTTGAAAGGACATCCACCCCTTCTTAACTTACATCTTTACTATCCTCCAGATCAAACACTCTATATTTACTGTGAAGTAGAATACAAGGCTTGTTCCTGGCCTGATCTGTACTTGATATTTAATCATTAGGTGTTACACCAAAGAACATGAACCACAGCATTGCAGGCAGTGTCACTTTTTAGATAGCGGTGCTAGGTTACACTTTGCAGAAGTAAATCATTAGTAGCCTTCATCTAATTATCTGCATCTTGCTAAGAAATCTCCACATTAAATGCTTTTGATCAGATCTTCAGATGGTTTAATTAACAGACTTCAGAAGCCCATGTCAGTTTTAAGATCTAGAATTCTGCCCTTTACTAATCATTAATAAGTACGTCTTTCTGCCTTCCTCCATCACGCCCGTGCTGCCCTTCGCTGCACGGAAGGAAGCACAGATGAACCTTTCTAACCTACACGCATTTATTAACCAGCATCCTTTCTGTTGCATGTTTTTTGTTTGTGTTAGTTGTCATTAAAAATAAATATTTAACCTATGTCAGGAAAGGCACCAGAGACATAATAAATATGATCTTCCATGATCATAAATCCACACTCATAAGCCTGCCTCCCTCATCTCTATACTCTCACATAGTGTGTTTTATGAGTTGGAAATGTTCCAGGCCACTATTTTGGATCTTGTTCTCTGGAAGATGAGTTTTGTGTCTCTGGGTGACACCAAACAGAATGTCACTTGATCGGATTCTAGAGTTTTAACCCATAGTTGCCCAAAAGTGGGATTTGGAGAAAGATAGATCTGTTATACTGCTGTGGAAATGGTCACTCCACCTAACGCAAGTTAAATCCACAGAGGTTTAGCTTCCCTCCTTCCATAGGCCATTGAGAGAACTTAAGCTTCTGAACTTGATCCCTTCAGGCCACATCCGAAGCGTGGGGCCCTGTAGCACCTGCCAGGGTGTGCTCACAGCCAGGCCGAGCTGCACTGCACCCACGTGGCAATGCAGGAGGTCCCAGAGTTAATCCGCCTTCAACATCCATCCCCTGGTTTTGCAGCTAGAGAGCTCAGGCAGGCAGCAGGGGAGCTGCCATCCTCGCCTGCAGATCCCACGACCTTGGCAACAGGGTATCGGACCTCTAGAGAGAGCCTGCCTCACAGGTTAAGCTGAGTCGCCCCTAAATTAAATCCCTGGCATTGTGCAACACAGATGTTTGAGAACCCCATCCTGCTTCCTGCCTATATTTTCTTTTTATCTTAGTGTTCCCCCTGGAATTGCACACTGTCACCAATATTTTTTTGTTTTGTTAAATAAGATTTAAATCAATAGGCCTATTATTCCCTTTGTGCTTGTTCATTAGACAGTGTGGGAAGTTACGGCACACTAGTGAAATCACAGTCAGAAGTAGATTTGTGTCTGCAGGTTTTATCAACATATATAAAACTGACATTCAAAAGTGTGTCTAACTCTTTCATTACAAAAATTTACTTATCTCCCACATCCAACACCAACAACAACCAGGAAGGAGTTTTCTTAGTCAAACAACATTTGACACTCCAAAGTGCAAAATGAGCTTGTGAATGATACTAATTTACCAAACAATCATTGCTCAGGCAGTTTTACTTGCCAAGGAAGCATGACAAAGAAAACGCAAGTGTTCAGGGAATTGTGCAAGCAATAAAATGTTATTTTACTGTACTTAAAGAAAATTAACAAAAGCAGGCATAGAATAGTTATATTGATGTTTTTAAAATTACCTAAGTGCAATAAGTGAACAAGGATTGAGGTCAAGAAAAGAAGGACTCTTTAAAGGTGTTTACTCTGATGAGCAATTTTGTTCTTCAGCCCATTTGTTTTTGATAAATTGTCTGTTTCTGCATCTCTGTGTTTTGCTTTCCCATATTACATAGGTACACCAGAGATTCTCTAGACTCATTTTCCAGGACACTATGTTTTGGCAGGTGGAAAACATACCAAGGTCCTGCTTTTTAAAATGCATTGTTCAGCTCAACAGTGCAGTGTCCAGACTTCAAACGTCTGGGGCCCACTGACTCACCAGAGTTTTCAGCCCCAAAACAGGCTTTTTGTTTCCTGATAAAGTGCATGCAAGGAAAGGAAAATCCAGATGCTGAAGTGGAGCCAGAAAGCATGCCAATCAAGTATCAGTGAGGATAATTGCCTGCCAGGGGCTGAGCCCATGCCTGCTCCTGTTCAGTTCAAGAGGCAAAACCTCCAACACCACCTGGGCATGCAGCTGAGCAACTCGCTTCCATACTTCCATGCCTGCCAATGCTGTTCTGACACTGCCTATTTATCACCCACCTCTCCTGATATCAGCTAACCACTAAATGTCCCAGATGCCCCCATTCTGGCACGTGAAACCTGAGATCTACTGGACTAACAGCTGGACCGCATTAATAGAAGTGCTTAGATTGGAAGAAATTCACCTTTAATTTAGGTGAAGGATTTTGAGACATTGAGACACCAGGACTTGCTTTCATTGTATAATTTTAATGCATTCTATCCCTTCTTTCCTGCCTCTGATGATAATATAAATAGCAAATATCTTCAAAAGTTGGACCGGTTGAGGGATAAGTTTTAAAAGGAAAATCTACTTGCCCACTTTGTCTTCTTTTCCTTCACTGGGTTTATCCTTAAATCACTTCATGTGGTCCAGATCAGTGGGTTTAGGCTAAGTATTACTGAATTTTCTACTTGCAAAGCCAAAGCAATTCTTCAGCATGTAATAACCAGCCTTTTGTGTAGAAAGCAGCCAGGAGCCATTTTGGTGGGTGAAAGAAATGAAGTGCTTTTGTAACTAAGAAGAGCAAAAATAAAGACATGACCTCTACGTTCCGATTTTCCTAAACCTGAAAGGTTGCCTGCTGATTCCAGGTAGCAGCCAGATCTCACATCCTGGACAAATACATTCCCTTTCAAGTGACTGTCTCTGAGAAAGAACAAAACGCTCCAACTCTTTAACAACATATATATATATAAAAATAACCCCCTGATAAAGGAGAACAGTCGGCTATTATTTTCCAGGTACCAGCACTTCATATATGGCAGAATGCTGGGCACTTCCTCTCTTTCAGACAAGACAAAGCAGTCAATCTAGTATTTGCTGGAGTGTTTTTACCTCTGCACTCTTTGTAGGCCCTCTGATATTGTAGAACTTAGTATAGTCATCTAAAACACACAGCTACAACCACACACTATATCCCTGACGTTTCCCAGCTTCTGAACTCTGTTTTCGTTCATGAATTGCAATCAGCGTTCAAGGATTTGCTGCTGAGAATACAGAGATCCTTGGCCTTTGTATTGATAGCACAAGTGCTTCCCTTTCTCAGGGACTCTCCCATCTTTCAAAGCCTTTCAAAGGCTTCAATTTCTCCCCAAGAAGGAGATGCACATGAAGGCATAATTCAGTTCCATGGTTCCATTCCCATTACTGTTCATATTGGGAGCCTTTCCTCACCTGGAGTTACACTGGAAAACATCTTTGCCCACCAGCCCCAGTAACAGCTTGGCTTCTTTGGAGATGTATCAAAATATATCCTCTCCTTCTCATTGTAGTGTTTCTTCTCAACCTCTTCTCTGGAAGTTGCTCTGGGTCTGGCCATGCTGAAGTTCCAGCAGCCCATATGGTGATGTGCTCCGCAGCCATGAATCAAGGCACTGCACTGAGGTGGCAGTCTCCCCAAGAGGCATGGGTTTGCATCCTACTCCTGAAGGGTACCTCTCTCTTGACCCCTTTTCCCATGGATGCAAGGTACCAGGCTGTCGGATCCACACAGTGCCAGGCACCTGTGGCCACTGGTGACAGGGTACTTGAATGCCATATGGGTATGGGAGGTAGAGTGCTGTACTGGACATGCTAGGACTCCAATATGAACTGGAGTCAGAGGAAATCTCAGTCCCTTTGGCAGCAGACTGCAGACCACAGTTTGCTCTCACATGGAGGGGTGTCCAACGTGCCTGAAATATGCTGCTCCAGGGGTGGAAGCACAGCCTTACCATTTGTCATGGACTCATACAGACTGCACTGGAACAGGGTGACACACCTGAACACTTGTAATACATCAATGACATCACTGTGTGGGCCAAAACAGTTGAGGAAGCATTTGAGAAAGCAAAAAGAATAATCCAGATCTTTCTGAAAACTGGTTTTGCCATAAAATAAAGCAAGGTCAAAGGACCTGCACAAGAGATCTGGTTGTTGGAAATAAAATGCCAAGGGGGACATCACTACACCCCTATTGATGTGAACCATAAGATATCAACTGTGTGCCCACCAGCTTATATCAAAGACACACAACCTTCTCTAGGAATTCTAGGTTTCTGGAGAATGCATCTTCTGGATTACAGTCAGCTTGTGAGCACTCTCTGTCAAGCAACCCCAAAGAGCAGCATTAAGCCTTTGAACACATCAAACAGGACACAGCTCCTGCAACAGCTCTTGGGCCTGGACCGGCTTTGAGACTAGTGCTCTACACTGTAGCCAAGGAACATGGTGTCCCCTGGAGCCTCTGACAGAAACCACAAGAAACACAAAGTCAACCTCTAGGGCTTTGAAGCCAGGAGTATTCAGGATCTGAGGCCCACTATATCCAAAAAAAAAAAAAAAACCCACAGTGGTACTAGCAGCATATGAAGGCGTTCAACCTGCTTTAGAAGTTGTTGAAGCACAACTCTTCTTGGCATCTTGAATACTATGTTGCACTGGATGGTCAAAGGGAGAGTTCCCTCTACACATCATTTGACTGAAGCTACGTGGAATACGTGGGTAGTATTGATCACACAAGGGGCTCAAATGGAGAATCTCAACAGCCAAGGAATCTTGGAAGAGATCATGGACTGGACAGAAAGCAGAGACTTTGGAACATTACTGAAGAAGACTCACACCAAAGAGGCATCACTGTACAAAGGATTATCTGAAGGTGAAAGGCACGGGGCTCTGTTTACCAACAGATCCTGTCATGTTATAGGAAACCATTAGAAGTGGAAATCTGCTGTGTGGAGTCCCATATGACATCAAAGCTGTCAAAGGAGAAGGTGAGTCAAGTCAGTTTGCAGAAGTGAAAGCCATCCAGCTGGGCTTAGACAAAAGTGGCCAGTACTCTACCCCTATACTGATCCTACGGGCAAACGCCCTGTGGGGGTGGCAATGGAAATAGAACAACTCGCAGCACAGAGGTAAACCTATCTGGCCCAGTGGCAAGACATCAGTGCCTTGTTAGAAAACATCGCTCTGAAGATACATCATGTGGATGCTTGCAAGCCCAAGAACCGCATCACCAAAGAACATCAAAGCAATAAGCAGATAGACTAGGATGCCAGAATTGAAGCATCTCCATTGGACCTGTGCTGGGAACATAAGGGTGAGCTATTCATAGCCCCGTGGGCCCATGAAACATTGGGACGTCTAGGGAAGGATACAACACACAGACAGGCTCATGATAGAGGTGTGGACCTGACCTTTGAGGCCATCACACTAGGCAACAATGAACAGAAAACACATGCCACAATCAAGTGAGCCATGTGAGCCATACTGGGTGTGGAATTTGGATAATGAGGTGACATCTCTGTGCTCAACGAGCAATTAAGACTGGCTTTGCTATCTCTTGTGCAAGCTGGGGGAGTGAAGACTTGTCTGGCTATCACAGGATACATAAATAACGGGGTAGTCTCAGGGAGCCAGGACAGTCCTGCTTTTTGTCAGCAAAGACGGCAAAATCAAGATAACAGAGACTTTGTGTAGTTCTTTGTTTCCTTGAGAGGCTACCATGCCCAATAATTGACCTTTGCCTCATTACCTGTGAAATGTATATTAAAGTTGACACCCCTGTATAAGCTAATGAAAATTTTAGAGATCATGCTAAACATACATGACCGTAGCACTCATCTCTCCACCCAAATCATACTACACGTCACCTAGGGGAGGGAAACCTCGCAATTTTGGGGACAAAAGGATGGAGAAAATGACTGTTAAATTGGGAGAGAAGGAACTTGATACCTGACGGACCTGTCAACAGGCTGTGTTCTCTTCCTCCACCCCAGGCAGGGAAGCCTTTCTGGGTAAGCTCTGCACCTTTCACCCTCTGGTGAATGTTACCCCAGATTTTTGTACTGTCATTATTTTTGCTAGCAATATTAACCTTAATTAATTAGCACTATTGTAGTTGGTGAATTTATCAACAGCTATCTCAAATCTGCGACTGTCACTCTCAATAAAATAACTAATTTCAATTATTTGTGAATCTGATTCCATGAAAGTCCTTTGCTGGGACTCTGATAGTAAATCAGTGAAAGTCCTGGGACTCTGACAGACAAATATCAAAACTACAGTCCTTTTAACACGACAGTGGGTTATCAGTATGGCGAGGCATAGTAGACTGACTACACTGTATCACTGCCACAAGGGGGTGATGGGAAGTAGTGAATTAATTCCTCTTTTTGCTTTGCTTGTGTGCGTAGCTTTTCCTTTCCCTGTTAAACTGTCATTATCTCGATTCACAAGTTTTCTCACCTTCCTTCTGTTTCCCCCCCTATCACATGGGACAGGGATTGAGAGAGATGTTGGGTCAGTGTTTGCCTACTGGCTGGGGTCAACCCACAATAAGAATGGTAGTACAAATAGTCTAGTCTGGACCTCTATGACCTAAGTAAATTCACACTTAGGAGAGATGCTGCAGCCAGGTTATTAAGCAACAAGAATCCTTACCTCTTGAACCAACTGGTCAGTAAGCCAGTTCCCTCCTGTTAAGATTTTAACCCAAGAAAGGCACAGTAGCTGACCCATGATGTCAATATTGAACAACCACCCCAAGTTAGTAACCGTAAGGTACATAAAAGGTACTCAAAATACAGAAGCCTCATGGGAGTGTTTCATTCCAAAGAGAGAAGAATAAGAAGGCTATGGAAAATGGAGTTCAATGGACTGGCAGGGGTGCAAAATGCACATAGGAGGCCAAATTTATGGAATTATTTACAGATTACACATTAGAGCCTCAGAATGCATTGCCCATGAGAAAAGATTACCATCTGACCACAGTAAAAGCCAACAGTGTTAAATGGCTGAGTAAATCCTGCCATTAGTTATAAAAAGGGATCTTTAAAAAAAATTTTAAAAAAATCTAACTGAGAAAAATAAAAAATAGCTTAAATTCTAAGAAGTTGCCTGTAGAACCTTACCAGATGGGTCAAAAATGCTTGTTAAAGAACTAAAAAAAAAATAAAAAATACTAACTTTTCCAAAAAACCATTTCTGGAAGGCTGCCAGAGAACAAGTCAGGCTGAAAAGTCCTACTTATATCTAAAAGAAACACTCGAGGAAGATGAATCTGAAGGAGAAAAGCTAAATTAACTCCTCCCCATGGTGTCCCTCCTGTAGGAGCTATGAGACTCACTGACACCAGAGCCCTTACTCATCAGGATGAGCATGGATACATAGATATATTGGAGAAAAGTAAGATCCAACATGGCTTTTTAAGGGAAAGAGATGCTTCAAAAGGCTATTGATGCTTTGTTAAGAGATCAGTGAGCATGTGGAGAAGAGTGACATGGTTATGTTGTGTACCTGAATTTCCCGAAACCTTTTGGAAAGCTTGGACATTAAAAGCTCTTAAAGATATTAAGCTGTCATAGAAGAAGACAGAAGGAGCCTACTAATTAATAATTGTTGCTTTAAAAGCAGAGCAGTCAAAAATTGTGGCTGGTCAGTTTTTACAGTGGAACGAGCTTATCCCACAGGCAGTAAGTTTCAGGGCTACAGCCAGCTCTGTTCACCATATATTCAAAAATGAACTGTATGTCTGTTCACTACTATTAATGTAATGAGCCACTTTTAGTGAGGTGGCAAATTTTCAGCTGGTAGAAAAGCATTCAGGAAAATCAAACCCAAAACTGACCTCAGAGACTTGCAGAAAGCTCTCATGGTACTGAGTGATGGGATAATAAATGACAGAAGAGACTCAATGTCAATAAATGCAAAGTAATGCACACGGCAAAATAACAATCCTAACTATACATATGCAATGATGGGCTCTACATTAACAATTCATGAAAGACGTCTCAGAATAACTCTGGATAATTTCCTGAAATGTCAGCTCAATGTTCAGTAGTTGGAAAGGCAAAAAGATGGCTAGGAATAGGAGGAAGAGAATGAAAACAAGCACAAAACATCACTATGACATAGCACAAAACCACCATTCACCACCACTCCATGCCAAAATGAATGACAGAGCTGTTGGGAGGCACAGGCACTTGAGACCATCAGCTACGTCTTGAAGGAGAACAGGTCTCTTCTTTGTGCCTGAGCCATCTTAGCTGAGTTTCTCCTTTCTGCTTCCCGTGACAAAGAAACTTATCTGCTGTGTTCAAAGCAAGGACGAAATAGTTAAAACTTTAAACTGCAAAGGCATTGCTCATTTTTTAGTGCCCTCAGAGGCTGTGTTGTAAAAGATAAATCATCTACAAGAAATTTAAGTAATCAAGAGTCACTTTCACTTGAGTCACTCTTCATAATCTTTCATGTTGAGACTGAAGAAAGAAGAGACAAAGATAACAGAAGTCCTAATATGTATTGCAAGTTAATGGGAGAGGGGGACAAGATAGGAATAGCATTTGTATGCTGTATATTTTATAAACTGTAAGGTCTTTTTTAGTTTTCACTTATGTAATGTTTAAATTGTATCCTGTCACCCTTTAAGTAGTTCTGAAGTTATCTGCAAGCTATGAGTTAATCTTTTATCTTTACTCTGACCACCTTCTACTGCAGATAGTTGCCAAAATATTAGTGACTGAGTGACAGAAAACATTTAACACAGTCATAATCTGAAGTTATTCTTTCATGAATAAATATGACAGTAGAATGCAAACCAGAAAGCTGATCTTGAAAGAGATCTTAGCTGAAGTGGACCAATAAGGAAACTATCTGTTGATGAGTTCTGTAAGACCTGTTACTGGAGATAGCAGGGTTGGTAGGAATGGCCAACGTGCATGTACAGGAGGATCGTGGAACTGCCTCCATCAACATTTCAGGAAAGTAAAGCCAGAGGCAGAGAGGAAAAGGACTAATATTGTATCTTCTTAAATGACAACAGTTTATCTATCCTGTTCACAAATGCATTTCTTTCCCACTTCCTTTCTCCCTTGTTGTCACACCTTAATACCGGCTATTTTGATATTGATAATAAGAGGGCTGTGTCAGAGATACTGCGGCCAGCAGGACTACGGAACTGATTGTCCCCTGTACTCGGCACTGATGAGGCTGTACCTTGAGTATTGTGTTCAGTTTCGGGTCCCTCACTACCAGACATTGAGGTGCTTGAGCATGTCCAAAGAAGGGCAACAAAGCTGGTGAAGGGTCTAGAGCACAAGTCTTATGAGGAGCAGCTGAGGAAACTGGGGTCATTTAGCCAGGAGAAAAGGAGGCTGAGGGTAGACTTTATTGCTCTCTACAACTACCTGAAAGGAGGTTGTAGCGATGTGGGGATCGGTCTCTTCTCCCAAGTAAAAAGTGATAGGACAAGAGGAAAAGGCCTCAAGTTGCACCAGGGGAGGTTTAGACTGGATTTTAGGAAAAATTTCTTGTCTGAAAGGGTTATCAAGCATTGGAACAGGCTGCCCAGGGAAGTGGTTGAGTCACCATCCCTGCATGTATTTAAATGACATGTAGATGTGCTGCTGAGGGGCATGGTTTAGTGGTGGAGTTGGCAGTGCTTCATTAATGGTTGGACTTCAGGATTTTAAAGATCTTTTCCAAACTAAACGATTCTATGATCCTATGACTGAAAAACAAAAATATACTTTCTGCAAATTGTCAGCTTCATTTCTACAAATTAATCTTTATGCATTCGAACAGTCTTTGTGTGCTGACAATTCAGGTAGCCTGGTACTGCTGCACAATTTCTGTGCTTATCTAGTCCAAAGGTTTGCTTAATCCTTCAAGAAAAAAATAAAAACTTGCCTTCTGGAAACTGAGCAAATAGCCTACCCTTAAATATGAGAACATTAGCACTGTATTCATTTCCACATGACATTTAAGACTGTAATCCATGCTGTGTGGTGTCTGGGGGATCCTCCTTTCCCGGTGACTCATTTTACTTCCTGCTTGGCCTCTGAATCTAATTGACTCTTCTAGCTAATTTCATTTGGATTGTCATTATGATTATGACATTTAACAGGTTTTCTTTCATGTTTAATACATTTAAATAGTAAATTAAAATAAGAGCTAGCCACTACTGACATTTGCAGAATGTAGCCATTTGCAGTTATATTGTCCATGCACTATGAATTCAGATAGTTGGAGAAGAGTTTTTGGCAGGGGGGAAAGTAGTTTTGGTTTTTTGGTTCATTTCTTGTTTACTTTCTCTCCACAAAGGACTGACAGGCAGGGTATGAGTCTAAAGCTGGTATGACCCACATACAATTTGTTGATCTCATTACTCACTGAATTAAGTGATTGAATCTATTTGATTGCAATTACAGACTCTCCCTCTCTCTTATTAATCAGGGCAATAAGATCCTGATTTTCAAAGGTATGTGGGTGACTAACTTTTTCTGAAATCAGTGGCAAGGGTCTTCTCCTGTGTAATTTATTTGAACAACTTCAAGTCATTGTTTTATTTTCACACAATACACATATAACCAAATAGACTCAGGGTTTTAGCTATGGCTTACTGGCTCTGCACAGTTCAAGAAATCTGGGGATTTATGCATGTGTATAAATGAGAGGCTGAAACAGAGAGAGAGAATAACTACAGAAAACATACATCCTAAAATTGCTTCCTCTCAGGAATAACATTTTGACTGCTAGATAAATTACACTGTGTTTGCACTTTTGCAGAGCAATCATGACATCCAGTGGGCATCCCCCTTACTGCAGAACACCAGTACCTTGAATTCACAGCAGCAGGACAGGTGATGGGTCATGAGTGGAAAATACCAAGAAAATCACCACGGAAAGAATATTTTCATTTCTTTTTTTTTCTTTTGTCTTTTGAACGCTTTCCAAGTATTCCTTAGATACACTTCTAATTATTAGTCTTGCCACTGGCATTAAGTGTTAAACTGTATTTCATGATCCTAGGATCACAGCACAGAAAGCTGCCTGGCATGCTGAGCCCTACAGACCAGTAGTTTTGCCACAAGCTCAGAGTAAAGGGCAGCCAGTGCTGCCCAGAAGCAAATCCAGCACTCACAGGGCTGTCACAGGTGGCCCATGATAGTCTAGCCTGCTGTGAGTTGGCTGTAATAGCTGCTGACTTTGTACTGTGTATTTCTCATCTTTCACTAAACTACTTCAAGGAAGTCACCAGCACTGGCAAGAAAAAGAAGAGGATTTTGCCTCCTGCTTGGGACAGAGGGTCACTGTCTCTATGGCAGCAAAGATTTGGAGCATCATGCATCATAATGAGGAATCCATCACATCTTGTGGCTGGCATTGCTATAGCAGAGGGATAAATTAAACTGGATGTGGGTGAGCTGATGACTTTAGAGGCCTTTAAACATTAATTTTTCTTCTTCTGTAATTTGCAGCACCATTTAACAAGTGAACATATTTTCCCATCTATAGCTGCGGCTACATCCATCACTTCCTGCCCAAAAGTTCACGGTTGCTATGCCTGTGTTACTGCCACCTATTCCAGTAGCACACGGCTGTCTGCTGGCCATTCTGTGACAGATTCTTCCTCAGAGAGAAAGGTGTTCATCTCACCCCTCAGTTTTTACATTATCATTTTGGTCAGGCTCAGGTCTGGAGCAAAGCACCAGGCTCAGCTTGAACCCACCACCCTCCCAGATTGACTCTTTGACTAAGGCTGTGCTGGATTAAGTTATCACTTACATAGTCATCAGCTGGTTTCAGCTTTAATGCTGAAGGCAAAGGGACTGGCCACACCTCTCAGATACAGCTCAAAAGAGACTCCCAGGCTCAATCGAGCTGACTACTCAGAGGTGGATTTGACTTCTTTTTCTGCCATCATCTGGCAGACATCCAGCTTGATTGCACTGTACTCGTTCCCATTCAGGTTATCTTCCCAACCAGTCTTAGGCACGTCATTAAAAATATTATAGTTTATAACCTAAAGAAACTGCTGGATCCACCGGAGAGACATTGGTAGGAATCACCAAGCATTGGCTCCAGCTAATCCCTGCAGACAAACCTGCGTGCTGGATGCTGCTTAATTGGGAGGACGGCCAAGTCTTAAAGGGGAGAGGAACAATGACTTAGCAGAGGCAGAATGTGTGAAGCCCATCCATTTCTCCTGACCTGCTTCGTTTCACCTTTTCACATGGCCAGCAGTGGAAGCCTGCAGGCCACATGAGCAGCCACCAATATGCCTTGCACACATTCGCCACCGCCGCGTCACAGCCCAGACACACACACTCACACACACACACAAACGCTCACCCACACCCACGCCGCATGCGTGAGGAGAATGATAGGGCTAATGAAAACATAAGTTCAGGGTTGTCGTTTCATTAGTAACTAAGCAGCAATGGCAAGAGACACCATCCCTCCTCTCCATTCACACCGCATTAAATGACTGTGCACCTTTCCGGCGCTCAGCGTTACTCTAAAGCCTTTAGGAGAAAATGAGAGCAACCTTTTCTTCAGCCTGCCAAGGGACTCTGTAACCTTGTAATTATCCGGCTTTAGATAGAGGAGATACATTGTAATTGTGTACAAAAGAGGTCACAGGTTTATGCATCCTCTGACAGGCTGCGGGAGGAGAACTATGGCAAAACCTCTCCAGCAGACCTTTTTAATTTATTTTCCCCAAGTGCATTAAATTTTAATGTCGTCTTTCTGACCCATATGTTAGCATATTTATGAACACAGCAGAAAGCCCAAAGTGTCAAAAAAATTGTTTGGTTTTAATTGATTTTCGCTCTCTTTTCTAAAAAATCAATATTGCACAAAGAAAAACAGATTACGGAGTTGAGAAGGAAGTCAAACTTAGATGAACTGAAATCAGTGACTGACATTCAATAAAACCAGAGTGTGGTTAAAAACCTGTCAGCTGCCCTGGCATTAAAGCAAAGCTGCTATTTTTGTTTTACAGATCCAGCTATAGAGCAAGATGTGCAGCACAAACACAGAGGAAAAAAAAAAAGGTGTCTTCCCTTCCTCTCAGAGCAGATGCCAGAATAATGCAAGGAAGAGACCACACTTGTCATGCAGTGAGTATGATCATCCCAGTCAAAATATCCACTGTGTTAACGCCCACCAAGTTTTGATGGATTCCGGGCACATAGGAGTTGTAGAGTTCTCATGCCACCTATGCAATTCACGTATGTCCTGAAAAGAGGTTCTAGAAAGGGCTTTGTTTAGTCACTTGTGCTGGCTAACTAAGGGAGATATTTTGTTTAAGTTAACAGTCTGATGGTAAGAGCTACAAAAACTTTTGAACTTTTTGATTCTTTTGCTTTTTCTAGAACTCAAGAGACTGAGATGCTGACACTTCAGTATTTGTCTTCAGCTTAAATTAGAATGAAAATCTGGAGTTCTAGTTTTGCCTCTAACAGAAATGTATTCCCTGTCTTAACTGTGGGGGAATGTCCTTCCTCCACCCACCTCCAGCCCTACCCCGTTCACCTCTTCCCAGGCAGGAAATACCAAGGGCCAGGCACTGCCCGCTGCTCTCCATTTGCTGCCCTGCAACTCCCATGAGCACAGAAAGGATACATTCTTAATATACTTTCCTTTAATTTAGCTTTGTAGGTATGTTTAAGTTACTTTTAAACAGATCGAAGCGGCCAGGGAGCTTGGAAAACGTGTTACAAGTCAGAGTCTTCACAAGCAGCCTCTGGATGCTTGCAGCACAGGACCTCTTCACTCTCTCTTCCAAAGCCGGAGAGCAGCGTCAGCTCCTGGCGGGGAAACTGGGCAAGTTGGGTGAGAGGATAAAGTCTGGGGGCCACGGGGAGAGAGGAAGGGCTGGACTAAAAAGAAAAGCAAGGCAAGGGCAGAAAAATCCCCTGTGGAGAAAAAAAATCTAGCCACACAATACGGTCCAGGCTCGCCATGTCTCTCTCTTTTCTCCTCCCCCCAGCATGATTTCTCTAGGAGCTGGGGTTTCAAACACCTTTTTTTATATACCTACAGCAACATTTTCCTGGTGGGGAAGTTGAGAGAGTAAAATGTGCTAAACAGCAGCTTCTTTCCCCTTCTTTTCTACTCTCAAAAAAGCCCAAAACCCCCAACGTTAAATTCTGGGGGAGCTAGAGTGGGTGCACTTCTTCCTTCTTGTAAAGGCTATAAAGGCCTTTCTGCCATGTTTGCTTTGTGTGTGATGGGAAGACTGGGCAGCTATGGGGCGGTGAACATGTCCTGCCATTTGCCTGCAGGGAGAAGAGGCTAAGGGGTTTTAAACAACATGTAAAAGGTCTCTTTGCCTGCTTTTAAAACCTCCTCTATATAGTCCTACACGTAACTGTCCAGCTGCCTCTCCTGAGCTCCAGAGGTCAATTAGGCTTTAAATACACTTGAAGAAGACTGTCTGGTATGTCCCCATGCTCTGACTCTTCTCTGTGAGCAGAAGCACCTTGCTCCTTTCCAAGGTCTGTGCAGCGGGTGTTTTCGGGTGTTCCTCAGCTGGCATCAGCCATTTCCCACAGCAATCTCGGAGATTTAGAAAAGCAAAACAGTCCACACATTTCCAGCTCCAAAGCACCCTTGGTCAAGGGGCAAACATTTGATCTGCACATTATTTGGGGAGTGTGAATGCAGCACACAAGAAAGAGCCTTCTCAGGAAAGTCTGGTGGGAAAGCCTAAGAGCCTAGCACAAAGGAAAAGGAACGAGTGGGGAAGACGGTCCAAATTTCCCTTTGTGCCTAATCACTAATCAGAAGAAAATTTCTCCAGCACAATTTTCTCAGTGGTTAGAATAAACAAGAAGGAGAAGGGTAAGTGATCATGATAGAGGGAGGCAAAAAATGTATTATAGCTCAGATTGGTCTGGTTTTCAGCAAGAGAATTGGCCTTCTCCCTTCACTTCTGCCCCCAAAACAATTTGGTCTTTTCAGGGGAGACAGTTTTGCATTCCATTATCCTCCTGAGCCGAGGAAAAAAATGTAAAATTAATGCCTGAAAACGGAAGGTCTCATGCAGGGCATTTGAGGGAGTGGGAAGATGAAGGGCAGGAGAAACAGGGCAACATTGTACTGCAGCTGGGTCTCCGCCAAACTTCGCTGCTTGTTACTCTATTTCAGAGCCTCAGGGAGTTTGCTTTTCTGGCATTATTGTCTAAACTGAATTGTAAAAAATAAATTCTTTAAAGTTTTATCTCCTCCTTTAATACTATTCACTCCGAAGCCTCTTTCCCACATATAAATTCTTAATTTTTTTTCATGAGATCTTCTATTTAAAAATAAACAAACTACATGTGAAAGGTGGGGTTTGCTTTTGACTTCAAGCCTTTAAAATGCAAACCAAGTCTGCTAAGGTCTTTTCTGTTAAAATATGGAATGGGTTTCTACTTTTTTCCAACAATTTAATAAAAGTTCCTCTACCCTGCTGGGAGCATTTGGAAGTAAAAAGATATTATATAGAATATATTATTGATCATTCCTGGTGGCACACCAGCAATGATAAATCATATGGAACTGCACAGTTCATTAGACATTGACAGGGTGAGGTACTGCCCTTCTGGAGCATGTGCTGTAGACAGCAAACAGATGCATTATAAAATGCCCTCTTTCTAATTTAACTCTTCAGAGGCCCTTCAAACTCAAAAGAACTGCTTTCAGAAAAGTTTCTTTTAGTTTGATCAGGCCCTTGTGGTGTACTGAAGACCAGGGGAAGGTTTGCTTATGCAGTGAATCCACTAGAAAGCAAAGAGCTCACTTTTCTGGAAAAAAATGAATTGCCCTGTATCTGCCAGGATCATCCCCTTCCCATGTAAAGCCCATCTATGCCAAAGCATTCAAAGAAACAATAGTGCAGTTTAGAAATTCAAAATCCGATGCTAACAATGAAAATGGAAAGTCACTGTTGGCTGTGATTATTTATACATCTAATGATGCCGTTGTCAGCATTACTGATGTCGTTCACCAGTAATTGTTACTTGCTTTTCCTGCCACTGCACAAATAGTAGAAGCCGGCACAGGCTCATATACAGCACTGCAGCATGTGACGCCCACAAATGGATTAATCAACTCTCATTAGTTGCTAGGTAACAGTGCCTTGACCTTAGTGTCTCTTTAGCCAAGGAGGGACAGGGATGTGAGGATGCTTTGCATGTGTGCTCTGTGTCCAGACGCACATTGTCACCACGTCTGCTGCTGGGCAAGCTGCACGGCTCGTCCCCCTGCAAATTGAGCTACACTGCTTAATAAATTAGAAAATGACATGACTGTTCACATCCACGACATTTCTTACAATTTCTTTTGACATATTTTGTGCTCCCCTGCATCAGAGTTGGTGCGATGCAGGCATGACCCAGCAGGGCCATTGTAGGGCTCCAGGAGTAGTAGGGTCATTCTTTCTTGGTTTTCCATTTTATGAGTTTTTCTGGTTACACTATATCTGGTATTACCTGTTTTTAATTACACAGCTGCTGTTACTGATTTCTACCACACAGCCCTTCAAGATCCCAACTAGCACTATAGAAATCATAAATGTAGGTGAAAAATGATCTCTGCTCTGACACATTTACGTCACAAACAGGTGAAACATGTAAAAGGTGAAAGGAATGAAGTGAGATACCCATTTTACTTGGGTCAAGAGCAGGCAGTGGCACAAGGAAATGAAGAGATTTGCATACAGTCTTAGGATGAGCTGTAGCAAAGCCAAGAACTCAGTTTCTGCTTTGTGATTTTGCCATAGTCCAGAAAGAATATTCATGGTCACTACCTCCTAAACCTGAAGCTGCCTTTTCACGTGGAGGCCTTTACATGCATTGCATGTAGTCTTTGGAGTCTATCCCATTCTCTCTGTTATCTCCAGATAGAGTAATGGGCTAAGAACAATGTAATGGACTCTGTTTATTTTAGTGAAAACCGCAAAAACTCCTGAGCAAATCAGTTGTTTGACTCAGGATTAAAGCCCAATCTGTTATATTAAAAAGATACAGCTCTCTATACTTCCATGAGTTTTATTAGAATGAATAAAGACATTAAAATTGAGCAAATAGATAACCACCTCTAAAACTACTGCTCTCCTTTTTTTTAAAAAACTAAACAGACTTTAATTCAATAGTGACATCAAGATGTCATTAAAATTGCATCAGGAAATTAATGGAGGAACATTAATAATAGGTTAAACCACCAATTAGTCAAATCACCAAATTAATGCAGCAGGAGATTGAATCATGAGATTAAAATAACAAAGACTCTTTACTTACCAATTCTTCATACTGAAGGCAAGTAACATGTTTGCTTTAGCTTAAACCCACAACTAAAAGATTTTGCCCAAGGCAATAAAAGTAATTAATTTGGTCCTAAGGAGTTACAGAAATCAAATTGTGGTTTATTTTGAGTGATGACTTAGTGCTAAGTCGAGTTTTCCTTAAAGCTCACCACTGTCATGATGACAAATATTTTCTTTACCTACCCACATTCTCAAGATGTAGATTTACCAGCTTATTTAAAAGAAGAAAGTCTGCTGAAATAAAATAAATAATTTAAATCTTGTGACCCTTTTGCTAATCCAGAAAAATACCTCAGTGAAGTATACCATGCTAAATTCAAGATTTGTTTTTTAACACCTTACTTACCTGCACTTTACAGAGAGGTACACAAGGACAGTCAACCCGTGCCCTAACACACAAAAGCCACATTTCTTTTGAAAACCAGTATAAAAAAGGAAGAGAAAAAAGAGAAAGAAGGATGGGTTGAAACTATCCTCTTTTCTGATTAGCACCAAGGGGAAACACAGCTCATAGATATAACTTGCAGTTAAGAGGACCTAAAGAAGATCCATTTGGGCCTCGTACAATTCATCAGAGAAGATCTTTTTGGACAGCAGGAGTCCGGTCAAACTGCTGGCTGCTCAGGGTCTTCACTGGCTCCCTCCTGCTCTGCCTCCACAAGTGTCATGGATGCCCTTGCACAGGCCTCTGACAGACCAAAAGACTTTGTGGGCCTTGTATTTCGTCAACTTCTTTCTTGCTGTGCCACCCTCCCTGTGCAGGGGACAGCCCGATGGCTGGAAACAGCGTGGCTCAACGTGGCCGAAGGTGAGCAGGCATCAGTCCACGGTCCACCACAAAATACATGTCCAAAGCTCCTGCTGTCTGGATATATCGTCCCTTGTAGTTCCATGCAATAAATCAGTTTCCCAGAGCACAAACTCAGAGGAACAGTCCCCTGACTTTTCTTGCAGGTAGCGGCAAGGCGAAGCCGTATGGCACCAGCGTCTGGTAACCAGCCTATGTGTGTCACATGAGTGGCTGGGGTCCCGGTGGCATTCCTGAAATGGCATAACTTGTTCAAGAGAGTTTATCATGTCACTCCTCAGCCCACAAAATAAGGGAACTGGGAAATGTGACCAAATCTGTGCAAATGGTTAGATCTCGTTTCTAGTGAGTTCCACAAAAAAAGTGAAAAACATCTTTGATGTAAATACCAGCTGAAGGTTTCTGAAGAGCAAGTTTCACCAAACCATACCAGGAGACCACTAGGTAAACTGAAGTATTTGTTAAACTGGTTTCTCAAAACAGCCATTTCTGCGGTGTACCCACCACCTGAAGCAGTCATACCCGGTTTCAAAAGGTATGAGGATAATTTCTAATTCACAATTTTCATATAGCGCATTTTGATTTTCCTTTTTTCTTTAGGCAGGATCACTTGGTGGTTCTTCCTGTGACTATTTTGCAAACTGCTGGCAGTTTTTAATCACAAGGAGCACAATTGCTCTAGAAAGAGCTAAGCTTTCAGGGTGGGCTTGTTTGTTTTCTCCCTGTAAGTCAGATATAACTTTGATCTTGGTAATACATGGGCAAGTGATCAAATGAATTAATAGAGAAAAAATACTCCGTTGCTGTACAGAACTATTTACTAATAGGTTTTTTTCAGATGCTGGAAGACTTTACCTCAATGGGCAAAGATAAGACTAAGCAGATTTGATTTAGAGAAGGGAGTTAGAAAAAAACAGAAGGAGAAAGGTTTAAATCCTTTTGGTGTGCTTAAAAATAAAGATAAAAGTCTAGTTTGTTATCTCCTTAATATAAAAGTCTGGGAAAACAAGAAGCTAGATTGGGAAAACTAAATCCAGCTAGCTCTCTTTTTTGTTTTTTTGAGGTGCCCTAACAATAATGCAGCAGGGTGAAAAGATCAGGACCACTTTATACACATTGTGCTAATTACTGCAAGTACTTAAAGTTGTAATTAGCTTATTATACTGCAGAGAATCTAACATGGCATGTCTTTCAAAAAAAATTTCTCTCCAGATCATTAGTGGGAAAGCTAACAACATCTGCTTCAAATAAAATCAACCAATTAGCACAGGCAACTTCGCATAGTTTGCAATCAGAGAATTATATTGTGCCAAGTGCTAATTTCAATGTGAATTCTATCTCCTTCTTATATCCCACGCTTATCTGCCAGCACAGCTGGTGTTTAACACCACTGACTTCAGTGAAGTCTCCAAAAACTTATGTTAATTTGAAGTAACCTAATCAGAAGTGTGCAATACAGACTGGGCTTGATCTCAGCTTAATTAAAACTGACCTTGTAATTTCACTGCATATAAAACACCAGTATCTCACAATTTATCACTCAGCTATGATAAATACGCAGCTTATGTGAGAATCAAGGAAGACAAACTCCACACCAAAGGAGCTATTTTCAGATATCAAAGTTTGATTTTAACATACTGTAAAATGCCACTCGCCTGTGGCTGCCAGCAAATAATTCAAATGGTTCAGAAAACCCAAAATAATCTCTGAAATCTCCTTCCAAAATTCCCAAACAGGGCACTGCTGCCAGACTTTCTCTTTTGGTTCACTATCAGAATCACACATCAAAAGCTGGCTATTGTCACTGACATTAGATGTGAGACAGACTGCTTTTTAAAATAAATTTTGTGCTTGTTCAGTTTTGATGTTACAGTTTCCCAAGCAGATGATGCGAAAAAGATGAACCTGAAAATGAAACCAAAGGTTTTTGCAGAGAACTCAATGTAGCAAAACGTAGCAATCAGAAACCAACTTGTAAAGTAATTAATTTCTTTATTGCATTTTATGTTTTAAATCAAATAATGACAGTTTAGTATACATTATTGTGTTTATCAGTTACACTTGCTGTCAGGTGGACGTGGTTGCCAGGGTTGAAATTTAGACATCCAGTGTTGTGTTTCCTGTGGAGTTAACACTGGGGCGTAAGTTTGCAATGTGTCTTTTGATTCATTCTCTGAAGGACTCTTCCCCTCATCCCTCACCCATTGGATGCCTGGTGTTACTTTACTCCCCTGGGATCCCCCAGCAGATTCCTGCAGTGATGCCTCCATGGGCCCGCATGTGAGCATAACTACATGGAAGCGTAACTCTTAGCATAGCCTTAGCTTATACCAGCAAAAGAAGCTGAACCACTTTGCCACTCCGGCTGATACTGATTCATGTAGCAGAAAAAGTACTAATGGAAGCATTTTTCCTGTCAGGGTAACCGCATCGCTGCTGGGGAGACACATGACAGCTTCCCTCAGTGGAACAGTAGTGACCAGCCATGCGTGCAGGCGTAGCCTACTGCAAATGCAAGGTAAATTACACTAATTCAAATCTTTCCCCAAGACTGCAGGCAATATAGCTGACCTCATCCTTACTGAGGGCAAAAGTAAGCACAACCAACTCCCAAAGCTTAGTTGAGAGTCATTTGATCCACTGTAGATGTCTTCAGTGTGTGCTGGAGACATCCACGGGAGCAAAGTGCTTGCTACAGGGTGTGGAGAGGAGGGAGCACAAGCAGAGCACCACTCATCTTAAAGCAGAGACCTAAACAAAGCAGATAAACTCCAAAAATGCATTCAATATCCAGGTGGGCTCCAGTGTGGCTGACTTAGATATGTCTGTCCATGCTGCAGGTGGCAAGGTGAGTGACCTTATGCTTGTCCTGCCTGTCTCCAGCAACATAAATCATAGAATCATAGAATCATAGAATCATAGGGTTGAAAGGGACCTCTGGAGATCATCTAGTCCAACCCCTCTGCCAGAGCAGGGTCACCTAGAGCAGGTTACACAGGAACACGTCCAGGTGGGTTTTGAATGTCTCCAGAGTTGGAGACTCCACCACCTCTCTGGGCAGCCTGTTCCAGTGCTCTGCCACCCTCAGGGTAAAGAAGTTCCTCCTCATGTTTAGGTGGAACTTCCTATGCTCAAGTTTGTGCCCATTGCCTCTTGTCCTGTCCCCGGGCACCACTGAAAAGAGCCTGGCCCCATCCTCCTGACACCCACCCTTTAAGTATTTATAAGTGTTGATAAGGTCACCCCTCAGACGTCTTTTTTCCAGACTGAAGAGACCCAAATCCCTCAGCCTTTCCTGATAAGAGAGGTGTTCCAGTCCCCTAATCATCTTTGTAGCTCTCTGCTGCACCCTTTCCAGCAGTTCCCTGTCCCTCTTGAACCGGGGAGCCCAGAACTGGACACAGTACTCCAGGTGCAGCCTCACCAAGGCAGAGTAGAGGAGGAGGATGACATCCCTTGACCTGCTGGCCACACTCTTCTTGATGCACCCCAGGATGCCATTGGCCTTCTTGGCCACGAGGGCACATTGCTGACTCATGGTCATCCTGTTGTCCACCAGGACTCCCAGGTCTCTTTCCACCAGGCTGCTCTCCAGCAGGTCAGCACCCAACCTGTACTGGTGCATGGGATTGTTCCTCCCCAGGTGCAGCACCCTACACTTGCCCTTGTTGAACTTCATAAGGTTTCTCTCTGCCCAGATCTCCAACCTGTCCAGGTCTCTCTGTATGGTGGCACAGCCTTCCGGTGTGTCAGCCACCCCACCCAGCTTGGTGTCATCAGCAAACTTGCTGAGGGTGCACTCTATCCCCTCATCCAGGTCATTGATGAATATATTGAACAGGACTGGACCCAGTACTGACCCCTGGGGAACACCACTCGTCACTGACCTCCAACTAGACTCTGTGCCCCTAACCACGACCCTCTGAGCTCTATCTTTCAACCAGTTTTCTATCCACCCCACTGTCCATTCATCTAACCCACTCTTCCTAAGCTTCCCTATGAGGATGCTGTGGGAGACCGATAAAGCAGTTGCAGAAATAAATAGACGAAAAAAATAGACAAAATAGACAAAAAAAAAAAAAACGAAACCAGCCAACCAACAAACCCTACCCTTACTCCTAAGTTCTATGGTTCTAGCATGAAGGTTTCCAGTTAGATCTGGTCTGATTTTCTAATTACTGTGTTCAGTCTCACCTGTTTATAAACCGCTCCCCCTGTACCATGATCTTGTAGTGGGGTTATTTCCTGCTTAGCAGTTAATGTACTTGCAGGTGGTTAAAGATAGTCTCTTCTGGGGGTAGGTACTCAGTTTCTCATTTCGGGCAGGCTTTCTTTGTCTTTTTAGCATGTCCAGAATCAGCCTTTCTTCCTCCTTTCTCACACCATGTTGCTTTTGAAGTTGCAGGTTTAGCATTGAAAAAGGCAAGCAGCCTAAGTGACTATGCAAGAAGGACAGGGACTGTGTGAATGACCTTGTCATATGCAGCAATAGGAGTAAATAATTAATAATAATCATGACCAAAGATACAGTGCTTCCTTTTGGCAGCACCACAACCTTTGCTTCTCATCCTTCTATCTCCAAGACCTTGTGAGTCAGTACGCAAACTAATGCAAATGTATATTTGTGTGTGAATATATGCATGCAAAGGAAACAGGTATAATTCTATTACAGCGTATATCTGTTCTTATACATGTAAATTTATCATCACGGGTATTCAATCTATAATAAAAGCTCCCTCTAGAACAATGACTCACACAAAGCAATTGAAAATATATCCAACAGCTCTTTTGAGTGAGGCTGCATATTACACAGACAAGTCAAGTAGGTAACAGTTTATGACAAAACATAAATTAAATTGATCATCATGGACTCATTGTTAGGACTGGATCACTTAGAGAATAAAGCCAAGAACAATTGTCTCCCAAGTTAGACTTCACTGAATACTGTAGGTGGCAAGATAAAAGCAGAGAAACCTGGAAACCTACTTCTAATAAAGACTCTGTAAACACTCTCACAAGTTAAAAAAGCAATAAAAGAAGCTCTAAAAGTTACTTAATATGGCACACTGCAATATCAAAGCTACATCCTAGTCAAGCCTTTTTATGAGGTCTACCTGGTACAAGCCCTATAGGATAGGGCTGTGAAGCCAAATGCTCCCAAGTTTAGCTATATTTTAAGAAAGCCTTATTGATTATAAAATGTTCTGATGGGTTGCTTTGGTCTTAATTATGATTTGGTAGATGCCTTCTTCTTCCTGTACACTACACAGTAATCGATTTGAGCTAGAGATGCACAAAGGTGTTTGCTACCATTGTACAAGACCGTACAAAACATACTCCCACTCCTACCCCAAAGGGATTTGTTCAAAACTGAAGAAAAATGGCTGTGATTGGGTAAGAAAATAATTTTAGAGACAAATAAAATGCATTTTGGCTCAACCCAACACCTCAACCCATAATTAGGGGCAAAAATTATTGTTTCAAAGCTTTTTATAGGCTGTTAAGTATTATTGTCTATTCATCACTTCTTGAGCAATGGCTACATAGTTGGTTTGCAGGAAGATTGCACATCTAGGAGATGTTGTACTGTAGGCCAGATAACCACATAAAGGGTGAGAGAAGATAAAGAAGTCGCATGGATAATAGCATGAAGACATGAATGGGAGAAAGAAAAAAGAAAACGTTTATGAAGGAAATTAGAGCGGAGGGAAAAAGAAGCAGGAAGGGAGTGGTAGGAACAAGGAGTGGAGATGGAAAAACAATAGTGGGGTGGAAGAAGGCGAGTGGGACAATAATTTACTACTCAGGAAAAAAATGTTAAGGTAATTCTCATGGTTCAAAGAGCAGAAAATTAGCAAACTTCACAGTTTAAAAAAAAAAAAAAACACAGCTTACAGCTTTAGCATTAACTTTCCCATCTCATCCACAACAAAGAGCTCTACTTCACTGAGACTCTTGTACTCTGCAGAAAATCTGTTGAGTCAAGTAAATTTTGCATTTTTCTTTTCAAATGTAATTGTCTCAAAGAAAGACTCAGCCATCATCCTGGAACCTTGACCAGAAAAGTGGAAAATAACTTAGGGAACATATGAGAACTGACCCTGGAAAGGGATAAAAGTCCTGGGCACAGAGGTCTCTTGCTGACAAGAATAGGAAGAAATGTGTGACTGAGGGAGTAAAATTCAGGCCAGGCCTCCAAAACTGACACCACCACACTCATCTACCCCTTATGCATTATATTCTTTCTCTCCCATTATTTGCAAAGTTCAGCAAGCAAAGAGATCTGTCTGGATTCAGATAAAAAGAAAAATAAGCAGACTGTTGGTGCTGGTAGAGCTGCCTCACCTCATGGCTCCTTGGTTTCTTCCTTCATGTGGTGGATTCCAGAGGAGAGAAATGTTGTTTTGCAAAAGTAATTGTTTTCTACATCTTTGGATGTGTATTCAAAGAGAAAAAATACTTCTAATCATATCTGTAATTATTATAGAAATATTAATCCACACATTTCAAAGGATTAAAAAGCATACATCCCATTTCCAAAGGAAAAAATACATCCCAGATCCAAATAAATCTGTATTTACATCTTTATATAAATGTATATGAAGATTAAATGTATTCTATTCTCTACATATTTCCGGCAGGCATTGAAATCCTTTTCCTGCCTTTTAAGCACGTAATAAAAACACTATATCTTGCATCCTGCTTCTCTTTTCCTCTTCACTTCCCCTCCATATCATCTAACTTCAAGAGAAAGAAATGGCACCCCCATTCTGTGCCCTCCCACTGAGTTTTTTGGAAAGCCTGATCCTAGGTCATGCATTCAGATAACACCTACCAGTCTGGAGCCACTTGGAAGGTATGGGTTATGTGACCTATTTTGTAGATCCTGCAAAAGACCACAGCTGAGCTAGGTAACAATGCAACATTTGTGAATTTTACCACTAAATACTTAGAAGCTTGTTTCTAAACAGGTAAGTGACTTTTCACTGTTTCTCTTGAAAGCGTGATCTTCAAGTTTGTACAGCTGTTACTTTAGCCCAGAAAAGGAAAGGACTTAGTTTTTCTTTTGAATATCTGCAACAGACAGTGGCATAAAACATTGTGTCTTTATGAAAGAATGGTTTTCATTTCTTGCAAACTTGTATTGTAGTCAACTGTGTCACAGAACATAGCATTACCAGAATGCTTCATTCTAAAATCAAGTGCTACATTTACTTGAACTATCTGATCAGAAAATTAAGCCTACTACACAATTTTCAGAACAATAAAATTAAACTCTCTGTGAAATGTATATTGGCAAAACTGGCTACTTGCCACTTAACTATGATTAATTAATTGGTGAGTAATATTACTGTAGGGTATTGGTGAGTTTGGGCAGGAAACTGTGTGAAGTTAGTTACAGAGAGAGCCAGTATCCCTACATCAAGGGACTGTGGTAGGTCCACTATGACACCCCAGGGTTAATCCCAAAGTATGACAGACACCACAAACCAGCGCTACCCCTGGCAATGTGTCACCCTGGTAGGGGACAAAAATAGGTTCAGAAGCAAAGAATTTGGGTCCTTCTTTAACAGATACTGAGGTTGAACAGGGAGAATGACACTGAACCTGGCCCATGAACTGGACTCAGGCAGAAATTCTCACTTTGGTCATCATGCAGTTTGTCTAAGTGAACCCTTTTATCCTCAGCAAGGATGCAAACTGATGCTCCAGCCAGCTTGGTCATCTGAGATGCCTACCACATTGCTTTAAGATGCACACATTTGAAGGAAAGGACCCTGTCACAATTTTTGAGAAGCACTGCTCTAGGATAGTAACCCCCATGAGAAACCAGGCTCCTCTGCCAGCTGCAGGACCTTCTGAAGGCTCTTTGTAAGACCTTAACCTTAAAAGTGGTCTGGGTACCCCTGGATCCTACTGATCCTACTGATCCTACTGAACCTACTGATCCTACTGCCTAGGAAAACTGAGGGTTTACATATCGCGAAGTAGAAGAACTATTTTTATTGCTATTTTGACTGATTTCTTAATTAATTAACCACCACCATAATAAATGTACTTCAATAATGGCCACCAGGAGAAATCAAAAGAACCATGCCTTGACAGGATCAACCTGAATGGGGTCACACTTCAATTACTCAAGCTTTAAAATATATATTCTTCCTAGAGGGAAGTGAAATCATCAAGACCCTAACTCCAGTTCTTTCTACCCTTCTTTCTCCTACAGCTGCCAGTGGAAATCCTTCATGGGAAACCCAGTGGACACTAGAGTAGTCCTAATCCTTAGTTGATCAGTTCACCTAATGTGCTCAAACATCAGGTTTTAGAGGGAGACCATAGTCGTTCCACAGAAATGGCTTTTCTTGATGAGCCTTCTTTCAACACCTCTTCTCATACTGATGAAAGTCCACTTGCTTTCACTTTCTAGAGCTAGCCTTCAAGTATTTAAAATCTTTTAAAACCATAAAAGGAAAAAAATCATATGAATGTAAATACGGAGAGGGTGGCAGGTAAGTAGCATTTCCATGTCTTTTCCTCTAATTTCACTTCCCAAACATACTTTTGATTAAAAAATTCAAAATCTTTTGTTTGCCTTGGCAAGGACTGAAGCATTCTTAATTCTATTACAGAAATGCAAAAATGTCACAGGCAAAGAATTAGCTTAAATTATGAACGCTAACAAGAGGCAGGTTGGGTGCATGTGTTGCAGGGGGAGATGAATGTCTGAAATTGAACGTTTGAATTATCAAGCAGAAGCCTGCTAAGCGCTTGCTGCAACCAGTAGGGACTGATCGTAAACCTTGATAAGACCTGGAATAAATGGAAGTGGCATGTCCTAAATTTTCCATTAATAAAAGAGACATGAGGCAGGTCCACCAGTTAAAAGGATGATCACACACTATGCTTCTGCAGACAGACTTTAGATTGGGGGAAAGCAGGGGCTTGGTTTTCCAGGAAAAAAAAAAAATGTACCAAAAAAAAAAGCAGAGTTAATGGAAAGAAGACATGGTTTCAGAGAGAAGAAGGTCCAGAAAGAAGGTGAAGAAAACCCTGAATGGAGTAAAGACTCAGGGAGTGATCCTGAGATCAGAGAGGTGCAGGGAAATGAAAGCTGGGGTTGCTCAGGGACCTTTGGCAGAGGCACCTGAAACCAGTAACTATGAGCAGCAACCCAGCACAACTTTCTGCCCAACCTTCCTGGACCAGCAGCAACCTCCCTGACAGGTGAACATAGTGCTGTGCGGAGAAGAAAGTGAGTGAGTGCATGAGAAAATCAGGTAGGGTAAAAGCTCTGATCTTGTTTATTCTTAAGCCCCAGGATCTATATCATTTACTCCATCTCACACTTGGCAAAATCTTAGCCAAAGTTTGTACCAAATGCACATGATTCCATACAAATATAACGATGTTGGCTCTACAGGTCTCCAGATCACATCCTTGTAGAGTGCCAAACACAACAAGGGTTTGATTCCCAAGCAGCACTGTCATACTATCAAAAAAGCCAATGCCCACCGTGTCTCCTCAGTAGCAAGGAGACCATAAGTCTCATAGTGTTGTTCAGGAGTTACTTACTGTACTGAATGCCTTGGGTTCATCAAGCTTATTTTATATAAACTCATTTTATACGCGTCAGGCTTCAGCTTAATCTTGTTGTGTGCCTATGAGCCATATGTTTTAGTTTATACAGCTTAGTTTATGTATAATAGTTTATATTTTGTTTATATGCTTTTAGTTTCTACGACCAAACTTTATTTTTCAGCTGTGTGCAATCTAGGATGTCTTGGTTCCACAAGACAGGTTTTCAGTCTCTCCCTCTTTTAGATAATTTCTTACCCTTTTACTCCATGATTGAGTTCAAGTGGCTCTACTGTCTTGCGATAACCTGAAATTAGACTGGCAACACTCACAGCTGTATAGAAATGCATCATTGGCATTCAAGTTTCATGACATATTGAAAATCTTGATGGAAATGATCTGACCTATCAACTCTCAGTTCAATAACACAACACGAAACCGTTCTCCAATGTTATATTGGAGTCTATGTATAAAACTGATGGGAGAAGTTTAAACCTGTAGAGTCTATTCATATAAATACAACTCAGTACAAGTTGAACTCTAGTACGTAACTATTAAAATTGAGCTTTAGTGAGTTGCTGGCACATGCTCTGGGATTTTAAAAAGTACAAAGGCAATTCTCCAAATTATATACCTACTGACAGCTGACTTTCTTGAATTATTCAAAAGCAAAAGCTTTTGGGAATCAATGCATCAAGCTGAACAGAGTTTAAATCTAAAGTGCTGAAATTGTGAGGTTTAAAATGTATGTAACCTTAAAGCGTATTACCCCTGTGCCATACCAACAATGCTTGATACAAAAAAAGTGTAAGTCAAACAATGTCAGAGTTGAGGGAATCTGTGTAACTTCCAATGCACAAAGTGCCAGACTGAGGGTGGGCAGGGTGGTGAGGGGGAGCTGTATGCAGTTCTTCCCCAACTTTAGCCTGACTTTTCCACTGGCTACCTTTATTTTCTGTGTTTAAAAAACCCTTTTTAATATTATTATTTCTCCTCCTACATTCACAGAGGCTCAGTCTTATCCTTCAAGTTCTGGCTCAAGAGTTCTGTCTTATCAAAAGACCTAACCTTCTAAGACAAAAAACCATATGTGCAATTAAGAGACATTTATACATCTGAGCCCCCTGTGAAGGAATGTAGCATCTTGGCTTCCAGACATATCATGTGAGGACTGCTACAAGAAAGATTGTACTTTAGCGGCACAGAATATTTATTGTTACAATATCATCTCAAGCAACCAATTATTATTGCACCATAATTACAGTAACACAGTTTTGAGTATGAAGATATGTAGCATTTGGGAGGAGTTTTATTTCCTTTTGATTACTGCTTTGCCCCCAGGTTCAAAGCTTCTCCAGTGTTTCATGTGAAATTAATTCATGACATTTTAACCAGTCTGTGTTGTTACTAAAACATAATCTCATTCACAGCATATATTTACAAATGATGTGAGGAGTGTAAGCCTGCAGTGATTCAATTTGAAGTTTTACCCCTCTGGGATGGAAAACAATATGCAAAGGAACAGCAGTGGCAACAATATATGAATGCCATACAGTGGGGATTTACTTGAAAATGTCTTCCTTTTTCTTGAAATATTGTTACTGCTATAGTCATCAGGTAAATACATTAATTAATGGGTATATTCGCATTGATCTTAAAATACTGAAAATATCTGACATTATAAATGACTATAAATAAAAGCACGAGATCACTTTCTTAGGTTTGAAAAATATTCACTCTAACCCTTTTCTCTTGATCACAGAAATGGAATTGGAGATCCACAATCCTACATCTTACAGTCCTATAAATCACCTGCTGCCTGTAACTACAACAGGTAGAAGCAGAGCTGTACTAGGAGGATGAGGCAATGCTTTAAGACCCAGGCCTCTCAAACTGGCCAAGGATTTTACAAGCAGGCAGCATCCCTTAAAATGCCAGCTCTCTCTTAGGTGACATCCTGTCCAAAGTGACAAGTACTGCTACAATTCAGTTCAGCAGCAGCTGTGAAGCTGCCAACAGGTGTCCTGAGCCAAGGTTTCCTTGCATCTATTGTTGCTTAATGGGAACAAAAATGATTACAAAGGATCTGCCAACAAGATAAAATGCTACAATTATCCTAAGAGAGTAATACCTATAGGCACTTTAGCAAGGGAAGCAAGGGAATCATTCTCCAGAAAAGCTAACCTCAGTACATCACTCACATTTTTCTTTTCTGTGGTAGTTTTACTTATTAAAGAGAAACAGAAATATAAAAAGACTAGATTTCTCTAGAAAATAAGAATAAATGTACCACAGGGAAGACCAGCCCAAATATAATGTATCATATTTCTCCTTCCTTCCTTTGTTTTAGAACCTTTACCTCCCATGGGTTATTTTCCTCACTCTCAAGAGACAAGATCATGTTTGGGAAAACATCCAAAGTCTCAAAAAGTTTCGGAATACCCAAATGCAGACTTTGCCAGGATTCTCTCTGCATTCATAATGATTACATACGATAAGTATTATTTTAATAAAACCTCTTAGGGGTTGCCAAGACCAGTAGCCCAATAGAGGCAAGGCTGCCTCAGCTCCATGCCCCTAAGTCCAACCAGCAAGCAGCATGACCATGTATTCTCAGTAGGTACACACACACACATGTATACAGCACATATATATGTACACACCCAGCAAGCCACATAAACAATATAGGCAGAAATGCTCATCAGTTACGCAGACTCAAACAGCACCAATGATCTCTCCGCTGATCAGGATGAAGGTCTGTTGATGGGAAATATGTACATTTGTATGGATCCCTCCAGTAGCTGGTCTTACACACTCAGTTTATCCAGTACCTGGATGCTCATTCACAGGTCTCTCCCAATGCCGACTTGTGGTGTGCAAACCCCACTCTGGCTGCTGGTACAGACCGCTCACTTCACAGACAGGCACATACACACATTCACATGCAGACACAGCATCAGCCCCACAGTAGCTGGCCACACATACACACAAACGGGTCTCTCAGGCCATGCTCAGACCACACTATCTCCCTAGTATTAGGCTTGGAGCCTCTGTCCTGCCAGTAGTCAACTCTCAGCCTCTCTGGCCTCTCAAGTATCTGGTTCAGACTTATGGCTGCTTCAATACCTGGCTCCTAGGCCACTTATCCATCTCACCAGCTAGTCTGGCTTGATATTCACCAGTGATTCACACGTTCTGTGTGCTGGCACCATATGGCCTGTGGTCATACTCCAGTTGCTGGAGTAGACCTACTTGCACACCCATTCACACAGAATAAAGAGTCTCTCACTCAGGAAAATAGTTAGACATGGAGTCTGGTGAGAAGACAGGACAGACTCCCCTGACCAGGAGGCAGGCATGGCAACCTTTTTACATGGAACCAGCCACTTACCCCTCTATTTTCCCAAACTTGTTCCTCCTCAGATCACCTAGATCCATCCTTTTACCCACCTTTGGTTCTTCCCCAAAACACCCCATAAAAATCTTGTGCGGTCCCAAAATACTCTTCCCAGCTTCCCATAATGTTTCTTATCCCCATAGTCTATCCCTCTTGTTGCTCCAGAGACCGTTTCTACTGGGCTGTCAGCCCCCTGTGACAGCCCAGGGAGGGGTTAGAAATGGGTATTGTTCAGGTTCCACATTGCCATTGTTCCTCTGTACTCCTATGTGTGTGTGGAGACAAACTTTTTTAACGTTACCCAACAAAACCTATTAATGCCATGTCATCAGAACACATAAGGTGGGGTAAGCAACAAAAGACAGAATAAATGCTGTAGTCTGAGATGGAAAAGATGTTCAATACTGCCAGCTGTGTGATGAGTCTGTATTGATCCTACAGAAAGTACATCCATTATCCAAGATGCAGTTGGCTCCATGCTGATAAGTCATTGAGGAGAACGCAATGATACACAAGAATCAATGCCTGCCCCCTCTCTTTTTCCTACATGGTAGCACAACAGTATCATACCCTCCTACATCTACTCAGCTCTCCTTCAGCCACCCACCTTCACTTCCTAGGAATGGTCTCTTCTTTTTCCTCACATGCAATCCTCATCTTTTTTATTTTAACTTTTCCCACGTCCTTCTAAGACACAAGCTTCACTCTGGCCTGCTCTGAGTGCTAAGAGCTACACGCTACTGTACCCTCCCTTAGTGCCAGGTTCCCCTGTCTGATCACTAGTAGGTGCTTTTTTTTTTTCCATTTGTACTGCAGAATCACGTGCAAACCTGGACAAGCTTGCAGTACATTTGGCTCCATACCTAACAGCTATCAGCTTGCACCTATCATCCTCTGCCTCAGGAAAAGACCGCAGTATAAACATTTATTGCAAAGATCATTACTTGCAGGTTTGCAGAACTGGTAGATATGAAGCAGTCTTGACTTAGTAACTCAAATTTAAGAAAACAGGTAAAAACTTTAAGGTGTCTGGGGAAGGAATAACGACTAGGATAGAACAGGACATCAGAATGCATATTTTTGCTCCAGGTCGTTATGCACTGGTCACCATGACCCTTTCCTACTGATGAGACCATACACACATCATCCCCATTCACCAAAATTCAGATATTATGTCACTTAGTGAAAAAAAAAGGTATTTGCTGATTCAAATGAACAGACAATTTGTTGCATCTGCTACATATGGTCTTCCCCAATCACGTTATAGGTGTCTGAGTGTTCACTTGGCAGGCATGAAGCAAAGTCTGATTTCATATCTACCAACAGTTCTGTATAATTCCAACAGGTAAGTAAATATAAGTCACACCCAGATATTGGACGTGGTTGTGATACGGACACACACTTGGTCATGTCATGAAGACTGTGATAACAGTCCTGAAGAGACAGAGACTTAGCTGATATCCCAACTAGCTGTTATTCTTTTGTTGAAAAAGGACCTATCAGTTCTCCTTGTGATGCTGTATTTCTAAAGCTCTTTCTCCACATTTGCCCCCTTTCTCAAATCAAAATTTACTTTCTAACCAGGTTTAAATCAAACAAACTTTAATCAAGGCACAAGTTTAAAGTTTTTTAAACTAGGTCTTTCTTCCATTGTCAGCCTTAATTCCATTTTTAACCAGGCAGTGTTTCTCTCTCTTAAAAGAACTTGACTTCTGTAAACAATATGTTTGGAGGGGCAGAGAGCTGACATTCTGTTCCCAGAACAGGCAGGCAAATAGACAAGCATATTGCTTTGGGGGCTGAGAAAATAATTCCCCCTCCACACTCATTCTTTCATTAGTTTTTCTCTGTGACTGCCAACAACATTGCCAATTAGTGCTAATCATGGTATGGACACCTGTCCACAAGAAAGAAGTCTGAGAACAATTACACATTTCACAAAGCTCAGGGAGCAGCTGTCAAACGGTAATGACTTTCAGTCACTGCTGGCTTTGGCTGTACTGCAACAGGTGGCCAAAAGGTGAAATACCATTTATGCTGTTATCTGCTTTCTTAGTTATTCTAGCCTGGATTTTCATTCTTGCTTTCTACATTCCACGGCACTTAAACTTGCAATGAGGATTGACAGCTCTAATGTCTATGAATGTATATTGCATGCTCTTCTACTGAGTGTAAAAACTTTGCAAATATGAAGAAATTTGTATTTCCCAACACTTCAAAAAGATTAAATGGTTGAGATTTAAGCATGGGGAGTTTTAAAATAGAAACTTCCAGTTGTAAACTGGAAGTTTATTTGAGTTTGATGGGAGCTGATTTTTCAAAATCCCTATAGTCATGTAGCACCTGACATGTTCCTAGAATCCTCTTTTTATGGACATGATCCAGTGAGCTCAGGTGGGGCTGCTTGCTCCAAAACCTCTGGAAATCAGGAATTGTAATCACCTCAAATGTGGGATGAGAAAATGCAGACTGTCCAAGTAGTAACCAAATGTGAAAATACTGGTTTAAGCAATTTTCCCATCACTGTAGAGGAGCTCTTTGGCAGATACTGAAAATCCAGTTCTCCATGACAGTACATCACCAGTTTCATATCAGGAGTGTCCTGTATCTTCTTGTGGTCAGTTGCCTCAATTGCTATACTTTTTTTGACTTTGACACATCCTACAGACAACCACTTCCTTAACACAACTGACTCATTGCCAGGACAGCTCCATGCTATATATTGTATGAGCAGAGATCCTGAGGAAAGACAGTGTGCAGGAAGAGTAGGAGAAATTAAGCTTGTGAAGAGAGACTTACTGTGGCCCATGGCAACTACTCACTATTAATATTTGCTAAGCTAATGTTCTTTCCACAGAGACTATGTGTGTGATTTCCCATACTTTTAAAAAAGTGAAATGCAAACCCCTCTCTGCAGAAACCTGCTGGCAGTCACACAGCGATCACCACCAGGGTCAAAGCTATTAGCTGCACTGCACAGGACTCTGTAAATTTTGGTAATGGGGTATTTCTGCTACGAATTATTCTCATGGAGTGGGATCTGCACCAGAAATGGGTGAAGAAAACCCTTTGTCAGGTACAACTGGTTTCCTTCTGGATTCTGAGGCCAGGTACCCCAAGCCTTCCTACTGCACTCTCCCAGGCTCGACCACTTTCAGCTCCTTCTCCTCTGCTCTGGCCATATCCCAGGCCTGTCTCTTTCCCATAGCACAGGCTCCATCAGATAACACCCGCTCCACCGTCCAACGAGCCCCGCCAGTTCCATGCTCTCTCCAAGGCTCACCCCACCCACCTCCTCCGAGGCGCAAAACAACTTTTCCTTACAGCCAAGTCAGCACCGGCAGTTTACCGGCCTGAGTACAAGATGGTAAACTGACAAGTTTACCATCTTGTCGGCCGACAAGCGATAAAGAGTTGTCGCCACGTCGTGCCCTGTTACGTCACTCGTCACGTCGCGTCCCGCTGCTGCTGGCCGCCGTGCTGAAACATGTCGTCGTCCCCGGGGGTGCTGGCCGTGGTGCTGAAGCCGCCACCCTCCGTGCCGCCCCGCTTGGCGCCCTGGGTGCCGGCACCCTCTGGTCTAAAGGTTGCAGTTGAGACAGCATGAGGCCATATCCCTGCAGGAAAACCATTTCTGAAACAGTTTCCTGCCCATGCCTCGTCCCAAACCTATCAGCCAAGAAGATGCATGACATGTTTTTGCTCCAGAAGGGGAATGAGAACAATATTTATGATAAAATTTACTTCAGAAATGCCCCACCCACATCCTTTCTCTCTAAGACTTGATGGACTTCCAAAAGCCTCATTAAGTTGTCACTTCACAATCTTCAAGTAACCCATCTGTCAGTCAGATTTGGCCTGGGGTGTTGGCCATCTTTATCCCAGTGAATCTGGTGATTTCAATCCTATTTGTTAGAGCTGGGCTGTTTGACTTCTTGACAACAGAGGTCAAACTACAGTACACTACCTTACTCAGGGGCAGAATGATAATCTGTATAAAAGTATTTCATGGCAAAAAAGGAGGTGGGATGGGTGGCAGGAGGAATGACTAAACTTTCATGATAGCTCGGAGTTTATGAATCACTGATTAAGTCTATACAAAGCAAACATGGTGAAAGCAGAGATATTTAATCAGCGTTAATGTTATCAGTTCCCATAAGTACAAGACAGATGATTCCAGCCAATATTATTTATTTAGTTTGGAGTTTGGTAACTGTGCATCGTAGCCTGCTGGTTATTAGGAAAACACTGGCACTATCAGTACCTCAAAATGATTCTTAAAACTTTGGCTTCACTTCACCTTAGATGTACATCCTGGTTGCCTATTTCAAAAAGCCACAGGTGGAGTTAGCATCATTATTCCCTCTGTGAAAGAATAGCAGAGGAACTAACTGATTCTAACAATTAAAAAAAGGAAGCAGATTCTTATACCTACAATTCCTTACTGGATTGCTGACCTTCAGAAACCACTGGACAAATGCACATATCAAAAAGCTATTCGCATAAAATAGTACAAAATTAATGTATGCCCTTGGACCTCACCTCAGCCAAAGAACTCAGGCATTTGAGTAGGCTAGTTAAACTCAACAATACTGCTCAGACACTGGCACTACACCCAGGCCCAAATACCTTGCTCAGTCATGATCTTAGACAGGTGTAACTGACAAAAATATAAATTCCCTGATAGCCAATGTCCCTTTTGTACTTTCAGGAAAGAAACCTCAAAATCTAGATGATATCTGAACTACCTTAGAGGAAGCTACGCAGGCATTATTAAAGTAGAAAAATTTTCCTTCCTCTACCAAGTTAGTAAAAAATGGAGGATTTCAGTTTCCAAGGCTTCTAGTCTAACTCTGTAATCAAACCCTAAATTCCCTTTTAAAAGTTGGAAACAGTTACTTTTACCATGTAAAATACTTGAATGTGTAAGCATGTTTTTGAAGGAGTATATCCAAATTTGGAAAAACAACAGTGACTGTACTCCTTTAAAATTCAATTATTTCAACTGAATTATCCAATGAATTGGGAGGAAAATGAAAATTGCATGACAGTTAAGATTATATCAAGTCTAAAGCTTTCCAAATTGTGATTGTTGGCTGAAGACCAAGATCAAAGGAAAAAGTTCTGACAGTCTAATTTGTTTTAAAAGTTCATTTATTGCCTTTTCTCTAAATCCTGCTTTGAAACAAAACATTATCAAGCAGAAATAGTAATTTCACAGTTGGCAAGACCTGGCATTCAGCAGCAGTTCTTATAGCACTGCAGCAGTACAGAATCTGACTTATCACACATCCTTAGGCAGCACAGGCTCATACTCTTACATCCAGCAGTTTCTCCTTTCTCTCGATTGGGTAGGAATATTAAGGATCTCAATTTTCCAGTGTACTTCAGAGTGGCTTATCAGTAGCCTGAATTTAGGAAAGGAAAGTTTAGACACTGAGATGCTGAGACTGGGTGCACTCAATCATTTAACAATGATTGGAAAACCGACCAGAGACAAGAGACAGTGATTCTTATAGCTGGTTGCTCAAACACTTTATCTCTTTCTCATACAGGGATGTTTAGGAAGCAGACCACTTGTTTTCAGGATAAAGAAAGGTCACTGGCATCTGTTCAGGTGACAAATTTATTTGCAGTGTACAGTTACACTCCAGAAGGAATCAGCCAGGGAGTCAGCCAGCAGAGCTTTGAACCACAGCCACATGTCTATTAAGAAAAAAAAAAAAAAAAAAAAAAAAAGGAAAGAAAAAGGGAAAAAGGCTTTCTAAAGGTTTTCTGAGATCTTTCATCATCACATCATTTCATGCCAAATGATTTTGTTTGCCCTTTTGCAATGGGAATATCCCTCTTCTGGGAACGATGAGTTCACTTGATCACTTTTAGGTCAGCTTTAAGAACTAAGGCATAAAAGTGTGCATTTCTTACAAATGACAATGAAAGTTAGTTGAGGGAAAGCTCAGATGAGGACGTCAATGTTACAAAGTGAGGTAAAGCCAGATAGACAAATTCCGTCTTGGGATGCTTCAGACTGGAGGCACATGGTTTCCCAGCAGATCTAAATCTGCAAAATGTAAAACCCACTACAAAAAAAAAAAATTTAGATCACAAGGACACTAGTGCATTTGTTAGTAGCAACTCCACTCTCTCTACAACTAGAGCACAAATATGACTATGCAAGGAAAGGCAGAACCAGTAGGACAGGTTCTATGCTGCTTTCCTGCACAGCTTTGAGTACTTAGCACAAATCAGCTCCTACAAGTTGAAGCTATTCAAGGCTTATTGTTCACATTCATTTAAGGGCAAAATTTCCCCTGTCAGTAAACGTCACAAGATCTGATCATTCTGAATCTGCACTGTTGTTTGGAAAAAATTAGCTTGGTCAGTGCATAACCAAGGAATATTTGAATCATTAGCAGGAAATGTGATGTGATTGTTCCTTTTCGTGGCTTCCAATACTGAGACAGCTTTCCCTCCCAGCTGGGAAATTCTTTCTAGTTTCTCGTGGTGATGTACTAAGCTCTTTAGTGTTAAAAACCTATGAACTCAAAATTGATGATATGAGTCAGAAGGACTGTTGTGAGCTTCCAGTTTGTGCTAAAACTCAGCAGCTGAGCAGAGATCATTGGGACCATCAGCATGGCTTTAAAAAAGTAAAACAGAACAAAATGGAGGAGGAAAGACTATCCAGATCTGCAAGTTTGCCTGCAGAGAGCCCTGAAACGATAGCATACTGAAGCAAAGGATGCCTTTCTTCTTGAAATTACTGCAAGCTGGCCTTATTCAGAATATGAGAAACACTGCAGAAAAAATAAAAAGATGACACTCCACAAAATAATAACATGTAGTACAGAACATTAGGAAAAAAAACAGTTACAACCACATTCTAACCACATTTCCTTCTTCGATACAACAAATAACTTCCATTTTCAACAATGGGAGTTACTCATATACAACAAATGGAAAATAGGCCCCAGTCTGCTCAGAAATTGGTGTGAATGGAAAACACAGATTACAGGCAACAGTAAAATACATTTCTACAGATAGTCGCTTTTCTTCTGCTGTTCTGGTTCAGAGTCAGGATATATGTCTCTGTGTCTCTTCCCTTTTTCTTTCAAGGAAAAGCATATTTTCCTGTATTGAAATTCAAATTCAAAATGCATACATTTGGCTCCTTGCAAATTCTGGCCTTTCAAAGTTTTTGGACAGAAAAGTGGAAAATCTCAGCTTCTTCACAATGGAGCACTAAAATAACGTATAGGAAATAATGGAAGTTATTATCAGAGTACTTCGGCTTAGTGTTTATACTTCCAGAATGCAAACATATAAAATGAAAGCAAAGTACACCTTGATAATACATAGTACCTACGTCAACAAAACTGATAGTTCCCATCAAATCTTTTCATTCCATTTAAAAGTTCTAGCTCCCAGTTCATAGTGTTACCATGCATATAGTTCATAATGAAGACTGTAATCTAAAGCAGCACAAATGAATTAAAAGTCCTTGGATAAAAAATCAGCAGGTTATGCTTGGATCTTCCCTGTTCCAGAGAGAACCCTGCAGTCAGAAACACTTTAGCTTTCTCCTTAGGGAGATGTCAAAGTCTGGACAGAGCTATTCAGGAACAAAGGCGGCTCTCTGTGGAAGACAAGTTTGTAAACCAAGCTCTCCCCTGTGCTCGCTCAAGCTCTTACATTTGTTTTTCTCAATTCTGAGCATGGCTACCGCAGAAGTTGCTTCACAGTATAGCCAAGGAGACATCTATTCCCTGTCTTGGAAATGTCCAGTTCACCTGCTCTATGAGGATGAGGCTTCATCACTGCTCAGTAAATAGCAGGTTGAAAGCAGCAGATGAGACACTCCACTGCCCAGTTATCAGAGCTGAGACTTCTTTCCAACCTACAAGGACATCATTTTTCCTATGTGAATACACTTTTCTTTGTAATTTTAACTTTTTCCTTAGTCCCACTTCTGTTTCATCTTTGCATGTAGACAGTTATACTTCCTGAGTCTAAACAAAACATGTTGCATAGTCTGTGGGGTCAACACAGCACAAGGTATCCAGATTTAACTAAAGAACAAAACTTCTTTCTGTTTAAATTTAATAAAAACAAAAAAAAACAAACACACTTTGGAAATACTCCAATTAGCTTTAGGCTTTAGAAATTTTCTGAACCTGAGATGTTGAGCTACGACTCAATATTACAATGCCTTTGAATGTGTCATTTTTAATGATTTGTAATTTAAAGGTCCCCGCAATCTCACAAGATTTAACCTTATTTTGTTTTTCATTAAGTCATTCAGACATTTCCTGCCTTGTATGGTGTTAGACTAGACTGAACTGTCAAATCTTTTCTGGTCACACTTTCCACTCTGCTTTATTCCAAGAAATGCTTAATCATGTTATGACATGCCTGTGAGCACTAATATGATGAGGAAAAAAGGAGAAAGAATTCATCTGCTAACAGGAGAGACTATCACAGAAGAATAACTGAAAACTAATAAAGAAATCTGTAACGGAACAAATATAATTGAAGAGAATGCTTTTTGGAAAGTTAGACATGAAGAAAAATTTCTTATTCTGAAATTTTACTGTTTCAACATTTCATTACTAGTCTCTTTTGACTGTCCATACAATTTCTTAGAGACCATATTTTGCTATGGATAACTTGGCTCGTGGTTCAATAAATCATACTAATTTGATTACAGTCATAAGCATTTAATATAACAGATTAAACTATTCCAAAAGCTTATTGACACAAATATAAAGAAATTTTTTTGCCATTTATACTTTTGACATCAACTTTAAAAGAGCTACAAGGGCTTTTTTAAGTTTTATGGCTGTCTTTAAAAAGATGCCATTGGTGAGCCCATATATCATCCATTAATTGTTGTCCCTATTCAGTCTTCTAAGGCGAAGTTTTAAATATATGTCCATGCCAAGATTTACAGTCATTGTCAACAAAGTCTGTAGATTACAGGAATTGACAGGGGAGCAAATAATGAGGAAGGCGCTTGCCCTTACAAGAAGGATTTCAATTGCATGGCAAAGTGAATCCAATGCATGGAAAAAAAATAGCTTGAAATACGACAAAGTGTGGGATGCACATCCCAGCTGCTGGATAGGAACACAGAATGCAGGGATGGTACATGGGAGTTGTCAGACTGAGCAGCGTGAAGGGTTACTTTAGTCCTTGACATTGAAAAAGGGGGGCTATCAAACAGTAGAGAAGGGATTTTGCTGCTGTACAGGGAGCTGGCCAGTTGGGAATACCAGGCCTGGTTCAGTTGTTCACAATGATGTGGAGCATCTTCAGAGGAAGAATAACCAAAGGTCTGAGGGCAAAGTTTGCATTATAATCCTTATGGGCTCAAAACATACTTTATATGAAAGACAAAACAGAGAGAAGGCAGGCCTGTAACACCTGGTAGAGGGCAACTGTTTACTCTTGCCAACAAAGAAACTTGACTACAGGCAACGTCAGACAAATTCTACTTTGAAGTAAGATCTGGCTTGCTGGCACCCAGAGGTAATTAACTATCAGAGCGGTTTATCTTTAAAATGGTATGTGCTGGTTTTCCATATACATATTGAAAGAAGGCATGTGCTGAAAGTCCAGGGTGGTGCTTTCTAGTCTCGGCAATTGTCTTCATTTCTACACTTCAACTGGAAAAACAGAACCAACTATAATAACCTTGTTGGGAACCACACAAATGGCATTGTTGGACATTTTTAAGAGAGTTGTCCGAGCAAAATACGTAACCAGGCAGCCAGGCAGGGAGAAGCAGACAGACTCTGCGCTGTGGTCTGAGCTTGATATCTCCCAGCAAGCATTAACTGCTTCAACATAAATTTTCAAATCACAGCCTGCAAGATGAGGTATTGGAGGACCATATTCTAGGACACAGTAGCAAGAGATTAAAAGGTCCCCAGAGGAAAGGTCCAAGGGTATGACAAATTATCATTCCTGCTTTGTCCTCAGCATGTGCAGAACATTAAACTAATTGTTTCTAATCAAATCTTGAACCTCACCTGGACAGAACAGTCTTCTCAGGTTTTATCCTAGCCTTTTACAGCTACACAGTGACATTGAGAATGAACGACCCTTTGCAAACATTTTTGCACTGAGTTCATTGCAGAAGTAACACTCTGATGCCACTGAGAATTTCAGTGAGGACATGAATATGAAATCCAGAATGAAATAGCATTGCTGAAGTTACAATACAAATTAATTTGGCCCGATTTTAACTTCATTTTTATATATGGCATAAACAACCAAGTAGAGTCCAGGTTGAACAATTACTGTAAGCTCTTTGGGACAAGGATTCTCTTTTGCTAAAATCATGGTCTGTAACCTGATAGTTGCTTTATGGCTGCCAATCGAAGACCAATAATGAGAGAGTTTCCCTTGCCGTTGATCTATTAACATGGTAAATTCTTGACTGAAAGTAAGATTACAGAGCTGTTATAAGCAGGGTTCCACAATACATGGGCTTAAACCCTGAGTGTTGTCCTATAAGTAATTTTAAGTGTTCTCAACTATCACATTTTTACTGCTTCCCTGGATTAGCCAGAAGACAGTCCCAGGAGATGACTGGCAGGGAGAGATGCATATGCAACTCTATCACAAAGCAAGCAGGTTTCTTATCCTCTGAGTAAGGTTCCAACAAAGATCCTCCAGTTGGGATTCATCTCACAGAGCTTGAGATGATATCTGCGGCACTGATGTCCTTCCAGGACTGACCCAGTTGCCTCTTCTCTGCAGTCCTTCCAGGACAAGATTCCTCTGATAACATGAAATAGCTGCTTGACTCACACCACAGAAGTGCTTACTTTTAATTTCTGACTGCAAAGAGAACTGATTTTGATGGGTAAACACCATGTATGTGTAGTGTAAATGTCTGTATTTGATTAGATGAATCCCATGCCTTGTGACCTTTGGGTTTATTCTTTCAGATTTGTCTTCAAACACGGTCCCATGGCCAGGGGAGCGCAAATGTCACCAGCCCAAAAGAACATAGGAGAAGCAGACTAATTCTGAAACAGCCTTATGACAGATAATTACTACAGCCATACCTGCTTCTGTTTAGGCGTAGTATTTTCCTGCTGACCTTTCCCAACATAATTTGTGACAAATTCTACCCTGGCTCCTCTGTGACAGAAAATTTGGCTTGTACTTAGGTACCTCTGTTTTCACATCAAGGAATAATAATGATTTTTTTTTCTTTTTTAACTAGGACTATGCAAACAAATGTTCACAGTCATATGTAGCACAGGCTCAAGGAGCCAAGTATTTAGCACCTTCATCCTGTGACCTTCAGCCAAAATGAAAATGCTCACCATCTTCCAACAGATGCCAACCAGCTCAGCAATACCCACATTGCTTTTAATGCATTATTACATTAAACCCAGAGTAAAAAATGAAATTTTATTAAGGAATGTTTAAGCCGTAAGTGGGGTTTTGTTTTTAAAACAATAAAAGTATCAATGATCCGAGGAATCAAAGGTATAAGGCACAATGCCCATGTCTTAACGAAGGAAATAGGAACAGATGACACTAAACAAGCTATAGGCTGTTAGTCAGAGGAACGTGCCAACAGCACCATGTGTTACTACACAGGAAGCCTGAGTTCAGAAGCATCAAGAGCTTGTTGAAACTGTTCAGCTCAAATGGCGTTCCACAGAAAATAGCTTTTTGACAAAACAAACCTTGGTGGGGAGGAGGGGGGAAAACCTAGCATTTATTTTAAATTTAAAATACATCAGGAATGAAAAATTGTTCTCTAAACAGAAAAGAAACAGGTTTTGATGGCTGCCAAAAATCAAAGGGATGAGAGAGTGCTGTATTTGTTTGCTGGCTTGAAGGCTTTTCTTGTCAGTGATGCTATGGAAATCCAAAATGCTACCATTTTTCAGACTATTTTTTTTTTTTGCAAGTTTCTGCCTTGATAATTTGCTTTCATCACAACATTTCAAGAGGAAGAGGTTAATTTTCAAACAGCTCTACAACATTTATGTAGCTTCCTCCTTCCTCTTGTTACTGGATACCACAGTAGCACATAAGACTTAAACCAGTAACAGCGCCAAAGGAAAAATGCTGTGTATTGTTTTTCCTCAAACTACTTGCAATCATGGACAATTCCACATGGAATTGCAAACAAAGCAGCCTTTAATTAACTACAATTGAAATATACCCTGTTCTCAGGAGCTCCACTCAGCACAAACAGACCAAAAAAAGCCCAAAAACAGCATCTTCATATTACTTTGTGTGCCTGCCTCAAGGAATGGTGTGTCTCCTGCTTCTGTGTATATATCTTATTTTCTAAGTTTTATACCACATTTTGTTATTCCCAATTCCTCCAGAGGAGCGGCAGCTTGCTGCACCTTTATAAAGGCTCGTAAGCATAAATTTAGCTTCCCGAGCCCACTTCCTGAGCCGGCTGAACCCAAGCGACCTCTGAATAAGGAACAGGAGACAGCAGCATCACTGCCGATGCGCTCACACAAGACACATAAGCTCAGCTATAACATTGTGCCCGTGCAGCTTTTGTATGGGGAATGGCAAGAGTAAAGCCCTCTCAGTTCAAGTCTGTGAAGAAATCCCCAAAATCAAGAGGCGAGGGTGGCTGAACCCAGCCCTACCCCACTGCCATGCCATCCATGGGTCTCTGGCTCCTGGGGTGGTTTTTAGGGAGGGGACCTGCTGTTTACTGACCGTTTCTCTACATATGGTGCTCAGCCCACACCCCTGAGCATCAGAGAAAGGCTACAGCTTAGACAGAGATATAAATTCAGCATTGTTTGTAAAAATACAGGAAGTCTGGTTACTAACGATAGATAACTAGTTACAACATGTTAGATAATTAGTTACAACATGTTAACATGGAGACCATGTCTGTGCATCACTGGAATATATAATATGCTCAACTGCAATGTATAACATTGGAGGGTGGACATGCGTGCACGTGTGTATATGTGTGTGTGTATGTTTTTTCTTGAGTTTTTTTATTTGAAGCCTGTTATCTAAGGGTATGTTTAATTATATGGCAGCAACTATTCTGCCTGCTATGGAAGCGACAAAGATACATTCAGATGAAGAGGCAATATTTTCTGAAAAGAAATGCATTAACAATCCTGATCTCATAATCCTTACAACATGCAAAATGGTAAAAACTTAATGGCTTAAGTGCAGGTGACAGAAAATGAATATATACAAAATAGGAATGGTGCAACTGGAGGCAGTGTATCTAGTTAATACTCAAACTGAACCAGCAAAACCAAGATACAAGAAAAGCATTCTGACCTTCTATATTCCAAGAATTGTTACACTACACCTGTGAGAAGATACTGCACTGTCTTTTTTTTCTTTCCCAGTGAACAACAGTATTCATCGTTTCAGGAATGAAAAAAGCAGACAATAAGAAAATCTTAATTTTTTTTTCATTTTCATAGATAAACTATTTTTTTGTAAAACCAAAAAGAAAAGAACTTTTTCTGTTGAAGAAGTTGTAAAATGATGTGCAAGCATTTCCTCAAAGACAATTTAGGAAAAGAAAATTCTAAAAATCAATGTTTGCAGGCTCTGATTAAGTTACTGTTTCCAGGGGCAACATTTCCAAGATTAAAATGAAAAATGCCATTTGGAGCCCCAGCCATGACAGAGATATGATTCCATTATTGTAGGTTGCCTGCCCCACTCAGGGCTCTAAATCACCAGTGTGTAGATTTCCTGCAGAATGCTACATGATAAGGAGCATTAAGGAAAGAGGTTGCCAGTTTGAAGTCAGTTGCCTGCTGTTCCAGGATCAGTTTCATGAACCTCTGAAGTATCCTTTTAACTGCTTCCTTGCAATCCTTCCATCAAGAAAGTATCTTCCCTTTGATTTGTTAAGCCCACGGGCTCTAAAATTGCCCCCATAGTTAGGATACCTCCTCCGTGGTTGGGGGATGCCAGGAAGCCACAGTTCCTCTGCTGTTCCTGAGACAAGTGGCAGGTCCTTTCCATGGAAGGATTCAAATAACGGACTTTTCCAATGTAATAGGATTATGGAATACATTTTTTTAGTGTCCTTCTGTGATTCTATCAGGCATTAAGTGGAGGTACAGCTAAAAAATGACTGAGCTTTTAAGTTGTGACTGTAGAGCTCTGAATTCTCACAAATATACTTACTGCATATTTATAAGATAGCTTTAAAGAAGTGAGTCAACAAAACTTATCCCTGGTGTGCTGATTATGATGGGCTGATTTTAAAAAAATGGGCTGAGAGACAACCTGAAGACTGGAAAGCATATTGTGCAGAAATGAATAGGTCTGTTTAGACAAGTAGATACAAGATGCATTTGTGGTGATTTCCTTCTATTTGGGCCTAGGCAGGTTTTCTTTCCACAAAGAGGCATATATTCTTTTATTCTCTGCTTCATTCAAGTAGTTGTGAACCCAACTTGTCCTTAGTATTGTCTGACAGCCTGCTGAGGAAATGGCCCCAAAATAATGAGGGATGGGATTCAGCAAAATATTGTTCATATTTATACTGCCATACAGCTCTACACAAAGGCTCCGCAATAGCAGCAGCATTCTGCTGATCTACTGATTTTCTTCTATGTAGATCCCGCAGAGGCACAATAACAAGAGAAAAATAATAAAGAAGCCATTTAAAGATTTGTGACCGTGCTTGGTATGAATGTTTCTTTAAATGAGGCCAACCATGAGAACATAATGTGTCCATACGGTGCTGCATTTCGTCTGCTCAGAGAAAAATAATTCATGAAGACAGCATTTCAAATCTATTAAAATATTCCCACTTCCTCTTCCACCAGCTTCAGTTAAGAATAGCAAGAAAGGTTAAAGATTTAATGGACGTCAAATTGAACTTGCTGTCCTTTTCAGACCCCCCTGAACAGAGCCAAAGGCCACTGCTCATGCTGTGCATTACTACTGTCTAAAGAAGCTTCCTATATTTTGCCTGACTTTTGGATAAACAAAGGCTTTCAAACTCTAAGGCTCTGTACCCCAAAACTTGAAAACATTGTGTTATTTTCTTGTTTCCAATACCAAAAATATGCCCTGATTTATTACCCTCTTCAGCCTGGGGAATTCAATTTTTAAAAGCTGTATTTCCAAATTTTGCAGAACTGGGAAAAGCTCTCAGGTATAATACCACTGGTCTGAACGTAGGGGTTTTTCCATTTCCCATCAAGGCATGAGATTCAACTGGAATGTGACATTTTCAAATTTTGAATAAAATGTCAGCATATTGAGGACCCTGAAACATTCTTATCTGAAACTTAAAAGCTGGACATCACCCCAACAAGTTCTGGCTCCACAGGACTCAACAGACTGCTGTCACATTACCCGAGCCAGCCAGGGAGGCCACTTCCACAGAATAAGGAGTATAACATCCCTCTGAACCCCTTTCTCCAGGCAGACTTTGCTGGACTTTCAAACTCATGGCAATTCAATCTGGAGCAAATCCCAAAAGTAGAAACCTTCCTGTAATTCACCGAAAATACATCAAAGAAGAGACGCATCTGTAAAGCATTTTGATTTTACAAATGGGCATTTTTCAACAAAGACATGCTTTGTCAGGAAATTCCTGGCCAGCTCTAATCAGGAATGCATCTGGGAACTACGCATTTTGTCAGATCTATGGGCAAGATGGTTTTAGCCAAGGAATGAAACGGACGTGACACTCTGATCAGCAATACAGAAGATCAAAGGACACGGTAAATCAGAAGAGGGTGGAATTAACCAGCAAAATTCTTTACTTGCAATTAAACTCATTTAACACCACATCTGATGAGACTTTCTGCAATGCACAATGTTTACCAGTGATAAATAGAGTTCTGGACTAAAGGGGCTGTAGTACAGGGAGCAGAGGAGACCAATGCAACCATGATCACAGAGCGTGACTTGGAGTACACCTTATGCAGGCCAGAGGTAATGGGGAGAAAGTAGGGACTATAATCCATCCTTTCCCACTACCAGTTCAATGCTTGATTACCAATGCATGAGAGTATTTATCCTCAGTAAATTCTGCTTGCAAAGACGGTTTCAAAACCAAACCAATCAAACACGACCCTGTGGGTCCTGGAGAGCAGCCACAGTTCAGTTGGACAGTAAATTTAATTTCTCAAAAGTAATGTCGTTTACATTAAGTCTCCACATCAACCTCTAGAAAAAAAAAAAATAGAAAACTAAGGTCCCCAGGGCATTATTTACAGGAAAGCACAGTGTTAACAGGCAATAGTTCAAGTCCTCCTCTGAGCAAGAGGATTTAGAATTACATCTCCTGTTTTCCCAGCCACTAAACAGTTGACACTTCTGGCATAAGACTGAAGATGTGGTTTCGCACCCCCTCAAGAGAGAAACTGAACTTGGCTAGGTGACTTGTTGGGTGACTGCCCTGGTAGTCGAATGACTACACAACAGAGAGGATTTTGGCCCTTATTGCTCCAGTAGCCCCCCAACCCTAAAGCTTCAGCCACCTTCTCAATAAATAAGGCTCCAAAACAACCACCTTCCCCAGCACTCCCCCTGTCTACCCACCAGATCCATGGTCCCTGCTTTCATCCAGCGCTAGCTGGTTCCTTCTGTCCAAGCTGGTTACAACAGTCACAACCCAGCAGCTGGTTACAACAGTTTCTTGATCTGGAGATAAATCCCTCTGTGGAGGAGACACATTTCCACTCAGGTGGTTTTTAGTTGCCAGAAAGTACTTGACTCAAAACAGTGGCCCTGCCATAAATTCACAGGTTAAAGAATACTAGTCTGAAATTCTCTCCATTCGGCCAGTGGTTCAAGACCTGAATTACACCAGCCAAACACTAGACCTACTAGCTCTGAGGGAGGGAAAAAAACAAAAACAAAAACAACAACAAAAAACAATCAACAACAAAAAAAACCACTTATTTCAAGATAAAATAGTCCTTGTTTAAAATAATATTTAATGGTTTTTCTATATGGAATGTCTGATGCACTGTCACTGCTGACACATCTGCAAATTAAAAAAGGTTTCTTACCGAAAAAAAAAAAAGGAATTATGTAAACATGGCAATTTCTATTTGAATTGAGCATTCAAACAGTTATCAATTGTCATAAAGACCTGAGGGAACATACAGAGACAGGGAGTTGGTGTGTGTTTTTCTTGCCTTTTTTTACCAGCCTTCAGAATGACACAATGTCCTTCGCAGTGTGCTCTGTAGCTGGAAAGTCCAGTGTCTGAAGAGCGAGCAGTAGTCTACTTTTCAGACAGCTATTTAGCAATTTTAGCACTCTGGGACCTTCTGGATCCCAGTATTCACAGGTACCAAGTCTCTGGTTTGTCACTGCTGGAACAAAGGGAGCTTTGTACCGAACCGGGTATGAATAGTTATAATATGTGATGTATCGTAACTGGTAGCTGCAGAGCCTGTGCCATCTGGAGGGACAGGGATTTACACAAGCTTTTTGTGGAAGCAGAATGAAGGGAAATTTTCACTATCGGAATAAAGCTGAATCTGCACAGGCACGCAGGATTCAGATGAGCTTTGCAAGAGAAATGCCTCATATGAATGTTTGTAATTAAGAGACTTAGTACGTTACAAGCTCTCACAGACAACACTGTCACATACTCTGAGTTTGAAGCAGCAAGTACACACTCACCTGCTGGCTGATGAAAATTACTGACTCTGGGGGACAGACAATAAAATCAATTATTCACATCTCCTGTGTTGCTGCTACCCACACAGCAACCAGCAGACCTGGAAAACCAAGAAGGTTTGGGGTTGATTTTAACACATTCTTATGGACTACCTTTATCTGTCACTGGGTAGAAAAACTTCAAAAATAAAAAACACTGCTCCATTTTCAATAACAGTCTTGCAAGTAATGTTTAAATCCCAACAACATACCTTCTCCTGATGACCTGTTTCCATTTATTGCACATCCTTCCACCAACATTGCACCTCCTTTAACCCATACAAACGTCACTTGGGCCAAAAACAGTTTGGCCAACAACAGCAGCAATATGTTAACAGTTTGTTAATTCTGGCTCATTCCTTATATCTATTTACTATTAAGCTACAGACCCTTTTTTGTCTGCAAAGGGGTTGCTTACTCTTCCATTTATTGTATCTCTACCCTGGCCAAACACTGTGCATTGACACTGAGCTGAAAATGGAAGATTGATGAGACTGATGGAGACTCATCTTTTCTGTTCCTGTTAGCTATGCATCTATCCCTGTTATTCCTATTAACACCCACCATCTAGCCACCTCCTAGAGGAGTGCAGCTCTCCAGGGGACCGATGAAAGCAAGGGAAGTTATAAAAGGGATAAGACTTTCTGGAGCTGATCCCTAACAGAAAGAACAGGCCAAGACACCAAAGGTGAACCAACCATACTTAAAATAATGTTCCCTGGCAGAAAAGAAAAGGGAACAAGGAAAAGGATGGGGGAGTGTGGAGGACAGAGTACAGGCAGCTGCCGGCTGCTGCTCTGACCGCAGCCTCCTCTGGCTCTGAGGGAGCATGGGAGAAGCCACAAGGTATAAATGTACACATCAACAGCGCTGCAGAGGGAAGGAAAACTATGTAAGACAGAATCAAGCAGAGACACAATCCCTCCCTGGAAAATCTGTTCCTGAATAATAGCATGCAGGGGTTTCTCAGTTTGGCACAGAGGTGGGGGCCTCTCGTGTTGTCTGCAAAGGGTGGCTGCATTGAGAAACAGCTGAGAGAGGTGGGGGCTGCTTGCTTCATCTGTCTCGTGTCACCAACGGGGGCCAAGCTGTGAACAAGCCAGCTCACAACACACACGGTCCAGGAAGAGGCACACTTCGACTCCCAGCACGTCACGGTATGGTACGGTGGTGATAACTCCCATCACATCACGGCAATCACTCTGGTCCACGTGAGGAGGAATTGACCATGCACTTGGTGCTGCCAAGCTGGGGTAGCCCTCCCTGCAGTCACACCTCCCATGGCGGCCGCACCAGCCAGCGCTGCACCCAGGGATATGTTGGCGACGACCAAGTGAGGGCAGGGGGTACAAGCTCGGGGGTTGTGGGGAGCGCAGGCATAGGCAGCGGGGAGGTGCATCCACACGCTCCCCGCAGCCCAGGGCTGCCCAGCAGGAGAGGCACAACCAGGGCTGCAACCAGCTTCTTGCAAACAAACCTGCTGCCTCTCACACACACATAAAGAAAGGGAAGCCGATGCTGATGACATTTGCTTATTCACAGCTAGGAGAGCTTAATCAAAAGACAACAAGAAATGTTGTTCAGTTTTGCTTTTTATTCCCTTCAGTGCCATTCCACTTACTTTAAAAATAGATGTCATAGCAAAGATTTATATTTAATGCTTTGCTTGTCACAGAGGGAAGGAGAACTGAGCTGCTGAGTAGTAAGAAACTCTGGGAGTGGGAGAGGGTTTTATCCAGAGATGAAGACTTTTGGGACTAGACCCATTTTGAACTAATTTAACTAGAACTAAAGGTGTTACTCTCTGCTGGCTCAGTGCACAAATCGTTCCGCGCACCAGACCTTTTTCTGCAAGGTAGTGGGGAAGAGTGAAATCAGTCTCCGGAGGAAACCAGATAAAGGGGAAGGAGGGAGAGCATCCAGTTCCATCTGTCTTTAGGCAATTTTACCAGTGGAACTGTTTCAGTAGAAGGACATTATGTATTTCTGCTGTATGATAACTGAGAGCCATCGCTTCCCAGTGTCTCACTGCTAATGAAACACATACGGCAGTGTTATTACAGCAACAATGATCTTAAGCAATCTGTTAATAACGCAAATATTCTTAATTTCTGTTATGCACCTGAAGACCCACTCCAGTTCTCTTGTTCTCCCTTGAGACCAGTTATGGCTGTGCCCATCCGGCCCATCCAGGACACAGTATGTCCCATCCAGCAAAAGGACTCGGGCACTCTGATTTACGTAGGTGAAAACTGCTAAGGATTTGCTATTGCTCACCTTCCTGCATTCATATCTTTCTATTTCTTTCCTCTTGCATGCATTTTTGCAAACTTTTCCCCACTTTGGATTTCATCTCAGCTGCACACTGAGACAATATTTCAGTCCCCCCCTGTTCATTTTGGAGGTGACTTCCTTGCATTACACCGCCAGTTTCATCCACGTTTTTGAGAACACGGTGTGGAGCAGATTACCCAAAAATCTCCAGCTCTTGCCTCAGGCAAGACTGGTCGTGTTTGTCACAGCCTACCTGTGAAATTCAGATAAGCCTCTCCTCGCTGTTCAGAACAGCACTTTTCCTCAGGTACACTAATGCCCAATGACAGCTCACCTGTGGTCTATTTCAGACAATTCTGCTCTAAAATATATTTCCCAACGGCCTTGTTTTGACTTGTGCATGCAGGTTGCTACTGAGCCAATGCTCTCTGACAGCGTAATACTCTGAAAAAGATACTGCAAGCAATAAAGGAGTTATGGAAGTCTTCAAAATAGAAGCTTTGGGGAAAAGATCCATGGATAGTGCAGGCTTTACAGAACCCATGAAGGATATGTTTTTTAATGAGATACCCTAAACTTAAGATGTTGACTGGGAAGCCTGTGAGCTCCCTGGTCTGGCTTCCATACCTATCACAAATGTAATATCTACCAAGCGGGTTGTGCTGTACCTTATTCTCTTGTTCTGTCTGCAGGTTTGTTGCTAATTTTATATTAGTATGTTTCTGGGCTAGTTTAATAGACAACCTGTACCTACAAAAATATGTACCAAAGAGCTCTAAGTGGTTAGTGTTCATGAAGAACAGGAGGAAGCTACAGTGTCATGGTTTCTTTCTGATCCTTGGGAGTAGTGCTGACTGAGTGTGACAAGGCAAAAAATTTAATGGGAGAATTCACCCTTACCTCTATTTAAAAAACAAACAAATGGCAGTCTCTCTTTGGGTGATACTGCCTTTTCTTACGGACTATTGTAAACAATTTGCTGATTCCTCCCATCTGCTCATCTAAAAAAAAGTCATGATATTATATTAAAAACTACCACAAACTGGGGCACTTACTGAACAGCAAGGGAAAAAACGCACCTTGTTCCCTAAGGGTACTGCATAGTTGTGTGACCTGCTTTGCTTGACTAGCTTTCACAAACCACCAAGTGACACCCCTTCTCCTCCCTGCGCCGTCCGGAAGGCTTTTATCTCTCTACGTCTCTCCTGCTGCAGTGGGAATAAAAGCAACTCAGTGGCACAAAGTCAGAATCCAAAGTTGAGACAGGCAAAGCACAGCCTAAAGCAACTTCACCTCTGGTTCCCTTACGACTCTGTGAAGCGCGGTCATCAAAGCAGCACTAATACGACCACCCAACTCAAAGCATACGGCATGCGGCTCTGCTCATGTGAATGTTTTGTGCCCTGAGACTGCACAAGGACATGTCATCCGAGGACCTGATTGAGATGAAAGCAGAGAAAAGATCCCAGCTAGCTCTGTTCATCTTCCTGCAGACTTGCATCCCCTGAACACTCAGCCCCCCGTCCCTGGGCTGGTTTTCTGCTTTGGGGCTTTTTCATGTGGAAAGGCAGCTCGAAACTAAAAAGCTGGTGTTGTGGGACAGGACTGCCTGCTGAATCAGCCCCAGCCTCCTTCTTTCTCTGATCTCTCCTGCCAGCTTCTTAGCCTCTCCCAGCCACATCCAGCAGGGAGCAGGGCTCACAGCCCTCACCCTCCACTGTCTCCTGGGGCAGGGATTCCCCCGGCAAGAGAAAAGCAGAGGAAGCTGAACGCCAGCCACCTCGGTGAAAGGAGCTGCTGCCAACAGCCCATGAGGATGTGGGGGGCAGAAGAGATTCCCCTCCTCATCTCACCCAGTGGCTGTGGCTCCCCACACCAGTCACTGTCCCCCACATCGCCCACAGGACCCACCAGCTGTCGTGTCCCTCTCCATCCCCCATCTGCTCTCATCAGGGCAAAAGGGCACGAAAGAATTTGAACTGTACAGCGCTGAGTACGTCGGGGCAGATGAATCAAAACAACAAAAAGCAGAGGGAATTTCCCCACCCCCAGGGAAAGTTCAGCCTCGCACTGGAGAATTAATGCCAAGAGTAAGAGAGGGGCTGGGAGAAAAGAGAGGAGATTTGGACACAGCCAGGGAAGCACAGAGAAGCGAGTAAAACCACACCACCCCTAGACCTTCCTTCAGCTAAAATTTTCCCCTGACCAGCAAATGCCCTAAGCTCTAGGAAATAGACGCAAGTGAGTGGATCCCAGCCACTGCACTGTCCTGAAGAAAGTGGGAAGCTCCTGACAACAACGTGTCTCTTGCCGAAGTGACAGTATTCCGCAGTGGTGAGACAGCACTGCTACTTGTAATGGACTCCCACTTTGAACTGCACCTGCCCTCTACTTCTGGTGGGGCTTAGCGCAGCCTTGTGGATGCTGTGCCAGCCTGGGCATCGTCAGAGCACAGTTTGCAAAACTCCTGCAGGCAAGGTGGCTTGCTGCGCTGGCAAATTCTCATTGCTTTTCAAGATTAAACTCTGAGTCTCACTGTGGTCTTTCCTTGGGGATTTGGCTCAGCTCCCAATCCTATTCTGATCTCTTATCAGTGCCTCAGCCTCCAAGAATTGTATGGTTGTGACTAGTCTGAGATTGCAGATTCAAAGTCTCCATTTCCACCTTTTTTTCTCTTTTCTTACTTTTCTGTATTTATATTTCATGTGAAGTAAATGATTTTTCACATTTCCATAATGCAGTTTCATATGTAGACTCTTCTACATTAGTTAGCTGGACAGTATTGAATGCCCCATGCTTCAAGACCAGTGACAGCCAGAAACAAAACTCGCTCCTGACTATTTTGGCTTGTGTTAGACACAGAAAAGACCAGTGGTTGAATCTTCTCCAGTTTAAAATCTTCTCCTCTGTATTTCCAGGATATTTTAATTGCCACTTCCTCGCCATTTGTTTCCTCTTCTTGTTTTCTTCGTTTCCTTCCCAGTTCCAGGAATTCTGCAGCCTCCCAAATCTAATAGAAACCAGTATCAGTCAGCCTCAGGGCATTGCATAATGTGAAGAGCAGCAACAGCCAGTGTCACATGGTATTTTACCTTAATGGTGAGTCCCCTAGAGCCTGCAGGCCCTGGGCACTGGTGCTCTGGAGCCAAGGCACTTCAGGTTCCTGGCCAGCCCATCTGGGACTTACACACACACATATATCTCCCAGAAACCAGCAATTCAGATCTCAGAAGTAATGCATCTTCAGGCTCCCAGAAGCCTCTTTAGTGAAGGGCAGAAGACCAGAGATGCTCCAGGGCACGTAACACTTCCCAGCTCTTAGCTCCCACAAGGGCACTAAGCATCAGTGGCCCAGAGACTCAGGCATTTCCAAGCACCACTTGCCAAAATTAAACAAATTCCTGCTAGAAGCTGCCCAGATTAAATAACAATTTCTTTCTGATGGAAAGGGAGATGGAACAACCATCTACCAGAGAAGTGCTAACTTTGGTCTGTTGGGAAAATGTTGCACGGGAGGATTTGTTACTAGACGTCCTTCTAACCAGTCACTCTTCCTTTTGTGCTTTGTTCTCACTTCTTTCTCCTCTCACTCTGTCATATATTCTTGCCTTTAGCATCCAAAGTCCCCTCTAACAGTAGGCAAAGTAGGCAGACTGCTGGACATCACATTAGGCACGGTCCAAGTAGCCAGCTTCTGCTTTGTATTTCTCTTGCATCCACAGCCTTCAGAAGGGAGTTCAGAGTTCGTGAGCTGGCAAGAGTGTGGGGTAGCACAGGGAATTCTGCCACCTACAGCCCTCTCAGACCCAGATGATTCCTCCAGACCTCCTGAAACCTGTTCCAATGTTTCCTGCCTCTCTTACCACTGACCAGAAACACCCACTGATGTTCCCAATCCTATCTAGTATCTTCAGATTCCCGGTGATTCTGGTCCACAAAATCCATTCTTCTGTCATAGTAGGGTTTGGTTTTGCCTGTACTTCTGCGAACCAAATGTAAGTTGTTCCTTTCAAGTTTTCAGTGGCACAGAAACTACATAGATGTGTCATAGTGGATGGAGAATCTGTATGTCCATTATAAGCCTTCATATAACACCCCAGATACCCTCCCACAAAACATTAGGGTAGGATGTTCTCCAGGTCAATATCTTGGAAGTGTTCAAGGCCAGGCTGGATGGAGCTTTGGGCAACCTGATCTAGTGGGAGATGTCCCTGCCCATGGCAGGGGGTTGGAACTAGATGATCTTTAAGGTCCCTTCCAACTAAAACCATTCTATGATTCTTTGACTCTATGATCTTAGCTGCAGCACTTATATCATATCTTTTTTATTTTCTTTTTTCAGGCCCAGATGTGAACTTGGAACTGAATATAGTAAAGATAATTTCAAAGTGGCTGAAGGATACAAATACTGCACACACATGCACAGTTCTGCCTGAATATGCTGCCATGCAGACCCCACACCCACAGCACAGACAACACAATGGTCACTCAGTGGATACACACCAGGTTAGATCTGCAGCTCCCACACAAAGCCCAACACGTTTGGCCTCAGCCATAGCGCTCTCAGGATGGGGAGCTCACAGCATGACCCCTTTGAGCCTGTACTTGTAGACACCAATGAATATAAAACAATATTGAAGAATTAACCATTCACAAATGCATGATACGAAACAGCTCACAAAGATGCAGAGCACCTTGAAGTCAGTGACCCTTGTTTAATTTGAGAAACGTGCATCCTTACCCTCATGAGTCTCTTATATTATTTTTAACTAAGAGCTACAGTAATTACTAACCAGAAATCCTACAGGATGTGCTGGGATGAAAACTTACCTGGTTTTTTGTGCTTCTTGTGCCACCCACTGGAACAGGCTGAAAACCCAAGTGAAAAGAAAACATTCAGGAAAATTCATATCCAGCATATTTTAGTATGTTTCATAAATTGAATTACAAAGCTTGCAATATGTTCCAACAGCTTTAGTCAATTCGCATTAATTCAAAGTGTCTAAAAAGAAGAACCCAAGTTTGCTTATCTCCTGACCAAATGCCTGCAAGCCACTAAAACAGTTTGCCTATCAAGAGAAAGGCAAATGCAGTTCAATGATGTATTTGTATTGGTGAGTTCTCCGGACACTAATGACATTGTACAAGGTACAGACAATATCTCGTCTAACATAGTCCATCCACTGCCAGGCACTGGTAGGTGAGAAAGCTAAACTGAAGTAGATGTGGAGAAACTTAATCTTCGATGAGAAAGGAAGAGCTAAGGAACTACAAGAACCTGTCTTGTTTAGTCAGGCAAAATGAAGGCTGGGTGAAAATATTTCTCCCTCCAAATACCTTATGGGCGTATATTCCAAGGGAGTACGGCCTCTAGGACGGTGTTCACAATGATTGATTATAAAATTAATCAAGAATTAATTTAAGCTGAATACCCAGGAAAGTTTAATAACATCGAAGCAGTGAGCAAAGACCTCCAGTAGGATAGATAATGGCAGACAACTTTACTTTTCTCATAAAAAAGAGCCTGAACCATTTCTGAAAGCCAGTGTATGATGGGATTGTTTGCAACAGCAAGGCATCACATGTAGGGACACAGCCTCACATTTCAGCATTTTTACTGAGGAGGCGTATCCATCTTCTAGAAAGAGTGGAAAAAACAGGAAGAGCTCAGTGTGATAACACCATTAAGAAAACAGCATTTGGGTTTTGGTTATTTTTTTTTACCCTAAAAATGAGTATGGGAGAAAATACAACAAAACCTGCACTTGAGACTCTCTTTAGTGCCACCTCCAAAAGGCCATTTTGAGTAACTAGCCATTTAAAGTACGCACTAGGTTTCCAGCACAATTTTATTTGACCTTTTAATGAAAGAATAACATGTATAAGGCAAATGATTTCAGCTGATCACCTGGGTGACTGCTTAAAGCAGCCCTCTATATAACTTGACCAGCCCGTTGTCCGAAGTGTAACATTAAGCTTTGTCTTTCATAAATGTATGCCTCAAGTGCATTTTCTGATTTTGAAGTTTGTTGTTTTGACCAGTCTGACTGCATATGTTTTTTAGTGAACACACAAGGTAAGATGTTTCAAATACATAATACAGAAACCAGGTACCCCCAGAGATTTTTTTTTTTAAAAAAAGGTTACTGATTACTTTATATATATTCTTCTATTTATAGAAAATATAAGGAACTCCATAAAGTTCCTTAGCTTCCAAAGATAACATATCAGATACTGCTGGAACCCATAGTTGTTCCTTTCCTATTATGCAAGATGATTAGGACTTTAATAAACCTTTTTCCAGTTCTTACTGTAATACAGTCAAGAAGGGCTTTATGTGCGTGTATGTGTTTATTACGACACGTGAACACAGTGAGACTTCATAATAAAAAAACACAGCCAAAGAAGCCACAGCTTCCCTTCTGCCAGAAAACGCACTGCTTATTTTAACCAGTTGGGGAGCAGGAAGCCCATACCCAAGGTGTGTAAGACCAAAACGCACAGCCTCCATAGAATCATAGAACCATAGAATGTGTTGAGTTGGAAGGGACCTTTAAAGGTCCTCTAGTCCAACCCCCCTGCAGTAAGCAGGGACATCTTTAACGAGATCAGATTGCTCAGGGCCTCATCAAGCCTGGCCTTGAATGTCTCCAGGGACAGGGCCTCCACCACCTCTCTGGGCAACCTGTTCCAGTGTCTCACCACCGTCATCATAAAGAACCTCCAATGCCATCCCCGCCACAGCTGCCCTCACTCCAGCACAGGGACGGTGATCCGGAGGCTGCTGACATCCACCAGAGCCTTTCCCTTCATTTCTGGCAGGCAAACAGGCGCGTGCTATGGAAATGACTGAGCTGCGGCAAGAGGCTCGTGAGCACAGAAGACAAAACTGCCACAAGCGATAGACCTACCTTTGAAATAACAACTCCCCACGCATCGCTTTCTAAATTAAAATAAGATATTTTCTTTTACCTGCATTTTCTTTCAGAGAGTTCTTCGAGCGTATTAGTGTACCCACCATCATGCAGAGACAGTAGACAGAGCCAATCTCTGTGGCCAGGAAGTATCTCCACTTTGTAAACGTTTGACAGCGACCATAATCTTTAGCAACAGGGATCATCTAGATTTACTGACTGTAATTAAACTTCAGGGCAAGTGCTCCAGCACATTTGTCATGATGCTCCATCATCCAAACGAATGGTCATACTGGCTGAACAGCACTGAAGCTCTGTCTACTTTAGTTTGCAGTGTGCCACAAAGATCTGAGGACCAAACAGATGGTACTGAGGACCTGATATCCACACTGCATGTGTTTATGGAAGGATTCATTTGGACAAGCATTAGCATAGTCGTGTGGACTGAGCACCCCTGAGCAGGTGGACATCATCCCTATGCCAGTGGAAATTGGGAATCTGTGTCCTGGAACAGCTCCCAAAGAAAAACAACAGCACCGTAAGGCAGAAGTTTGGGAGATTTGCTTCAGAAATGCTCTGCTGATCCAAAATTAAATGCTAACATAAGCCCACTCTGAAGCTCTTTCCTCTCTCCCCACTGCCTTCTACTCACCCCCAAAGTAACTGAACTGCTCTTGTTGTATGAGTTTATTCATTAGCAGCAGTAAATTTCACTGGCTGAACTGAAAGCCTGGTTGCATTCACACCAATGCACCTCCACACGCATGTTTGTCTTCTGAGCTTGAGTTGTTTAAAGTAATGATCCCTACAATGGAAAAATAGGGAAAACCTGTAAGGACCAGAATCTTAAAGTCCTTGTTGCACTATAGGTCTGTCTCTGAGAGTTAATCTTAGCAAGGATTAATTTCATTTAACACCCAGCCATGCCACTGCTGCCAAATTAGGTAAGTATGTATATGAATTCAACTGAAGAAAATGTGGGAGCACACTCTACATGTGACTCACCCACCATGCATAATTAAAGGTATTAGGCTAACAAATGTTATTTTGAAATATGTAAAATAACTGTAGAAACATTTTAAAAACCTTCAGCTGAGAATGGTTACAAAAAAAATGAAGAAATAGGAGGAGGGGAAAAGACTATTGTTCATCTCAAGCTCCTGGGAAAGGAAAAAAAAATCAATTCATTCACCTCAATCTGTTTTCAGCCTACTTGTTTCAGCACCTCAGGTCAGCAACCTCTCCCTCAGTGGCGAGCCCAGAAGATTCTTCAGGAGCAATTCCGACAAAAGGCTGTCCCGTGCAATGGAGAAGCTCTGTCAACTCCCATGTGCACTGGTGCAATCACACAATATTCTCTGTTTTCTTCATATGCACAACATCTTGTGCTGCTGAGACCAGATACAGGTGCCAGTAGCTCAAGAAGAAGAAAAATCATGTAACATTTTGCTTCAAGCAGCCTAGAACATGTTTGGTATCATTATTATTATTATTATTATTATCATCATCATCATCATCATCATCATCATCATCATTATTAAATAATTCATTCCTAACTGCCAATTAAAAGGAATTGCAGAAACAGTTTGGTAATTATTTAAGGAATACAATTACATTACCCACTCTGACGCTTAAGCTTTCTTTAAGAGGATCCAGCAGGACCTTAGAAAGTGCTATAGGGACCATCAAGAACAGTGTATTTAAAATGAATTTCAGCAGAACTCAGGGCCAGGAAACTGCAGGTTTACACTGAGTGATTTGAAAAGACAGAGAGCCTTGCCAGGAGGGAGACCCTGAGTTCACCTACCAGCCCATGCACCTGCCAAGAATAATAGAAATAATAACAAAAATAAAAATGCAAAAACATGAAAGTTAGCACTGTGTTGACAGGGCTTCAGTAAAATTTCAAACAGAGGGGCTCTATCACTAAGTCTTCCCACTGAGCAACATTTACAGTTATTACTTTCTTGCTGCTGGCAGCAAGCCTTTATAGACGTTTTGAGAATGCATCCAATATAGGAAGTGGCCTGTTGTTTTTTCTTTCTTCCAGCTACATTATTGATATTTCAGGAGAGTAATTGAACTTCTCAGCACCAACTTGTTTTCTCCATGAACTACTATCCCCTGTAGATACGCATGTTTTCAGGGCATATGCTAAAGTAACTGTAAATCCTAAGCCTAAATAGCACTTGTATTTTATCAACCTTTGTAGGAGAAAAAAATGGTATCCTAGCTGTAAAACATCTGACAGCGTTTAAACTGTACTATGTTTCATCGCTTTCTCACACGTATGCACACCCTCACACACATTTCATTAAAGTCTTTTTTAAAAAGTCGTCCAAAATTCACATTATTGTCACCAAATATTTGTTCCATCCGACCCAGGCTGGCTGTTTCCTCATTTTGCTATGAGCATGTCATACCACAAGCAATGTTAGTACTCAAACAGCTATTCATAATAAAGAAACTAAACTAAATAATGCCAAAAAAAAAAAAAGAATCATGGTGGAAAGCACAGTCCAGAGGATCACAAAGAGAAGTGGCTCCACTATCAGCGTGCAGCACCCAGCAAGTCTTTCCTGCTGTATCAGGCTCCGTGGATTTAGGACAGGGTCAGTGGGCTCTCAGCTGGAACAGCGTCTGTAGCTAATACCCACTCCCTGTCTTCGTTTCTGCAGGCGCTTGGGCTGGCACCACAGCAGCTTCCAGCATATACCCAGAGAGGACAAGTGAGGGACAAAGCTCCCATCAAGTACTGTTACCTTCACAGCCACCTTTCTGCCCCAGCCACTGTATATTTAAAGTGGAAAAGCCAAAGGAATAGTTTACCTGCAAGTTAGAAAATAGCAACATTTTCCTTAGAAGCTCACATGGAAAATTGAGGAGGGTTTCTACTGGAAAGAAAAAGTTTGAAACTTTCCAATTAGGTCTATTTGCTACGTGCCATGGCTGAGGTACAGCAGGATGCCATATCACCACATGGTGCCTTAATTTCAGTCCTCTCTTTGGACCCAGAGGCCTCGACCGCAGACACAGTGACAGGGAACCCTGCCTGGTAGTAAATTAGTAGACTACAGGTGGTAAAGGAATGAGACACCATATCAGGAATGCATGGCTTGGCTGGATTACCCCCACAGTGTCTTCAGCCCCCGTCTCTCGGGAGTCCTAGTAGCAGGTAGGCTGTCAACAAAATGGAGCAACCACAGAGCACCACCATGGTGCTTCACATCTGCCAGGCTATGGTCAACTCTGTAATCTCATTGTTTACATGCTCCACATTATCTTTGGTCCTGGCTTTCTAGAGCTTTCGGCAAAAGACAAGTGATAGTAATGCATATTTAAGTTTGCTGCCTGCCAATTGCATTTTATGCTGAGGTCATTTCATTTGAGCCGTTGTGAAAATGTTATGGTTTCCTGAGCCCAGTGACAATGGGTAACAGGGAAGAAGATAAATTCTCAGAGCTTATGAATGTTTTCTCCAGCTTTAAAGGTAGAAACAATGGCAGTACAGTGGGGACTTTTATGTGTGCTGTGCACATGCAGAATGTGAAAAGCCTGGTGCTATCAAACAGAAGTGGTGAAGAAAGACTTCCACACGGTGGGATGAAAACGTAGTCCCAGGAAACTGTGTTTCTGAGTAACAAGTGTTTGAGCTGGCCTCAGCTAAATAGACCTTGAGCGGTTTGTGATCTAGACACGGATGGATTCAGCAAGCAGACTGTAGTGATGAAAAATGCAGGTAACTGCTGAAGAAGACTTGATGCTTTCTTAGGAAGTGGGGGGATGGTGCTCGTGCACTTGGGTGTCAGGACAAGGATGTCAGAGCTGAGTGGGGAAGAATAATCCTTGGGAGAAAGGGTGCAAGAAAAAGGGGATCATGGGAAAGATCTAACAGAAAGAAGAAGGAGCTAACAAAGCAAAAAAGAACTAATTTTCTTCCATACTTTAAAGGGCCCCAAATTCCCCAGCTATAAGAGGTATACACAAAAATTGAGAAAAATTGTCTTTATTTTTCAACACCTCACTAGCACTTCCTTCCTCTGCCCCAAAGAACACATCTTGCCACCAAGCACAGTGCTGTGCTCCTTCTATTTAAAAATACAGTTCATCTTCAGTGCAGAGACCACAGAAAAGATCTCATGCAGACCAACCAGATATCATAGGTCTAGCCAGTGACAAAGGAAAACTGTAGTATGGAATCATCTTACCTAGCATGATCATTTTGTGGATTGATTAAGTAATATTTTCATGTTAGTTTGAAAACAAGAATCTGCCTTTAGGTTGCTGTGTCCAAATCTATGCATTTAAATAAATGTCATGATTTTTACAAATCAGAACGCTTGGCAGTTTAGAGTGGATATTCCTACATCAAGTTTTAGATGTCTAATTAAAAAGACCCACATACACAGAATACAATCGTTCAGAAATATTGGCCATAAAGCATAATATAAATTCTCTGTTTGTTATCTGTCGGTTTTTTTAAAGGATTTGTTCTGTGTGTGGTTTCCATTAAATTTTCATGGACTGGTGCTAAGCACTTATGGAAAACTAATATCCGAAATTAAATTTACCATATAAATCTTATTTTCAATCTACACATGGAAAGGAAGAGTTTGCACATCTGTCCATTCTTGGAGGGATCTGGCCAAGCTCTAGTTTAGCAAGCAAGTCAGAAAAATAAATCTAAGAGAAAGAGGTAGCAGAAACATTTTACTAACAAATATAAGAATATTCTGAACTACTCCTGGACTTAATGTGAGCAGATAATGAGGCTAAATACTCTTAATAAATTATTCATTCTGAGTTACACATTCATCCGCTGTAGAAATCTACTGTGATCAGTAATCTCTTTCCTTGAAGTAAATTAGCACCTTGTTAAGTGAGTTTCCTCTGTAGCGAAGACCTGACCTTGCACGTGCTGAGGACTGTGGCAGTTAGAGAAAAGCTCAGTTAAGTGTTGTAATTTACTCCACCAGTCTCTTAAGCACCTGCCAGGAAGCATAAATATGGAAAACACAAGCAGATTTTCTTGGGGAAAAACAAAAAATAAAAATAAACAATCAAATGTTCAAGAAGAAATCATTCTATGATTAAAATCCAAATACAAGAAGTTGGGAGTATGAAGTCCCGTTTCCATCCTAGACACCGAGAGCAAAGGACGTGAAGCCTGCCTAAATCCCCCTAGATCTTGAGGACTGCAATCATACAGTCCTGAAGGCTCAGCCTAGAGCATGCCCAGAGCACCAGAGGAGCTCTTACACCCTGCACTCCATTATTCCCATCTTCAGGAGGCCCTACCCACGCAGTTGGCATGCTGAAAACACACCGGGAACAAAGTGTTATACACCAGCCAAGGACGCAGGTTATCACCCCCTCTCTTCCATGGAAGTAGTGAGAAAAACTGAGACAAGATTTTATTTTTGTTTGCTTTTGAAAGATTTGATCCAGCTAAACATCACCCAAACTGCTCCTCCTTCACATGAGCCTGGTGTCTGGTTTTATTAATTCTTGGATTATTAATTCTTCCTGGCTAAAATGTACTCAGGCCAGCACAGCTGAGAGACCAGAGCAGCAGACAGGAATCTACGATCAGGTGAGAAAAGCATATGCCAGCCAAAATTTCTGCTGCTGCCCACATGGTATGCCACCACAATACCTGGTATCCATGTACCTCACCTGTTTTTGCAGGCTGCAACAGCCGGCAGCAGCAGAATTGAACCCTGCACGCTGGGTAGGACCTCAGAAATCATCAAATGTGAGCAAAACCCAAAAATACCAGTAGAAATTCTGGTCAAGGCCAACGGCAGACTTCCATAACATAAGTCATAATATCTTTCTGAGTCATCAGTCATCACTGTCTTGTATAGTCCAAAACAAGAAGGTTGTTTGTAACATTATTGTGTCAGCCAAAAGTCATATTTCCTTCGTCTGGCAGAACGGGCACCGTAGTTGTTAAGGAAATAAGAACTTAAATCCCATTGTGATGTCAGGTGTTGGGGATCAACATGCCTCAGGATCTGCAGCAGAACCCATGAGCTTCCCTATTTCTCTATAATGTCTTCTGACTAAATTTTAGAGGAAAGTCACTTTCCCTTTAAGGTGATCTGAAAGTTATTAAGACCCACTCTGAGCTCTCTTCTATATTAAAAGAAAAGAAGCATTGCTGTTTCATTAGGTTAAACAAGGTGTAAAGGAGAGCAGAGTCAACTCCTTGGCTTTGTGAGTGTCAGACAACTTCATGCTTGAGAGGCATGAAATTAATGATTAATTAGTTCATTCACTCATTCCTTACACAGGAAAACAGGTACCTATGTCCCTGTAGTGCACAGTGGAATGAAACAGCTCCTGCTCTCACTCTCTGCTAGAATACCGTCCCAAGGACCACACAAGGACGCATTGCCTCCATACCTCTGCAAGGACTCTTGAACCAAGCTGCTGTGTCAGTACATATAAGAGCTGCCCATACATAAGCCATCAAAACATATGAGAGCTTCAACTCTGTGTTGGCATCAGCTGAGACTGGCAAAAGAGAAAAAGCTGAAGAAAACCCCTTACACATGGAAAGGATGGTTGTATCTATGCTGAACCTACCAAACATGCAAAGAAAATGCTGCCATTTGACTATTGCTGTAAAAGAAAATGCTGCCATTTGACTATTGCTGTAAATCTGCCGAGGTTTCTGGGGAATGCCACTGCCCATTTTCACACCCAGGCTTATTGGGATAGCTGAGAATGATAATGCTTGTTTGGGAGATAATTGCAACTGCGTCCAAACTGTGTTTTTTAGAGGCTGAGAAGTGTCAGCTTGCAGCTTTTCAGGTGCTGATTCAGGGGGCAATCTCTTCTGGGAAATCGCTTTTATTCTTCCCCACAAAAGAAAGGAACCCTGTGCTGGGGTAATGATTCTAAATACTTATCTAAAATCCTCTCTCTCCTTCCCACCCAGCCTTTCTTCCTTTTAATCTTTCTATAAGCATATAGCATTCAGTCTGAAAAACCTCTATATGAGGAACAGGACCTTTCAGGTACAGCATAATGTAGCTACTTTCAACTGCTGTTACTTAGATTTTTTTCTTAAATTTCACCTTCAGGCAAACAGGGACTTGTTAATTGGCTTTCCCCTTGGGTAAAGATGTGCTGCATGTAGTCACAGACTTAAATGATAGTTTTCATGTGGTGCTTTAAGGTGGGTTACCCAAAACTTGTCTAGAACAAGCCTTTTAATGAATTTTAAAAAGAATTCCCACTATGTATTGATGTCAGTGCCAGAACTCTGCTATCAAACAACCTGCACAAAGTCACCGGCTGCAGGCCCTGGGTGTAAGATGCTGTTTATTTTTAATTTTCACCCTTGGGAGTCCCTATGGCACTAATCTCATACTGTCAGTATGTTTCATCTTGGGCTCAGAGTAAATAGCATTACTTAAATTCCTGACTATTTAGGAGAAGTCTGACCGGAATAATCTGGATTCTACAAAGTTTCCTTATTTTCATGAGCACATATTTAGTTGTGCACGCTACTTCATAAATGAGCGAAATATAGGAATTGGATAATTTGTCATCATCATAGAGAATTTGTCATTTTGAGGACAGTATTTCCTCCTCTTAGCATTTGTTGGTCACAAGATTTTGATACTTAAGTTTGTCACTGAAAATGACTTTTCTTGGAAAGAGAGTGGTTTGAATGCATATTCCACATCTGGAGAAAAAAAACAGATATACTTTTTCTAAGTGTTTTTTATTGAACTGGCAGCCTCTTAAAAGTTGATCAGAACATAGAAAGTTAGAAGAAAGATCAGAGAAGGTGGATTTCTAAGCCAAATACATGTGATGGAAAAGTAGTGCCTACAGCACATTTACTACTTCCACATAGGATTTGCATCTCATAAAAGAGAGCGTATTTATTTCTACTTTTCTACAAGCAAACTCACCATAATGAGTAACCTCATTATTTTCATGAGGCAAGTCCTCTACCATTTTCACAGTACAAAAAAATCAAACCACAATATCATTTGGTTATATGTTTTAACAGCACTGACATATAATAGATGCTTTTCTAAAATAGTTCCTGTCCAATATCTCTGTCGGCATCAACTGTTGCACGTTCCTCCATTTGAATAAGAAGTCATGAGACTTCTTGATCTTCCATTAATCTCCTTCATTCACATGAAACATTTTGTTTCTGCCATTTCAAGCACCACTCCAGCACACCTCCAGGCTCTCTCTTTTGCTCAGCCCTAATCCAAACCCAAATCTGAACCCTACTTTCTGGCTCAGGCTTGGACTAAGACCCCAACTCTGACCCACACCACAAACATTCTCTGGGCACAAATCTCCTGGCTGCCCTAACTTTTCTTTGGATGCCCATTTGCAACCCCACTCCAACCACACCTCTAAGCTCTCTCTCCCTGAACCCTAACCTTAATCCAGACCCTACTTTCCAGCTCAGGCTGCTTGTGGCATGCAATCCACGAGCTCTAGCTGACGTTCAACAATTTACCCATTTGGTACTGAATTTATGTCTAGTAATTTGGCAATAAATATTCATCGTCTCTCATTTTTGGCTTCCTTTCCAGGAGGTCATGTTTATTCAACTTCTGAGCTGAAAAAAATGTTTGTTACCGTATCATTAATTATGAACAAAGCTCTGGCTTAACTTGAGCAATAAATAAAACTCAGGCTTGACCATCTGTGAAATTCTGTTAATGGGCATCATGTCAAGCAAGGATCCTTTAGACTAGCTATTCTTAGAGACTCCTGTTGTGGCTGCAATCCTTAAAGCATTTTAAAATACACAACAACATATTAACCATAGGCCAGAACCTCTACTGGAGGTACATCAATTTATTCTTGCATAACTTGCTCTAATTTTTCCAGGGAAAGTTATAGAGAAACTTCAGAAACTCAAAGGCCATATAATAATTAAGACATGGCAGTGTGGCAGTAGTCACAGATCTCTGAATGGGAACAAGAAATAATGCAGTAAAAGCATTATTAAAAGCTTGAAAAGCTGTCATTGTTTCTGTGGTTACGAATTGACTTCTAGTGCCTATATTGCAGTAGAAGAATCAAAGGAGAAACAAAATACACATTAGTCAACTTAATGTAGGTAAAAATTAGTTTCACTGAAAGTATATGAACTTCCAATTTTGCATGGGTGAGGGGATGTCTTGGCCATTGCAAACTTCAAAAGTATGTTAGGAAAATTATTGAAATTGGCATCATTTGCCCCTGAAATTTCAGGCCTTTTTTTACCAATTTTCATAGCAAATCACTGCAATTTGATAGGCTTTATTAATTTTGCTTTAATTGTATATAATGTTGCACAGACCTTCAAGGACAGAGTGTTTGCTAAAATTTAAAAAAAAAAATTTACTGGTATCTTGGCTACAGCAATGCTTGCATGGGGAATGAAATCTCACAGACAGGATACTCAGCCATGGTTGGGTGGCAACAAAAGCCTCCATTGCAAAGGTCTCTGCTTCAGCATCTTCAGCTGGATCAGAAGAGAATCCCCAAAGCGCTTCATTTTTACTCATATATCCTAACTACACATAGACCATCTCTTAAGTATTTTAACTATGTACAAATACTGTCATACGTAATCATTTTTGCAGAAATAGTTTCCATTGACTATTTACAAATGTCTTACCTATGTAGGATTTGGTAACTTCTGCAGTGGGAACCACCTAGATGAGTCTTTGGGACGCTCCACCCAGGATGCTAATCAACACACTTAAGCATAAAAATTGGACTACACACAGCAGGAGCTGCCTTAGGGAATTTCCAGAACTGTCTAAAACTCTCACCTGGTCGAGTTCATGTAACAGTCAAAGACTCAGTTGTGAAGGTTTGATGGTTTCAAGCTGGCCCACTATCTCAAACCAGTCTGAATCTCATCTATGCAAAGACTAGCTGGGATGATCCTGGACCATGAGAGGAATTAATGAATTAAGTGCATTGGGTGCGTGCACAAGCACAGCCCTGACACCCAGCTGCACCACAATTGTAACTAAAGAGCAAACATGATTTTCATATTTATGATTTATGCATAATTTAAGTTCCATAGGTCTTGACACAATAAATGCTCTGTTATTATCAGCAGCCTTTTCCACAACTCTCCAAGTGAGGTTTCCTTTCAATAACCTAAAGGTGAAAGAATCCTCTCAAATTCAAGTGATCTGCTGAATGTACGTGTCTTTATTTCCTAGTTCTCCATTTTCTGATATTGGCTAAGTATTCCAATGTCCCAGATTGCTCTTTTCCTTACTTAGTAGAATTTGTATTTTTTTTATCATATAATACAGCTACTTTACCTCTTCATAGGCTATCTTATGTGACATTATATGTCCTTACAACTCTTAATTTGCTTCACACCTCTGCAAAGTGGAAGAACAAGAGTAGAAAGAGTTTGGAAATCATGATCGGAAAGTTGCAGTAAAAAAAATGGATTTCTTTTCTGGATGAGGTTATGAAATCACTGCAGCTGTTAAGAGCAAATTAAATTAGCATTGACATGATCTGATTCCAGCTCTAAGGTAGGGTAGATTAACTGAGCTCTTGAAATCTCCTTCAGTCCTGTATATTTTTTTATTTGAACAATCTAATTTCATTTAATTTATCATCAAAATCTTCAGTGTAGCAATGACAGAAAACAGTGCAACCACCACTCCTTTTGGGAATCCCCTTTCTAAGAGACACACGTGACTTTTTAGTATGATGCTAATTGATACACTTTTTTGATAGACTAGAGTGCCTAACTCTCAAAATTAAAGCTCACTGTACACCAGTGGGATGTAGGATCATTTCAGGGAAATTCCCAAAAGCCATTACAGGATGGCTTTTAAGTTGAAATGATGGTCATAAGGACTCGTGCTCTTAAATCCTTTGGAGCTTTCGAAAATCCTCGCCTTAATTTTCATTCCTGCAGTGTCGCAGTGACATCCAGTGGTCAGTAAGTTTACTCTTAAATTGGGCTCCGACCCTACCAAAATTCAAGAGCATCCTTACCTGTGTACACTATAAGCCAATGTATATACTTCATGCCTATTAGTTTTCACAGAACTGGTGCTTGATTAAGCATTGACTCAGCACTTGAAAAAGTCACAAAGACTGTCAGAGGCAAAAGGAAGGTTACACATATTTTGGCATTATGGATCACCCTCCTTCCCTAACACTCTCTTTCCAGGATTCCTGTTCAGGCTGCGAACTAGTTGAGGCTGCTGCCAAATTTCCATGTTCCTTAAATGCTAATAAAATGGCCAATTAATCTAATGTTTATACTGTAGTAACAGCCTGGAGGTCTACCTAAGTAAATATAGACCAAGATAAGGACCCAGGCCTTTAGGCTCTGCACTGAAAATACATAACAAAAACATGTAAACCAAGCAACCAATATTGGGTCAGCTACAAGAATACTGGTGTAGGAGTTGTTGTAATAGTCACACAAAAACAGTTTCATCATTATGAGAAGAGAATTGTGAAGCTGAATGCAGAAACTGGTAAAGGAGCTTTGTCCAGAAAGAGGGAAACAAAACCTCTAAGGAGATGCTACGGTGCAGTGGCAAGACAATCAGTAACCGGTCACTGTAGGAAAGGGCAGAGAACAAATCAGAAGACTTTGGCAATGGTAGACAAAATATCTTGAAAATGCCAAGGGTCAGTCTGATTGGCAAGACTGAACAGTGAGCAGCTGATGGTCAGAGAGAGGGTCCCCAGAATCTGGGAAGATGGTAAGAAGAGGCAGATGGAGACTCAGGAGCACCAAGGAGAGGGAAACGCTGAGGAAGAGGACTTGAGTAAGGAGTGTCTGACTGCACCGCTGGGTGGGAAAGAACTGGGCTGGAGCAGTGCTGCTGGGGAGGAGAAGGAAGGATCAGAAGGAGAGAGTGGCAGAGAAAGAGAGAGAAGACTAACAAAAAGCCCAAACCCACAGAGGGCAGAATCCCCCAAAGGAATTCTCTTAAAACTATCATGCATGGGGGTGAAGAAGACCTCAGTTTACAACCCCCTCTGAGACTTTAGCAATGTGTTTTCAGAACAGGAAAATAGGGAAAACTAACTCGTGGATGGGAAGGCACTCCAAATATCAAAGATGTGAAAAAACAGTGCTGTGTCAGCAGTCACAACAGAGAAGATGTTCTAAGGGACAAGCGAAGGGGGCATTTGTGTTAACCCTCCTCCTTCTCCCAGGCTGACAGCAGAAACCAGAGGCACTCCATAGCACAAAAAAGAGAGGAAGATGCCAGGATGACATGAGAGAGATTGAAGGTACCAGACTTGCTGACACTGCTGGAGAGAAGCTTTATTTTTCACTTTAATCATAATAGCACAACCTTTCCTACACTCCATGCCTATGCTACTGTGAGAATATATGCCATTATATTTTTTTTTTAATTTTTATTCTGAAATCTTGTTTGTTGACAAATCTGAGCCAAGTCGTTTGGTTTAGAAGAAGATACTCCACCTTTACATATAAGGGGCAGGAAGAGAGGTGAGCAAAAGCTTAATAAAAAGGAGACTTAACAGTGGGAAACTGGGAAAGTGGAGTGGGATAGAGGGAGAGATGGGTTGGAGATATGATCTCTGCTGTTGAAGAAAGAAAAGGAAGAACACAGTTGTGATGGTAGATGTGGGATTTGGAATTACATGCAGGAGAGGAGTGAAAAAGGAAGGAAGGATGGGCACCTTCAACAGCTTGAAAATACCAAGGTAGGGAAAATGGAGGGAGAAAGGAGGGAAGGAGGAAACACAATGCAGAAGCAGGAAGTACAAAGAAGAAACAGTATAAAATTGGGGGGGCAGGGGGAGGGGAAGAAGAACTTATTCTAAAAAATATAAATGACTTCAAAACATAATGTAAGAAACTGGAAGATTGAGTAAGGAATCCTAGTTAGAATCACAGAATGGTTGAGGTTAGGAGAGACCCTGGAAGGCATCTTGCCCAACAGCCCTCTCAAGCAGGTCCACTTAGAGCCATTTGTCCAGGAACACATCCAGACAGCTTTTAAATATCTCCAAGGAGGGAAACTCCACAACTTCCCTGGGCAACCTGTGCCAGCGTTCAGTCACCCTCACAGAGAAAGACTCAGTAGCTTGTTTGTTTTAAAGATTCCTACAGATTTCATCAAGATCTCATCCATTTTCAAGGCTGCACAAGAGATTAATGTCAGAGCCAGGACTAAGATCACGGAAAGCCCTGGTGTTGAAGCTCCTACACTGAACTAATAGATGAAAACCCCTTTTGGGAAGTGTGGTCAGTTTGGGTAACACAATAAGCCTGTAGTACAGTTCCTGGGAGGAATATTTATGTGAGTAACTTTATTGTCAGCTCCTGTACTTAAGAGAACTACTGCTCTTTTCTTCATTCAGTAATTAATGTTACCAATGTTTCACCCACTGTCATGAAGAGACATAAGGTCATTATGGGAGAGACTGTGTATGCTATAGAAGGAGTTCCCCTCTAGCCCTGGCTCCTCTGCTGTGCCTTGATAAAGCATTTCCTTGGGAAATCACTAATTCTTATCACTCTGGATTCCAATAAAAGGGGTTTATACCTGAAGAATATATGGGTTGGGCTGAAGAAACATGGACGTTAAACTATAATGTTATTTTCTACAAAACTACACTACACTGGACACCTGCAATAGTACATTTCTTTGATGAAATACATGAAAAATTGTCCTTGCTTTATACATGTCATTGCAGCCTTTAAAATTGCAAAGAAGAAGGAGGTATTTTCTTAAAAGGGGAAAGGGAGTGCTGATTGTGTTCAGAGCATTGTCCAAAAGAGGTAATAGTCAGGCTAAATGACTTGCTGCCATCTATTGACCACGTACCTTACAGTGTCCAAGATTTTCAATACATGATGAAAAAGCAGAGAAATCTTGTAGCACGTCAATACAGAGAAACCTACCCCTGTGTGACAAAGTCAAAATAATTTCTATATACTCTTTTCCTGTCTCAGCACATTCCTGAATTTTCAGTAAAAGCTAGTGCCAGCTGTTTGCACATTGCCTTTCTCAATGTTTTAGATTTAAAACAGCAGCCTCTCCCTCCATATCAGAGTATGTAAGAGGTGAAGCAGTCTGCTTTCAAGGACATCACACTGATGCTGAGCTTGAAAAATTACTTTGTATAGATTTGTTGCTTGTGCCAAATCCTGTCCCCTTCTCTAAAACAAAATGAAGTAAACCAGCATCATAGCTTCCTACCCAGAATTATTGCCATGCCTCCAAATGAATGCTTTTTTTATGTGTTTGTTTGCCAAGGCTTTAAAATAACAAATCACTTTTTTATAACAAAAATGCCTCCTTGGAATAATAGGCTTAGGCATGATTTCTGATAGAGCAATAGCTCCTCTACATGATAGCAACAACTTGCAGCAAGAAACAGAAGCCCATTCCTTCTGGAGCTTTCCATTAGACAGACAGGCACTTCTGTAAGAAATTAATTCATTTTTTGCATCATTGAGGTACCCCGTTTAAACAATGTTTTACTGCCTTTAGAAGGTAACTATACAAAGTGACAAATTAAGAGATAACTATTTCCTTTAAGATTCGAGCAAATTCATTTCTTGGCATACAATTATGCCTCAGCCAAGCTGTTTTATAAGAGTGAGTTAAGGCCACTGGCAAGTTAAGGCATTCATTTATTTCCTACAAACATTTCTTCAGACAACTGTCAGCTCCAGCATGGGTGCTTACTAGCCCTCCTGATTCATCTCACCTCGGACCTAGAGATGAACAGTGTCACAATGGACTAAGTATCATTGATTTGATATCAACAGCCAAAAAAACTAAGTAGTTATGACTGGTTTCTTCACACTGTTAAGTCAGAGATGCAGCATTCTGGACCATGTCTTGTTCTCAGTGACTCTCATCTTCATCCAAAGTAATAACAAGGCCTTTATCAAAACACAAACGTGCTCAAAAGCAGAATTTGTCCACTTAAGTGAATCCTCTGAATCTGTGAACTACTGAAGTCAGCAGAGGCGAAAGGCATGAAAAGCAGTATAACAGAGCGGAAAATCAGGCTCAGAGCTCACCAATCCAGGCATGTATTTCACCAACTGTAGTGATACAAAGAGGCAAATACACTGAGTTTTCTACAGTGGAAAGACTCCAGTGGAAAATAAAAGCCCTGAAGACTCAACCTTCTGAAAATCAAGTATTTCCATTGACCAGGATGGATGTACAGGGCTCGATCAATTGTTTCAGAAATAAGGAAAATTGAGGCTTTATTACTACACGTCCCTGAAGTTTAGCAGGTATTGCTATCCCCTGCCCTTCATGTATGAACACTAGTATGAAGTGTGTATGAAGCGGTATGAATGCTTGAAACATGTGTGACTTCAGTATTTGGCATTAGGTGTTACAGTACCTAAGCACTAAGTCCATAAATCACTCTCCCTGCTCCATTTGCAATGCAGTTAAGAAAGCAGAAACACTCTCTCCCCCCTCTCTTCTTTAAGCTTATGCAGAACACTGTAGGGCACATGGAGCAATTGAAACAACTTCTGTCAGCTCAATTGTCTTGTTTTCCATTCTTCGTCCTGTTCCATGAACTGGTCACTCCATACATTAGTGACTCACAATGTCTTTGAGTAGAAATGGCCTTTCCCACTGGTCAGCTGCAAACATTGCCTTCCCTGCCAAAAGAAAATAGAAATCTCCCTCTATGGAAACAGAATATAAAGTCCAAATTTCCAATTTTATAGCACTCTACCGATTCCCTTTATTTTAGCAGACAATGATACAAGGAACTGAAAGCAGTTTTCGTCTCCCAAAAACAGATGGTCAAAGAAGAGCCTCCAGAGACAGAGAGATGCTGTGGTAGCTAAATATGAGTCTGTTTAAAAGCCTCCAAGGGTCCCAGTCAGCAGCAACTTTAAAAAACAGCCATGTGACACTAAAACAAGCCTGGCGGCACACACTCACTGCTTCCTAAAGCCAAGATTATGGGTTGCTTCTTGAGAGGCACACTTGGAAAAGAAAAGACCCTTTCTCAGCTGTCTGCCAGTCCTAGAAGGCACATACTTTTTCTCTCAGACACCTGAGTAGCCTCAAAGGAACAAACTGGGCAGAGAAATCTCGGAAAGTGATTGGCTTTGGTCCTGTAAATTTCTTCAGCGGCAAAAAGATTCCTGGCCAATAAACTGGACTAGATTTAATCAGGCCATATGTATGAGGCACCTGTCAAAGATAACAACACAGTTAACACTATTATCTGCTTTGGTGTATCAGCAGCTTCACCTAGGGAGTCAGAAATCCCTCAGTGCTTACACTACGCACCTTTGAAGTGATTTTTTTTGTTTCAACAGGGAAGGCACAATGTACCCCAGTGTATTCAGAAGCATTATGAGCTTGGGCTCAGCTACCACAATACATGGTCATTGTATGACTCATGAAAAGTGCCGTTCCCTTTCATTTGCTCTCTTCAGAAGTCACAGGCACTATGGAGGTTTCACTGCCGTAACACAAAGTAAATCCTGAATTGCCATAGTACCTGAGAGAGGTAGGAAGTACCCTTTTATATGGTACCTTTATAGGAAACCAGCCTGTGCTATGTAACTGAGCAAAGGGACACAATATAGAATATACAGCAAAACAGTTCAGTTCATGCCTGAGAAAAAGCTTAGTTTCTAAGTGACTGGGCTGAAAAACATCAGTGCTCACATTTGAGTACCCTATACATTTGCTTTCCTCAGATAATGCTAAGCAACACAGCTGTCAAAATGGCTATAATTTAAAGTGAGCATTCAGAATGTAATGTTCTATATTGGTACCATTGCCGAGGCTAAACTTTAGGTGATAATTATAATGTTGATCATCTGAGATGAAACTGTATCATAAAAACTACTCTAAAACAAACAATTAATGTGTAAAAACAAAATCCTTTATAAAACTGTTATAAAGAAAACATGGATATAAGCATGATATCTTTACTTAAAACCAAGAAATTTAGCTTTTAAAATGTTTTTTAAAAAGAACTCCAAAATTAATTGCTATTTAGGTTAACATTTTTAAATAATTCTTGAATTAATTTAATGAAACTCTGAAATTCTGCATTATAGAAAAGAAGGGGGAAAATGAACATATTCCTGGCATGAATATTTTTTTCAATGAGAGGTGAAAATTTCATTCAGAATGTTCAATATTTGGCAGTCCTTAAACTCCACAATGTAAAATACTGTCTATGTCCGAATGTAGTTCCGGAAACATTAGTCCCCATGGCTTACATACTGTTCAATTTCTCTTATCCCGGACTATTGGGGGATGGAAGACGCCATTCCTCATTTTAAAATGCAATCAGGACATACCCAGCAAACACAGCCAGACATAATCACCGAGCACTACAGAAGTTCATGGGTCCCAGACTAGATGCCTCTGAACTGGATGAGACTCCAATGCACGGCTAAACCTGAGGAATTTGGTGGCTCAAAGGGTGGAAGTCCTACTTGATATGAACAATGGCAAATGAATTCGACCCTTAATGAATATTGTTATCTGAGAGCAGTTAATTTATCCATTAAACCTCATTTTTACCAGCCACAGAGATGGCTGAAAAGTGCAAAGTGAAAATTGCAAAATAAATTAAAATAATCACAGCAATATTCACTCAGTAATGTGAAGAATGATATTTATCCAGGTGCAACAGACACCCACAAGTTAGTTCCAAAGGGTGATGTTTTTTAAAGTATCTAAATGAATTAAAAGCATTCACTTCTGAAAATTTTGAAAATGCCTAAAGAAATCAAGCTACAGCTTTGATGTCCATGTCTTCTGTTGAGCACAGTGGTATGGATATCAGTGTACAATGACCCAGTGATAACAAGAAGGATTAATGAACCACACTGGATTTGCAGATAGAGATTAGAAAAGGCTAAATGTTGGCTGTTGAACAAAATGGGGTTCATGAGCAGTTCCAGTGTGGCTCCCATGCCAGAGTCTGGCCACAAGATTGTGCTGGTGCCAAGGTTGCTGGCAGTCCCAAGGCAACCCACCGTGTGGGGGAAGCAGGGGAGCAGAGAGTATCCACATCTTCTATCTCTTGGCCACTCCTGGAGACCCTTCAACTGAAAATATGCCTTGTGCATCTTGTAAAGCCCTTGGTCAAATTAAGATTTGTGTAGGTATTTCACAGACACACGGAGTGCAGCCATGTTTACAGTGAGTGGGCATCAATCCCATGTATAAAAAAGACCATCATATTGACAATGAAAGCCAAATACAGGCAGGAAGAGCCAATTGCCCTATATATGAAATCCAAATCTAGGTACGTTATACATTTAGTGGTTAGGGAAGTGAACTGGCCTTTCTGGAAGCTGGGCTGCATGACTCTCATGCCCTGAACCACCAGCTTGCTTTCTCAAGATACACTTTGCCTTGTCAGTCATAACTGGTGTTAATGTATAGTAAATCTCTTCCTCTGGTTCAGGGGAACTGAAGAGCTGAACCTCTAATCCAAAGCTGAATTCTCTCCACTATCAATAAAGCTGAAGGAGGGACTGGAAGATATGGTTGCTTCAGACCAGCTTTCCACGGCTTTTACATGTGAGATCTCTTTTACTGGTGCTGTTGGAAAGACATCTGGCTCCAGAAAGCTGTAAGTATCTACTTACAGTTTCCGTTGCATGAAGCCAAGCTTGTGCTCAATTTCTTGCCAAGAGTTCAAATGACCTGACAGCCAGGCAATGGGCAAAGGGGGCATAACCCAGGCAAGAGGAGTTATTCACTTATTGGAATCCTCTGTTTACCTCCTACTTGGTAAATAGGACAAATACAGTTTTAAAAAGAAGCCTTATATTGGGCAACAAACAGTGACTTCTTACAGTGGAGCCTCAAGGTGCTTATAGTATGTAGTATTTCTTTGGATTTATCTCTTTCATAAATTCTGAATCTAAAGAAGAGAAATGTAGAAGTCCTCTTCTCATCCTGACCAGTGGGTGATTCTTACTAAAGAAACAGCTCACCCTGCTGGTTAATCGTTCCGAAAGCTTTCAAGTGATTTAATGTGGCACTGAGTTTGACTCACTTTATTATTTCTGATGGAAGATCTTATTTATTTCAGAGCTAATGGGTGAGAGTTAACTCACATTTCTCCATCTCTGGTGACAAGAAAATAACTTACAATTGGTTTATTTAAGAAATACATTGAAAACAAAAAGGGAATGAAGCACCAAAGTATAAATCATGAACAGGATTTATGGCACAGAAAAGTGATGTTCTTGCAAAAGAAAAAGAAAAAAGAAACCACTTGCCTCCAGTAGCTAATATACTGTAAGTGCTATTCAGAGAGCTGTTACTGCCTTTCTATCAGTACTAGAGCACCTCCACGCACAGTCTGAACCTATATTCTACTCTAAGTGCCTCAATGATTAAAACCCCATTGTGCATAGAGTTGAACAGCAGGAGATGCTGGTTCTGAACATGTAGACAGGTTATCTGTTTGACAACACCTTACAACGTGTAGCAGACACAAATTATTACTCCTTTGGTACTTACTGTCGTAAGAGTTACCGCAAAGGCAAATTATTTGGTAACCCGGCACACATGATTATAGCATCATGTTAGAAGCACTCTCACTACAAAAGAAGTGCTTTCTTGATCATAATCCTTTCCTGCAGATACTCATGACACTTTGTTGGGAGGGGTGAACCACTCAGTGGATTAAAAATTACCATTCTTCCCAGATTGATGGCAAACTCTTTTTTACAGGTAACACAATAATTCTTGAGATACACGAACATATGAAAGTATTTTTTTCAGTATTTTAGACATACCACGTTTTGATATCTTGGCACTTGAGTAGACAAAAACAGCCTTAAAAGTTCCAGGTCTGATTCTTGGATCTGTCACAATGTGATTTTAATTTTGTTCAGAAGTGGCAACTAAGGACTGCGTTGGCTTACAGGGAGCATGCGATGGAGAAACCTGAGGAAAGAAAAAAAACCCAGGTTTCTCTAGTTTACAGTGGTGACAGTCTCCAGGCAGAGCTAGCTTAGGGGTAAAACTAAGAGGAAAACAAATGACACCTGCATCCAATGCGTCAGGAACATCAACACCAGCTCTGCCACACCTGAAAAAAGGAACTCTCAGAATTGGCCAGAAATTCAATACAATTCAAGACTGGTTTCTCAGTTACATGCCAGGCACTGGTTTCATCTGTCATGGCATCATTTAGCTTTGAAACACTGTGTACATTTAAATATATATACAAACATTATACATATTTAAATCACATTAATCTTCGCGGTTCCCCTGGTCATCAGGGGCATAAAATAGAGCAGGTAGATGCGACAGTAGCAAAGATGAAACACAGCTTGTAGACTACCCTTAAAAGACTGTTGGATTTGACAGCAGCAGACCAGTCAAAAATTCGCATGTGACCATTAGATTAGGATCATTGCTGAAAGTTACCTTTAGGAAATTACGTTCATTGTTAAAAGAACCTTGAAAAGATTCTACAGCTTTGACCAAAAGGACAGGATTTGTTTACCATTATGGAAAAAGGTCTATACACAGCATCTCTGTGCACAGAGCATGGTCTTACAAGTTCCGCGTCAGCATGGAAGCAGCCCAAGGCACAGTGCTCAAACAGTGCAGATGAAAAGCATTTTCTGTAGTCTCAGAAAAGGTGCACGTGCACGTGTGTGTGTGTCTACACTTGTGTGCACACACAAGTGTCTCTGGAGGGGAGAAATACATTGTCTAATTTATATTTCCAAGCTAATCCACTCCTAGTTTGGGGGATGCTACTTTCTCCTAACTGTAACCTTGCTGAAGGACATTAATCTCTCCCAGATGGCTTTCACCCCAGTGACCACTTCATGTGTCTTAGCACTCAAGTAATATTATTTTCCTCAAAATCTCACAGAAATTCTAATTCACGTTTCTTTTTCTCTTAATTCCCATGAAACGATAAAAACCTTTCTTATGCAAAATGTCACGCGTATAAAATTCAGCTTGGAAAAAAAAAGAAAGGAGAGAAATTATGATAATTCAAATATTCTTTAGAAATATAATTTATAATACCATTCTGTTACATCGGTGTGTCTGACTCTGCAGCAGAGACCTGGTTACTAGCAGCGAAATCTGGAGGACACTTCAGGAATAGGCTGAGTGCAGAAAGAGGAAGAACAGCCACTGGGATCAAAGGGAGCCACAGCATGTTAACACTTCAGGTGGCTGTTGCCAACACAGCCACAGTGTACTCTGATCCTTTCTCTGTCAATGGCAGAACTTCACTAACATGGTGAACTGTTGACTTGGATGCTGGTGTAAATCCCACTGGACTAAAGTGAAGTTTTTTCATTGCACCTACTTGGTAATAAAACTTAGAGAAGGATAAAGAGCAGAGTCCGCTCTTTGACTTGTGGGAAGATGGAGTCCCTGCTTCCAGTTTCAGTTCTCAAATTAATCTCCTTTTTAATTTGTAATACAATTTCTATGCTTGATTTAGAAGCACAAAAGGAAATCAGGTCTTGTTTCTAAAGATCTCAGAGTATGTTACCAATTATATATCCACCATCACCATCTCCAGTTCATCAGCAGAGAGGTTGAGGCACAACCAGGGGACATGATTCACCCAAATCCCACACACCTTGCAGTACCCAGCCAAGTTCCATCACAGCAGCTGGGGTCAGACCAAGAGCGTGACCAGTATGGTAGTAATACAGCCTGTATCTGCTGCCTTCCTGGACACAATTGCTGGACTGTGTTCCAGCATTTAGCTTGCTTAGCCCAAACACAGATAGGAGGGAGAGGGGTTCATTTTGTGCCAAAGAGTGTCAAACAGTCCCTTTCTTCAGCAGGTTTCCAGACCAAATTCTTCCTTGTCTTGCAGCTAGGAGTGACTGCAGTCTATTCATCTACCTGTCAAAAATATCAAGAATTTCAACTCATGCAGATCATGTGTAGTATGATTTTTAAAAGCACACAGTTTACTCTTAGAAAGGTTACTTGAAAATAATAAAAATGTTGCCATTTTATTGAAATGTCACCGGATGACAACAGTGTGCATTTACCCTTCCTTTTTAATCAGCCTTTCCAGCAGACAGATGCCGTAAAGCGCTACAGGATGCAATACCTGTTGCAGAGTTGAACACCAAAAGCTGAGACAGCATCTCACTCTCTCCCTCTTGTTTGTGGAAGGGGTTTGCTTTTTTTCTCAGCCCGTTTTTGAAGGGTTGATTGTTCTCCCACTTTAATGAGACACTTTGTATGAACCAAAGCTGAAAAGTGCACACAGGCTACTGAGATTTGCTCTGTGCTTGGGATGTAAAGACAGACAGATGGTTGGGCAGACAGACAGATTTTATAGAAGCTTTATTGTCTAACAGATATTTTATGAAGGGAGAGTGATAATAAATGATACAGCATGTGGGACAGCAAACAGAAACTGTGGTTATACTTAATGCCATGTTCAAAATGCATCTTCAATTCTGAAATGCTTGAGCTATATAGGCTTTATGGGACATGATGACTACGGCAAGAAATGAATTGCAGCTTGGAATGCTGCGGAGAATAAATATCCTGAAAAAAAAAATACATTAAATGTTTCAAGCAGCAAATTAATTAAATTTTCCAGCTTCTTACTTCTAGGATAAATAATTTTACTGTGAAATGACCAGAGGTACAGTTACCACATCATTCTTTTCACAGTTTTACTGCAACGATTAATGCCAGAGAGAGTATGATTTTGCTCCTGAATGGAACCTTGACACAGATTTTTCTGTTCTCCAAGACCAAAACCACCTAGCCATCAGCTCATTACATTTTAACAGAGAAAGGAAAAGGAAAAGGAAAAGGAAAAGGAAAAGGAAAAGGAAGGAAGGAAGGAAGGAAGGAAGGAAGGAAGGAAGGAAGGAAGGAAGGAAGGAAGGAAGGAAGGAAGGAAGGAAGGAAGGAAGGAAGGAAGGAAGGAAGGAAGGAAGGAAGAGATACTGACAAGCCAATAATCAAGAAGATGTCTGAATTGAAATGTAGAGTCAATGGGACTCCTGATTTAGAAGCAGCTTCATCGTAGGTGTAAGAAAATAATCTGGCAAATCCTAAGCAGTATATTTACCAAGTTACTGAATGTTTGTCTCAATGGAGACTATTCCCAACTGAAGAGCCCATGGTCAGTGGTTTCCCCGCTATCAAAAGTGTCTAACCACATTGGCCTACAGAGTAAGATCCAGACAGGTAACTTTTCACAACAATATCTGGCAAAGAATGGGAACTAAACAAGACAAAAGCACAGATCCAACCTACACACCATAGGTACCACCAGCAGCGGCCAAAATTTTTTATTCTTGTAGTTCTGTGTGAAAATTGAGACAATGTTATCAGTCACATGTTTGGGTTCCTTGTCCTAGGCTGATTTTGAATTCAACAAGTGCCGCCAATTACAAGAGATATCATGACCTGAAGTTTTAGGTTGGTTGCACAAAACAAACAAAAGCCAGGAGTCTGGGACTGGAGGAGTGTGATCTTTCAAGGCTTTTGAGCAAAAAAAAATGTTGCTATAATTTTGACAACATAATTTAGAGGCTTTTATATAGAGCAATCTACACCTCCGCCCCTCTCCACCTCGCCTCCCCCTCTGGTATTGTCTTGCCTGTCAATTATTGGAAGAAGAGCCTGTTCTTTAAAAGGCTTTTAAATTATTAGAAATTATTTGGAATATCATCTAAAAGCTCTTGAAAGAAAGAACACTACCCCCACACATACACACAGCAGAAAGTATTTATTTGTATTGTCAACTTAAATGTGCAAGAGTAATGTGTGAGTTTATCCAGCTAACGACATCGAGGAGCATTAGATGTGCTGACCTTGGGTTTGAGCTGTGGTGATATTACAAGGTAAATCTAATGCTCTAAATGCCTAATATGTGTCATTGTGATGCCTGTTTCCTTTGGTACCTCTAATACTGTGAGGATTGTATAGAAAGACGGAGGGAGTTTGGGGCCATGACAACATAGTAAGCAGTGTTGCTGTTAAGATACGCGTACCAGCAAGCAAAGCAAGGCAGCTGCACCATTTTGCCAAGTAAGCAACTTTGTTGTTAATGTAGGGTTTGTTTGCTCTGATACATAACAGACACATTCGAGTTCCTTCAAACCATCACTCTGACTGGCATTGAAAGATATTGTATTATAAATTTTACATTATAATAGTGTTTACTGGCAGAATAAATTGCATACCTGTATTGAAGTGATGGAAAAAAGACATCACTCATTATCACATTCAGCAGCATGCTGAATACAGCAGTGAACAGTGATAATCGTGCCAGCTAAAGCGATTTTACCTATGAAAAGTTGTTCAGACGTAAGTGTGAGAGACTGATAATGTCTTGCACGAAGAACAGCTATTTCCTATTTGTTTCTGAGAAGAATCTTAAAATTCATTGATAACTCACAAGTTTACTAAATGCGATATATATTAAAAGTATAAAAATTATTTCTCAATTTTCTTCACAGCCCTCTTTTTTTCTCCATAATACCTACCTTGCATGTTGCCAGCTGCTGTTGTTCCACCTTTTAGGTGGCCTCACAAAAATTAGAAATAAGCATTTGGTTCAAATGTTGCTATACAATTCACTCTCAATCCCTCTGATCTCTCCTGAAGTGGTTTCTGAGACACTGCTCTTCTCCAGACAGACCCATGTGTCACCTAAAGAATTTTAATCTCCAAATTCAGCATCCAGTGGAGCCAGGGGAAAAGAGCCAATTCACTTCTCTTCCTTTAAATTTTGTTTTCTTGTTGTTAGTATCACTAAATGAGTTTCATCTTGCTACCTCTGCCTCCCAGTAGGTATTTGGAACGGGCTTCACTGCCAGCTAGGGCACCTTATTTTAGGCACCAACATGTAGGACTATAGGTGGATGAGGTGTCTGAGATCCCAGTACAGTCCATGCAGATCTAGTCAGTGGAGCCTAGACGCAGTTCATCCAAAGCAGGTAACAGGGGTACCTTAGCATGCACTGCCTGTGCTCCAGTGCCGAAGGAAATATGTCTCTCTAAGGGCCTCTGTCATATGTGTCAGTCTCATTCAGAGGTCTTCAACAGCCTACAGAGCCTCAAGAGCTCTCAAGGTGTATGTTCAGGCAACTGAATTAGGTCCTAGACCTCCAGTATCCATTGCAGAAGCCAAGACACCTCACTCACTTATAGACAACTGCATGCATATGTTTGAGTCTCCCCCTGGAAGCTGGGTGAGATGAACCCTGTTCATGACCCTCAGTTTCACTATCTAGCTACATCTTTGAAGTCAAGTATAATTACACGACATCCCTCCTCCAAAGCTTTTAGGACCCAGTTCCCATTGTTAGTTGTACTTCATGACTTTGAGGACCTGGTCCCTAAAAGCTCTGCTATGCTCTTGGCTAGATTTAGTTAGCAAAGAGTGGGAGACCAAACACAGCTGATCAAGTTATCTCTGTTTAACAACTACTGAGCACCTGTGGCCCCACAGGACTATTTCATATTCGCCTTGCGGCTGAGTCAGGTGAAGTGGGTGTTTAGCCCACAAAGGAAGGTCTGCCTGCCCAACCTAGGTGCAGTATTTCTGAGGAAGTGCTGCAGCTGAAGGGGCACAGGGACACAGGGGGAGGACATGGCAGCTCAGGTTCTGCTGTCTGAGTGGAGTGGTTCCTAGGACTGAGGCGGGGGGGGGGTGTTTTTATAATTAAATAGATGGAAACATAGATCATGTGAGGTAGAAAAAGTGTAACTAAGGGATGAAGGGGTACTAATCTCCCAAACATTGCAGTTCTAAATAATACGGAGGAATTATTAAATATCTCTCAGATTCTCTACTTTCCAGCAGAGGACCCTGCTATGTACTGGCCAATATAGGAATCTGCCACCTCTTAAGAAAAAAGTCTTTTGCATATACCAATTTGTCCCATTTCTTCCAAAAGAATCATGAAATGGGAAACAGAAAGAGAAGGCTAGTAAATAAAAGCAGCTGTATTCTGTGAATTTCCTTTTACTTTGCAATGTTGGAGAAAGGGGGGGAGTATTTTTAAAGACTGATGATCATCTTCTTCCCCCTGCTCAAAGGACACAAACTTCATTAAAAAGAGTTCAACTTGCCTGACATAGGACATACATTTCTCAGTTCAAATACTGCAGTTCAAGCCAGTTGCTGGTCCTAATATCAAGTTTCTGTTGACAAACAATACAAAGCATGTCACTTCTGTGCGACTGAGTTGATGTTTAACACAGAAACGCTCCTCCACAGAATCACGAGATGGGCTTGAAATTAAAATAATTTTCAAAGGAAATTGTAGGTGAAAAACAAAATGAGATAGATTGAAAATTGGAAGTAATGGGAAAATAAAGATGAGGTGTTAGCGCTACCTAATTGTTTTCCTTTTCTCATAATAAAAATTATTATCTCTCTAAATGTATGTCACCAACGCATTTATCTCTATTTCTGTTTGTCTATCATTTACCTGTCTTCCACCTGCCTGAAAGCAACTACCTATTTGGAAAAGCAAGTTAAATTGTCTTCCTTGGTGAAGAGAGGGGAGAGAGAGAAAAAGGAGAGAGAAAAATGATGAAAAATCTTGGTGTAATCTGAATAGCAATGAAGCAAAAGCTACTCCTTGATATGCCTATGAATCCTGTAAATGAAGTGGCCCTTGAATTAAATTAATTTAAAATCTGGCAAATATTACTCGGCATGTTTGTCAATGTGCTGTATAATTATTAATTTGTTCATTGAGGCAACTATATAAATAAATAGAAAGCAGAATGCCATGATTAAACTAACACTAGAAATCCAGGGTCAAGGAGCCCTGTTATACAGGGATCTAAATAGCTTTCCCAGGTCCTATTTTTACTTCTTCATACAGATCTGCAGGTCTGTAACTGCGAATTAATTGGCACACATTTAGATGCCAACAGAGCTTTTGTATTCTCAGTGCACATTTTGTCTTCTCAGAGTGAGATGTTAGTAATGGAGGTTTTAATATTACCCCTAGGGGAGCACCAGAAAATCTTAACAATTTCCTTCACTAGAGTATTTTCATTAGAGCTAAATGCTGTGCAATTTACATTTGAAATCAGGTGTAGGGTAAGTATAATGTGACAAGACATGTTGCAATGTTAGGGCTTTTTTGTTCGAATGTTCCTTATTTACTGCAGTATACCCTCAAAAGATAAGCATGCAATTAAAATAAATATCTTGATTTTTAACCACTCCTAATTGAACTGTTATTGGCATAATAGGAGCACAAAATAGAATCAGGTTTAAAAGGACCCAAAGCACAAGATTAAAATATTACTCTATTTAAACAAAAACGTTTCAGGCAAAATAGGTTCTGTGCAGCAGAAATTAGTTCATCATAAGTAAAACAGACATAAAGCCCTTCCTTTGTAGTACTAAATCAACCTTGTGGTGCTTAAAATGCCAAACCTCTGCATGACTCACAGGAAAAATCATAAACCCTACCTTTTCCAACACACAAAAAAAAAGAACTGAATTGGTATTAAAACAAAAATGCATTCATTAATAAAGGCCCAATGCAATAAAGAGCTGAGGACTAGAGCCAAAAAAAGGACTGGCATACAGTGGAGGCTGAATTTCGGTGGTTAGTTAATATGAAATTCTATTCTGCCATTGCCCACACCTCAAGGCACCCATGTTCCACTGGTGACTTCCTTTTTCACAGCAACAAAAGAAGAAACTGTACACCACAACACAACCCATCAATCAGATCAGGGCATCCTCCATGCCTAAACCAAATCACGGGATCCACTGTTTAAATGTTTCTCCACCAAAAACCCTTAATAGGCTCAGTCAGACCAGGGTTACTATCAAAGAGAGTCTCTACAGAAGGCAGAGCATTTTTGCAGCACCTGCCTCTTAGACAGCCTGGAGCTTCCTAAAACTGAGAAAACCAAACCATCGCAGAAGAGACATGCCAGCAGCAGGAAGAGAGGAAGAAGCAACAATCCTAGCAATCTACTGGTCTGTAAAATTACAGCCAGCCTCAAGCTCAGCAGCAAGACACATTATGATGAAGGAGGTCTAAGCACAAGGTGGGTCAGACCCAGAGGGCTGGAATGGTTACAGGAGTGTCCAGGCACATCCTGCATGCAACACCGCCCCCTTGGGCTGAGCAAAGTACTGGAGTGAGGTAACCTTCTCATTGACTTCTTCCTTATATAGCCAGGTCAGCATGAAGGCACAAACACACCAAATTATTTTGGAGAGCAAAAATTCATCCCACCTGATCAAGATGTCCAGGTTAGGCACATGGACACTGTTGTCTCCACACTGTCAGTGAAAAAAAGAAGGTCCTACAAAGGGTGCTTTAGATAGTAGTGAGGTTAGCCACATTTGTTGCCACCTTGTCACTGGATACACAGAGAGTCTAAAGCAAATTGGTTCCTAACCAAGGTGAGTGGAATCAAGGACAGAGGCTCACACCTTGGCTGGACAGGACAAGGTTTTCAGAGCTTAGCCAGTACTCATAAAAAAGGCTAACAACCACAGCAGTCCCTCATATGCTCTGACCGGAACTCATGAAAATCCAGGTCCCAGATTTTCTGATATTACTCTAAATTGCTGCCTTCTGCTGTTAAGGGCTCTGTGAAAAGCCCTTCATAAATTTTCACTAGAAAACTTACTGAATACAAGACAGACTGAAAAGATATGACCGTTTGAAGGCATATCTTCCAACCTTCTGAGGAAGGGTGATTACAAAAGCTTGAGTTACCTCCAAAGCTTAAAAAAAATAATAATTTAGTTCATGGGTCTTTTAAAGACATTTGCTAAATAACATTATTTCTGAGAGCAGCAATGCATGGGTTTGAAGTCTTCATGGCCTGATAGATTTTTATGAAGTTTGCGTTGCCATCTGAATGGCTGTGAAATCTATGCAGAGCAAGGAGGAGGAAAGCTTTGCATATGGCCTTGTCCTTGCATGGCAAAAGCGTGGGCAACAACCAAAGAGCCTGGTGAGGTGCCAGGTTAGCAGTTGACACCATGTGGTGGTAAGCAGGACAGGGAGAGCAGCGCGCACAGTGAGAAGAAAAGCAGGCCTTGAAACGTTTGCAAATATTAAGGAGAAGGGAGTGGAGGGAGAAAAAAGAGGGGAACTAAGAATGGAAATGTTCCCACTTCAAAGAGAGGAGATGAGGAAATGACGACTCAAGAGGTCCCTGTGCTTTGTAAAGGCCTCAAGCTGTTAGGCATCTTGCCTCTGTAATATGTAAACAAAAACAAAACAAGAACAAAAAAATCCAAAGAAATTATCAGGAGCCTTTTGGATAGGGAACACAATGAAATTGTACTAAAAATAATTAAGCAAATGGTAGAGTTGAGACATAAAAATAATTTGTTAAATTTGTTAAATAAGTGGTTGCACATGAAATTGCACTTGTATATTGGAGAAATAATTCTAACTCTGCTTTCCACATAGCTCTGCCCACACCTTATCCACATGTCCATCATAATCCCACTTGTTTTTCAGAAGGTTGTTGCAAATATTGACTATGTTTGAAATGCAAGGAAAAGTACCGTCAGGTTTTTCAAGACATTTGGAAGAATAGAAAGATAGAAAGAGGTTTCTTCCTCAGGGAGGAATAGCCATTAAAAGAAAAATAAGGTAGGAGGGAAATTACCTCAATGAATTTTAGAAGCCTACAATGTAGATTTCCATTCTTACCTATTTTATGGTCAAAGGCAAAAATGCAAATTTCTAGGACAAAATTATTCTGACCTATGCTAGACTTTTTTTCTAGGCTTTTACATAGAAAAGCATGTGCTAGGTGACAGGTAGCTGGAATGAAGGAACAGGGACTCTCTAAAGAACAAGAAGGCAAATCTCACATCATGGTTTTCTTGGGTGAGTCTATTGTCTGTGTCTTAAAAGTGGTATTAAAATAACTTGTAGTGAAAAAGAAAACTGTGTTTGTGATGTTAAATGGCAAAATTTTGTGGTCCAGGTTTTGAGCTTAGATACTGATACAAGAACGTAACAGAGATTAATTCTTCTGCTATTTAACATCAAAACTATTTAATCCTTAATGCTTGCCAATAGCACACAAAACACCAAAAGCTATGTTCAAGTGAAATATCTATCGTGCATGACCTCATTTGAAAGTACTGTGAAAACAGACGTGATCACAAGAGGATACATGGGACTCCAGAAAAACAGGTGCCCTGAACTAAGGACATGTAAGGAGCATTGTGCCTCCAAAATACCCAACAATACAAGCTTCTTATCCAGGTATCCTTGGCTTACTGCTGCCTTCACTGTCATTTGAGGGAGCTTCTACCCCTGTGAATGCTCTTCCAAGACTTACAGACTGCCAGATGCCTCATGACCTCTCTGCCCAACAGAGGCCATGTCTTAAAAACACTAGCTGTCTCTGCGCAAGTAGGAGTGAGGAAGGAGAATCAGTCTATCCGGCTGTACACTTATCTAGTCCATGCTTCATCAATTTGGGTCTGTTATGGGACACAGTGCTGAAAGCCTTGGTAAACTCAAGATGAGCAACATCTTCTACATCTACTACTCTTCTCCCAGTCATTTCATCACAGAAGGCGATCAGGTTGGTCAAGCATGACCTCCTCTTCATAAATCCATGTTGGCCACTTCCAGTCCCCTTCTCATCCCTTATGTATTTCAAAATGTCTTACGGTATTATTTGCTCTATGACCTACCCGGCAACCAAGGTGAGGCTGACCAGCCTGTAGTTCCTCAGATCCTTCTCATTTCTCTTTTTGAAGATGAGAGTGACATCTGCTTGACGTGAATACAGCAATGAAGAAATCTGACCCATCTCATCAGCTTCAGCACGCTAATGGTAGGGTAGCAAACAGCGAAGTGCAAAATAATGTCATGAGGATCAATTAAAGCAAAACAGAATGCATGGAGCTGTGTTTCAAATTTCAGACATATTGTGTAATATTTTATAGTTTCACAGAAAATTCAGATGACATTTGATTGTTCATTAGAACAATCATCAATATCTGTCTATTGACACTGAAATGTCTTGCAGATGTTTCACTGCCATACATAAGTGATATTTAAAAGTGTTGCCAAACATCCCTTCAATTTAGCTTTAGGAAGTGCCACGTAAAAGTGTTCTAAACTTAGGAAGAGTGTTATTAAAAGCTAAGCCAAGCTTAGCCACAGCTAAGCCAAAAGGTGAATTTTCTTTAAAAGCCTCTGTTAGATCAACAAGCTGCCAATTAGAATTGATATTAGACTACCCAATGGACATTACATCAATGATCTAACAACCTTTTCCTGTCAGGTAAATACTATAGCAAAGTTTTAGAATGACAGCTTAACAACAGCAAAGCATTAGCACACATTCTTCACATGATGTCTCAAAGTAATTATGAGAAATACTGAAATAAAGAAAAGTGACATATTCCCATGAACCAATACAGAAAAAACGTCCTGGACCCTTAAAAGATGCCATGGCCAGTCTTGATCAAAATGATGACTAGATGTAACAAGCAAGGAAAAGATATATGTCTCTTTGCAGATGGAGCTCTCGATCCAGCTTGGCAGAAGCCATTGGGAGAAGTCTTCAAATTTATATCCAGTTAACATGTGTGTTAACCACCTAACCTTAATTCAGTATTTACTAACGTATTTTTGTTACAGAAAATGAGAGGGGACATAAACTAGAACAACTGCAAGCTTTCTGAGACAGAACAGGTGACTTATGGATGCTGGTCTGTACAACAGAGATGCAAAGACATCCAAACGAATTGGACTGCAGCCCCTGAGATGGATCTGCGGTGCACAAGATAAGACCTGTGAGGGAACTAAGGACAAAACATGTGCAATACAGGCAGGCTGGTCTGCAGCCTGGAGGCAAGATCTGAGGGAGATTTTTCAAATGGTCTGAAAGTCCACAGAACAGAACAGACGTAGAACGGAACTTCCACCACTGTCATTACAGGCTTAATTCTTTGAAGAGGCAGTTGATAAGAGAATAGACCTATTTTCATGAAGGCCAGAGGAGACATAAATTAAAAATTGAGCAAAAAGGAAACAGAGTCAGGCACAAGATCCCAAATGAGGCTGAACTGTGTGCTGCCACGGCCATGAGTGCGAACTTTTGCAAAGAAAGGTGTTTCCATGGTTGGCGCAAGTGAGAATCAAGGAACTAATCGTATTAGAACATTAAAGTATCGGTCAGCTAATACTGCAGGTACTTTGTTCTACTGGAAGTCAAAAACCTGTTGACCAGCAGCTTATCACCCATGTCCTCAGCTCCTGAACTCCTATGGCCTCTCCAAGCGAATCAGAATCATAGCTATGTTATGGGATTTAAAAAATTGATTGGGGGCAGAGGAGACAAGGCAGTTCAAAACAGCTGGTGTGATATCTGCTGGAGGAGTATGCCATCTACAGCAATGAGGGAGGTGATTGGATGGGGAAGAGTAGGGTGGCAGTGGAGGGATGACGTGGACACTGGTTGACAACCAGTGCTTGCAAGGACTAAATTTCTAGCTATCCATCAGCAATCCATAATGCCTTTGACACCACAGTCCCAGAAGAGCTGCAGCCTTCCTGTGAAAGTACATCTCAAAGACATTAACAGCAGGCCTTTCAGTGTCTACCAAAAGCCACTGCCTTTTCATAAAGCTCTTGCCTACTGCTTTGGTTGTAAGGTACAAAAGATTATCTTCGTGCACTGTGACTGTGATCCTGAACCACAGTTTGGACTCCTCAGTGCCATAGCGATACAAACAAGAGTTGAACACAGAGAAAGCCTGCACAGGCACAAGAGCATTTATAGTAACAGACACTCTTATCTGGGCAAAGCCATTCACAGTATGTTCTTTGCACAGGCATCAGACCTTACATCCCCAGTAGGACACAAGTAACCATGCAACTCAGCAAGAAGATGACAGAAAGGTCTCCCTCCCAGCTGACAGTTGAGACCTGCATGGGCTGTGAGAGGTTTCTGCAGCCCACTGACCCAGTATAACATCAACCAGGGCACCTAAAGCCACAGAGGGACCACACTAGATGTATTTGACCAGGAGAAGCACCCACACAGCTGCACTCATTTCAGTTGCGGCATGATTGCTAAGGCTAATGCTTGCTGCTTCCAAGTTGTTGGGTCCTCGTCTTGTGACACTAATGATGCTTCTCCCCTGCTCTGTCCCACCTGTGGAAAAGGACATGTCTCTATGTTGCTTGCACCATTACTAGACGGTCACGTAGAGTACCTGAAACCACCAGAGCTCTGAGTAGGGAGAAATGCTGGATCAAGCAAGAACAAGAACCGGCTGTGAGTCTCAGAGGCTGTTGCATCAGTTTCAGCAAGTTTCAGTTAGCCTAACTAATCAACTTGGCTTAATTCCAGAGAGATGTTATTCTCTGAAAGTGCACCCTAAAATGCCTGCGTAGTTTTTTTTCCTTTCTGTGAGCTCATTTGCTTTAATTTAATAAACCCTACACTTTTGCACTGAGTTTGTTCCTGCTCCCTTTAAAATTACTTGGAGTTTTCTTATTGTCTTCAGTGAGAATACAAGATCATGGGTGCCTATCCAAACAGGATCTCTGATTGGGAGCTGATGAAATATTTAAGCAATTCTAGATAGAATGCTTATTTTCATGGACTTAATATGGCCCATTTAATTAAAGTTAAGTGATTCCTCCATGCGTAAGTCCTCTTATGTGAGTAAGAAGGAGCACAGAGTTGAGGATAAATAATTCTTCAAGGTTATCTGAACTGTGGACCCATTGGTAAATAATATGGCATTTAGCTGAGTAAGAAATACTCTTGAGGATATAATCTCCCTTATGAAAAGGTATGTCTGGTACAGTAGGCAGGCTTGGTGAGATTTTAAGCTTATTTCGTACTCAAAGTTGACTTATTTTTGTGTTGTCAATACTAAGGTTTGGTAATAATATCTAACCAATCTCAGCCTTGTAAGATGACCAAAAGCCATTAATTAGGAATACTGACTAGCAGAGCAAAGGAGGCAGACAAGCTGGGACTGGAGCAGACATAAGGCTGAAATGCACTAGAAATTAAAATAGAATTTGGGAGGACAAGAGGAAAAAGCTGGCTGAAATTGCCCAGACGCTTTTATATATTCACACTGCCACCTTTGTTCTGCTCTTCCACTGCTCACAGTCCATAGGAGAGAGTAGCATTACAGGTCCAGAATATTTTGAAATTTATGTATGTTTACAGATTAAAATTGAAGCTTCCCACTATGTCTAATTCTAGAATATACCCAGTACCTACTTTAAGTATTTATATATTGTTATGTCTTGTTTTCTTTTTCAGGGTAGTTGGAATAAGAAAGTTTAATGAGAAGGAACAGAACAGAAATTTTTCCAATATTGAATATTTCATTAATTCAATTCAATGGCAAAAAGATTCTTTTTCCTTTCAGAAGAAATAGCAGAAAAGCGTGAAAACTTCTCTTCATACATCTGAAAGAGGAGCTACATTTTTTCAACTGACAAAACTTTGTTTCAATCAATACAGAAAATCGAGGAAATAAAGTTCTAGTTCAAATATTTTTGTTTCTTGCGAAAAATAAGCTCTCACTCCAGCTTTTCCACCAGCACCATCAAACAACCTGACCTCCACTTTGCAATCTGCTGAATCCTCGTCCTAGAAAGACATTTAATTCCTAATGAGAAGGAATGATAAAGTCTTATTTGAAATATTTTTCAATAATGTTAGACTGAGTTTTCTAAAACATTAGATCGTGGACAAGGACAAAGTCTCTTAGACCTTCTTCCTGTAGATAAATGGAAGAAATGTTTCACTGTCGCAAAGGAAACAATCTCAAGCCTCATTTTTAAAGGTGGAAACATGCAAATGATAAGCACTGGTTATCATGGAAGCTCAGTACAAAGCATACCCTTCTCTCCCAGTAAGGTCCTCAGATATTATGGTGCTGTTTGTTCCGTGTCTTCCTGGTTGATTATTCTATTCATTGTTACACTTACGATATAGCTCTATGTAGGAATAGTTTAAACAGATTTATATTTTTTTCCTGTGATAGTACCTTGTTCAAATGGAAGGGGTCCTTTTCTCTTTTAAAGAGTGATGGGGATATTTTGCTTGTGATTAAGGCTCTGATCTTTAGTCTAGCTTTAACCATTTCTCATGGGCACTAAACTTGCAGGCACATTTTGCAATGTAATTATTTGTGTCTGCAATCTAGTTACTTAGATGTCTGAGTCCCTGATTGCATCCATAAGTCAGGGACTTGGGCATCTAAGTGATCTAAATTGCAACTGCAACAATTTGCACCTAAAATGTCAAAAAAGGATATAGCAGATAGAAAAAGAGTTCAGAAATGGGTGATGAGAATAATTAGGGACATGGAAAACCTCAGAAATGCAACAAAATGGAAGAGAATTGGACTGTTTACCTAAGAGGGGAGATGAAATGAATAAAAGAGGAAATGATCAAAAATAGAGGAAATAAGAGGTAGGAGAGAAAAGACAGATGAGGTACTTTTATCTCCCCCTTTATCATAATGCAAGAACAAAAAGGCATTTAACAAAATTTAAGCAGGGAAGATTCAAAATTAATAGATAAGGAGACACACTTTCATGCAATTAACATGTGAAAAGCCCAGCCACATGACATAGTGAATCCAGCAGGACTCAGTAGAGGGCCAGGCACCTCTGCATTTAAAAATACTAGAAAACATTTAAAAGGCAGCATTTTCAGAGAAAAACTAACTGCATTCCTGCTTCAAGGCTTCAACCATTTTAATTTTTTTTAATATTGGGGAGGGGTTGCAGATTAATTTAGAGATGCCTGACACAGGATTCCTTGTACCTGTAACCTGAGGCATTTAGGGCTGCCTCTGGTTTGTGACAGGTTGCTGGGCAAGGTGGAGGCTTCAGAGAGTGCCACACCAGCTCAAACGCTCGTCCTAGGAGCACACACAAATCCAGAAGCCCTTCCAGAAACTCACAGTAGGACTCAAGAGGGTTGTAGGTTGGAACCTTGCATCTTTGCTACCTGCGTAACAGGAAATGTGGCTGGTAAGTTCATGGATTTTATAGCAGACTAGGGAGTGTCATTATACTGTCTAAAGAACTAGAATGTGAGCTAGTGCACGGATATATTTTTACAAGAAAATCTGCACATGAGACAGATTATTGGAACAGCCATCAAATAAGGGTTGGCTAAAAACATGCACTGCATTCCACACCAAAGAGGAAATCTGTTAATTTACTTTATTCTCACATCAGATTTTTTCTTCTTTTTTCAAAAAAGAAAAAAATGTGAGAGGTACATGCCCCTCACAGGACTGACTAATATTTTGTAGGCCAAAGAACAATATAAGAGAAAATTCAAGAAAACTTGGAGAGAAAGAGAGGTAGCTAGGACACTCAGAGGTATGAAAAGGTAATCCCCCACTGCAGGTCACCAGTGTCTGAACCACCAACCACACTCAGGTAGATCCTACTTTTCCAAGAAAACATGTCAACAAACCAGTGCATTTTCATGCCAAGAACTGTTTTGCTGGTCTGTTTTCTATGTTTCTCTGCTTCAAAGCCAGAACTTACCTAGGCTGATATGTCCTTCCATATAGTTTAATTAGATGGTACAGCTGCGTTAGGTCTTCAGCAGGGTAGATGGAGAGCCATGCACCAAAACCCAGATATACCTTAGGGGTTATAACGTTTTCTGAGCTGTGAGACATGTGGGTTCAAGTCTCAGCTGGAAATCAGGCAGGATGCAGACTTGGAAACAGTATTTTCGCAATCTTAGAGGAGCTCCCTAGAGAGCCATATGAGAAATGACTCACTGACTGACTTTTCAGGACATGGTTCCAGACTTGACCACCAGAAAACATAGGACCTAAAGCCAGGCTACTTTCCTGACCACCTTGGCCCTACCTGGTTTTTCAGTCAGTCTGGAAGTTTTCAGCAATGCTTCTTGTGCATGCCTAATTTTCCCCTGGCATCATAGACAGGCTCTGGAGATTTGAATCAGGTCTGTAAAATCTAGGGACCCCCAATGCACAAAAAATATCTGGCCCTGGATGGTATACCATGTGCTGGTGCAAATGTAAAAAAGGCACAAATATGGACATTTAAGAAATTTAATGGAGGTGGGTAGAGGACTAACTCCAGTCCCCAACTAAATACAGTCGGAATCATTCTTTGGCCATCCACGACCATGGAACAGGATCTAACAGAGCAATAAGAGGTTAAAGGGGTTATGATAAGAGAAGAAGACAAAGGTGTCCATTTGGCTGAAGTGAGGGGAGAAATTACAGAATAGGAAAAAAATAAAACAAGAGGAATTAGAGGAGAGATTCAAAGAGCTGAACTATGCTATCAGGGTAGCAGATAAACTAAGTGATTTTGACAGGTCCAGGGTCAAGGAACAAGAGAGGGAAAAAAGAAAACAGATTAAAAGTCATTGCAGTGTTGAACTGCAGCTGAGACAATGGTGGCATGAATACACACTTTAGCTTCTGGAATTAAGAGTTTAGACAGTATCTGAGATGTAGAGACGACCAGCAGATTTTGGCAACTGTTTGGATTTCATAGACAAGGAGATTTAATATGCAATATTTACTTCTTCTGATTTCTCCCCTTTGTGCTAGTGAATAGGTGCCAGATTGTTTGGTCAGCTTAAACTTCTTTGAAACTGAAGGGCCTAATTGACAACTTTAATTTAAAGGCAAGTGTAAGAACCCAGGATGGTCCTTTTGTCCGCTGAGATGTTGAATCAATAGCCACGCACTGACAATATGTGCAACAGTCCAAACAAAGGGGTGCTTCCAAGGCTGAGGAATTTGTTCTGATTCTGAGGAGGTTTTAAAGTCTGTGAAACAGAAAAGAAAGCACAGTTGTTACAGCAACCTGCAAGGAAACACTACTCACAGCCTAGATATGTGGATCTCAGAAAAATTGGGAGAGAAAATATTCTCAGCTGATTGATGGTTAAAGGGCACTTGGACCTGAAAGCAAAGAAAACATCTAAAAATTGTTTGAGAGAATGTTAGTCATCCCAGGTCAAAACTGTGCCAGGGACCACTTTCTAAATTTAACAGCACAATCAAGCTCCGGTGTCAGGAATGCTCTCAGTACTACCCCAAATCACTAGAGCAGATGTACCCACTCTGACCCTAAGTCTGGGGCTGCTGTGTATAGATAGGCAAGGCTGCAGCTTTGGGCTGAATTTGGGGGGGCGGGGGGAAGCGGGGAGAGGACTAGTTTCCTTCCTGATATTTCCCTGTGGAATACAAGCGTCCAAAGCAGCCATCTCTTCTCATATTCTTTCCATGCCTGTAGAGAGGCACTGGCTATTTTCCAGAGAAATGTAGGGCAAAGTGAAGAGGAATATATAACCCCCTGAATGCTATGATATAAGTGCTTGTTACATTACAGTATGCTTGGGCAGTATCAAAGAAGGCACTCAGCTGAACAAAAATGATGTCTTAAGAAGATTTCAACATTCGCCAGCTTTCCAAGCCCTACCACTGGGTTATATTCTGTTGAAAACAAGCGGTCCCCTTCCTCTTTTGGCCAGACTTCAACTAGTGCAGTCACAAGAAAACACATAGCCACCTTTGTTTTCTCCATCCTGGCCCCAGCAAAGGGAAAGAGCTAAACCCTTTCTTCTTTGCCCTCTGTACGTTCCGTCTTCTTCCCCTTTCCTATTTTCCCTTTTCTATGAATTCCCACATCACTTTTTCTTTGTAAGCATTTGTCTTTTCTTTATTAAGTATTTTTGGAAAATACTACCTCCTGTTCTCTCCTTCTCTATTCTTTCATGTTTATTGCTAGTTAATGTTCAATGGCCAACACCAGGTAAATACAAGGCAGACATTTATAGCTGAGCTAGTAGTATGTAGTCCCTTGGAGAGAAATTTCTCTAGGTTACAATTTACCTCATCCTAATGTAGCAGCTGAAAGTGGTCCAGATGATTAATCACACCTAAGAATTATCTAGTTCTCTGTGTCTCTTTTACTGTGGAAGTGTTTTGGAAAATAGGCCTTTTTTTCCTGGTTAAGGAGCAAGTGAGCAGCCCAGACAGTTTCTCGCTGAAAATGTCTCAGCGAGGAACCTATCTTGGGCCAGGTCTGTGTTAGGCTAGGGAAGCAAGTCTTGAAAATCTCAATGGGAAGAAATGTGGCAAAACCAGAATTTATTACTTCACCTCATCCAAAACAGAAACAGACAGCTCAAAAATTTCCAGCTTCCAAAATAAAGCAAAACCACAAGACACGATTCAGCTCCAGGCAGATCAAGTCCTCCCTCAGGAGTTATGTTTGAGAGAGGGCAAGAAAAAGATTAGCAATGTGGGGCCTTTGCACCCTCTTTTTATTAAGAAAAAAAAAAAAAAGACTTTTCCAACTGCTATGAAAACAGCTTTCATTTCCATTCCTTTGTCAGCTCTCAGAAAAAAAAGCAAAAAGGTGGCTTATGACATGAATTCTCTTTTTACTCACTTCCATGCACACATATTGCTTCAGTGGACTTATGTTGCATGGAATTAGCAGTTTAGGTAGTCACACAGGAATTGTATTTGCCTTAGCTTCCATCTCCCATTCGCTTACAAAGATTTTTGAATATGCCAAACAAATGCAAAGCCACAGGAGCTAACCGTGTTTCCCTTGAACTCAGGGGCTTGTTCTCAGGACCGCTGGGCCAACATGGGGAGGTTAAAAGCCCGCTTTGAGTTCTGCAAGACAGTTGTCTGAGAGGTTAGATACAAATACCATTCATCAATCAAGAAAGGCACAGTCAATTACCTATTCAATCCTAGTGTGTCTGAAATGGGAGAATTTCTAAAAATCGAGTGAGTCAAGTATAAGCAATGGCTGCAGGAAGTTATTCTTCCGTAGAAAAACTGAGTAGCACACTAACAGGGGCAGACAGACCTTTTATTGGGAGTCAGTTCCCTCACTTTTGACCTGCATTAATTTTTCCTTGTTGGAGCTTCTCAGCTGTTGTTTTTAATGTGAAAATACAACTAGAAATCTGTGTTGCCTCCACAGAGAATGTGAAATAATGCAACAGAAGTTAAAGAGGAGTTTATGTTGCAAAAATATTTCTGTTATGGAGTTAATTTCATATCATTTTATTCTTCTCAAACTTATAATTTTCCACTGCTCATACATTTTTATGTCCAAAAGTGATTGTTAGCATCATCTAGTCTGACATGCAGCATAGCAAGGGCCAGAGAAGTTCATCCAGTAATTCTTGCATTGATCCCAACAATTTACATTTGGATTAGAGTATATCTTGTACAAAGACATCCAGTCTTCATTTAAAAACTTAAAAGCAATGAAAAAAAAAAATCTGCTACACTTCTTGGCAATCTGTCTGAATAGTTAATTAAATGTTAAAAATCCACAACTTATTTCCAGTGTGAATTTGGTTTTGCCTTAACTTTAGCTATTGAGTGTCTTTGCCACAGGCAAGAACCCTCCAGTACTCTTCATATGTCCCACCACCATGGTGCTAAGTGCCTTGCAGTTGGGGAATTTCCCATTAAATACCCTTCCACTCAAAGGTGTTGATTCATTAGAGAACCACACATGACACATGGCCAAGTCCTGTCCCTGCAGTACTCCAAGTGGACAGCTGACCTCTGCACCCCTCCATAACAGAAAGTATGCCCAGCCAACACATGTGGGAGCATTCAGCAGAGAGGACACCAGCTCTGCTCCTTAAACTGGGGTCACCTCTTTAATCACACCTCCAAGCTGAGCTGAGGCCCCATCACACAGAAAAGCGTACCTGGCTCCTCTGGAGCAACAGCAGAGGCAGCTTATGGTTATTAGCTCCTGACAATGTAGCCCCAACCACAGCGTAACGGATGCCAACCCCAAGGATAAACACCAGGGACAGAAAAGGTAACCAGAGCGAGAGTGTCCCCAAATAACCAATCTGTGGATTAGAAGGCCATCGCACAGACCCAATGATCTCCCCATAAAAAAGGCTCAGAGGTAAGCGTGAACTTGAAGCCACATTTACTGTTTACAGCTGAAAAATAATTGGGTACTTGCAGGCTGGCCACTTAGAAAACCAAATGTCACCCATTCCATCTTCACATCCTTGCTTAATATATGGGTATTTCATCTGTAAATTTATTTTAGACGCTCGCAAAGTGGCCCTAATGTAACCGTCATTGCTCATCCTCCCTCCCCGTCGCTCTTCCTCAAAGCCTGCTGTGCTACTGTCAGGCTATTAACGTTCCTCTGAAGTCACGGAAATGCTGGGATGTACCTGATGCATTCAGAAACGCAGCAGGTGTCTTCTGCAGGTACTGCACGTCCAAGCAATGCCAGGAAGCAGTCATAAAGTTAACACAGTAGTAAGCTATGTAATTTTTAGAGAACAGCTACTTACATAAGTACAGAAATTGCTACATTTTATATGTACAGATTGCTCACATTCCAATTATGGACCAAGACACAATGCATGCAAATAATTAGTGTTTAGGAGCAATACATTATTTTTTTCCCCTGCGTGCCACTCTGTGATCTGAAAATGCTGGTCAATTCCTAAGTCACTTTGCGTGTGTCAGTGCAATTTCCCCTCAGTCCCAGAAGCTTCTGGAGCACATAAGTAATGTTATAATGTTACAAGGGCCTAATAATTGTGTCCAGGAGGCTTCCCATACAATTTTCATCTTTTATTATACAGTTAGCTTATTTATACATCGGTATCATTTGGCAAATTGCATCTAGCATACATGGGGAGGCTGAAGCTTAAAAATACACTCTTGTTCCTCATGGTAGCCCCAGGTGCAAGATATTATCCTTTAATACCGTAGAAAGCCTCCAGCTACCTGACACGAGGACAGGGTAGTGCGACGCTGATTGAGTAATTTCACTCTTCAGCCTTTTTGCAACGCCGATGCATTTCCATTCCAACGATGACATTTTAACACTCAAAATGGGCATCAGCGGCTGGCGCTGGAAAAACCAAGGCCACTGGCCCTGCCGCTTGCCCCCACTCGGCTCTCCGGTGGGTAGCTTGAGGCTCCCTGGCTCTTCCTCGAGTCACGGCTCCCGGAGGGGCACAACCGGCTCCCAGAGGCGCCGGGACAGGCAGGCTCCCGCCCTCCCTCCAAGCCACCGGCTTCCCCTGCCCAAAGGGGACAGCACGAAGCCGCTGCCCCACCGGCAGCGCCCACCCGAGATGGGGGACGCACCGCCTGGCCGCCACAGGGGCCCGGGGACTGCTCCGGGCCGCGGCGTGGCGGGGGATCCAGCCTTGCCCTTGCCACATGGCCGGGGGAGCGGTGTCAGCACCGGGCCGCAGTCCCGCCGGGCGGCAGCTGGCCGGGGGAGCGGTGTCAGCGCCGGGCCGCAGTCCCGCCGGGCGGCAGCGGGCCGCGGCGCGGGGCAGCGGGCGGCAGCACGGCCGTTAACGGCCGCCGGGGGGCAGCGCGAGATCGCCCAACCGCCGCCAGCCCCGCCGCCGCCGCCGCCGCCGCGGCTGGCACCGCAACCTCACCGCACCTCACCTCACCGCACGGCCCGGCACGGCACGGCTCCTTCCCCCGCCCGTCCCCGGGGGCTGGCAGTGGGTGCCCGCCCCTGTCGTCACACATATACGACACTCAGCGACGCCCGCGGGGCAGAAGGCGGCCCCGGCGCCCTCCGCCTCGGCCGCCCGGCGCAGGAGAGGCCGAGGTCCCCGCGTCGCCCCCGAAGCGGGAGAGGCCGCGCAGTTGATTTATTTTAAGGAGATTTCACCTAGGAGCCGCTGATCAAAGCTAATGCAAAATAAATGTCTCCCCTTTAATAGGCTGATTCTTCTAAACCCTTGACACTGGGAATTGGGATTTCCCAATGCTATTAGCACTTAGCAGTAGGCGCTCCAGACCAGCCAAGAACAAGGGATTAAGAGGTATTTGTCTAAACTAATTTCTCTCTCTATACCCGGTCTATAGAGACTGGTGTTACTCTGCTGGAATTGTGCAACACGGCTAATTGGCTACAAATTTTAACAGTGGCAGGGCTCCCACGGGAGGCTGCCATGTATTCATTACCCCAGCTCTCGCCTCCAAGGCCAGCGGCGTTGGGCGCCCAGGCCGACCCTGCCCGCAACGCCTGGGGCTGGCCGGGCACTGCCACTGGGGAAACGGCCCCTTCCATGTGGGCCGCTGCGGGTCAGGATCCCCGGGATTGTGGAAGAAGACAACAGTCCTGTCATGCCAGCCTAGGGAGCCAGCAGGGCCTGGGCGCCTTGTGGAAAAGCGAGTTGATCAGGTAAAATAGTATTTATCATAGAAACAGGATGTATGTAGCACAAGGCCCACAGACTGGTATTTATGCGAATGACCATTCAGGATGGATGTTGGTTTTTTTGGACAGATACTATACTGCCACTCATATCCCTTCCAGAACAAGGGAGGAAAAATATCTTGCAATATTTGTCTGTGATTCCTTGAAATTTCTCCCTCCAGGCTGGTTTGCACCTTGACTCCACTGGGTGTTTGCTTCATTACCATTTGAGCACAACCTAAAGCTAAAAGTAGTTAAGTTTGTATCATGCATGCATCTGACCAAGAAGCAATGACTTAGGAGCCATTAAGGGTACACAGATGTATTTTCGATGTGTTTTTAGGTCAGTCAAAAAGCACCAGGGTTGCTGAAGTAGTAGAAATAACTGGGAAAGACCAGAGTTTAAAGTCACTGCTGCTGCAGAAGATTCTGTGACAATCAGGGGCTTATTCCTCTGCCCCAAGCAGCACCCCCTCACCCACAGTAGCACCATGACACTATGGCTTCTTTTTGGAGGGGAAGCAGGATCCTCCCAGCAAGACTGTTCAGTAGTGGCCAAAGGCCTCAGTTTCCAAGATGAACTTCTACACCCCCAAAGGCTCTGATGGAAATCTGAATTGCCATATGGGCCAGGCAGGACCTCAGTGTCTCAATGTTTCAGAGTTGTCTTCTCAAAATGAAGCACTGCATCATTATTGCCTTGAGCAGAAAGGTCATCCTGAAGTTGTGATGTTACGCACCTTGGTTGCCCAGAACCCCAGGGTACTAGGATATAAAAAACAGTAAAACTAGAGTTCCCCACCTGGCATTTCGGATTGCTGCATCGTGTCACATTTGCTAACACTAGATTCAAAAACTAGGTTGCTGTTCTACCTGAGTCAGTTTGGTTTTCATCCTGCAAACCCAAGGACAAAACTCATGGTCTGTGATTTATCTGTTGAGTTCAGCATCTTATGATGCCTAACCTATAACGTATACCTGTGAAACTCAAGCAGCATCTTACACAGCCAGGGCAAAATATCAAGACGCTATTGCAAGAGCAGCTGTTTAAAAAGTTTTGCAACACCGTGTGTTGAATCTCAGCATGTGCTGCTGGGCACAAGTATCCTCCTATAGTGAGAAAAGCCCATGAAAATTCACAGAATGAAATTCTGGCTTTAGTGAGGCGGATGGGAAATACTCAGAATTTCAGCAGGGCCAGAGTTTTACTGAAGGAGGATGCAGATCTTCAGCTGCTCAGTGGATAGTGAATACACTATCGTCCTGCAACAACCCAAGGATAGCATCAATTTTAATCTCAGTCTACAAGGTAACAGTAAGATGCTGGCCAAGAATCAAATTAACAATATCGGTCCATGAAGAGAGAGGATTAATTCTGTTAAAAATCTGACATCTTAGCTGTTGTTGATCAAACCTTTCAAGCTAGAGATTACATGGCCTTAACCAGAGCGCTTTTTGAGATGTGCATAGAGAACACAACAAATTCAGCAGGAACATCTTCAATATAAGGTAACACAGAGATACAGAAGGAGGAGGCAGAAAATAAGCTGAAGATTATTCAAGGTATTCCATTTCTGTACAAGATAATAACTAACATATCATCATGGCGTACCAGGAGCAGAGCTTGTCTGCTGAGGCAGCAAGTACTGCTGCTGACTTCATACGGCAGCCAGAGGCCAAGCTGCCCAGCCCCTTCTCATTAAAGGAGAAGTGCCCCATTCAATGAGGCACTTCAACAGTTGTCTACCTTTGAACGTGCAAACACCCCCATTAAATCTGGTGGATCGGGGCCAAAACTAATTAATTTAGTGATGCTTTGCATCAAAATCCCACTTGCAATACATAGCACAGAAGGACACAGAAAGACGGGAGATTAATTAAACTATTTAAAAAGCTGAGCAGGTTAGGACTGGGTTAGGATTAAAGAGCATAATGATATCCTTAGTGGAAGCCAGAGAAGAAATTACCCCTGTGAAACTGATAGGAATTTGCTGAGGATTTTTTCCTGTTTGTTTTTTTGTGAGATAAATGAATTGGGACTGGCAAACCAACCAATTTTGGGTCCAAGAGACCACGCACTTTTATTTAGATTACTTCTTTCAACCTGTCCCTACCAACCAGGCTCAACCCAAACTGGATCATGAGCAGCAGCTTCATAGTACTTCCAGGTATCAGGACAGGCCATAAAAAACTTCCATGGCTTGTGATTAGACAGAAAAAAAAAAGGGAAAAAAAAAAAAAAGGAAAAAAAAGAGAAAAAAAAGAAAGGAAAGAAGAAAGAAAGAAAGTGAACCACTGCAGAATTTCCAACGTTATTTAAAAGGGAACCTAGATGCATTCAGAGCATGTCTTCTCTGTGCCCAGCTTAGTGAGCAGGCTGGACAGAAAGATATGGGCTTGATAATATGCTGTACTGCAGTGGACAAAATCAGATTCTGATGGATTACACTCACTAACAGAACAAGAAAAAAAAATTAATCAAATGAACTTATTGCAACAATATTTGAGAAAGTAAAATAGTAATTGCAGCACTGCAGGCCTTCTGGTTGAGCCTAATTCTTCTTGGGGTGTATGGGCAGCTCCATCACTCAGCTGACGTCAACTGGAGGGTGCCAGTTTGCACCCACTGAGGATCTGGCCTTTAAACTCACCCAGTTTGTGTCAGCAACAGACTGGCCTCTTACAACCTTTCCGCAACACTGCAAAATCTTTAATGGCTTGGAACTGCTCAAAATCATTCCATTTTGTAAGAGGAAAGTAAGTGGTATTTCACCTGCCTGGGAGGTTCCTTCTTTTCCAGCTGATTAAGGAGGAAACACTGTCATAACCTCAGTTCTTCTAATATGACAGGCAGTAATGAATGGCTGAAATGGCTGTGATCTTTGCATCCTATGGCCAGTCCATTTCCTATAGGTGTTTCCTCTGACTGTAGGAAATTGCGGGCAAGGCAATGAAAGGAGCATGCCAGACAATGATAAACACTCCAAAGTCAGAGCAACATGAAACTGGCATGCCCGTATTTGCTGTTTATTAGCACATGTGTGTTTATTTAAGGTTCTGTCCTCTATCAAGTGGCAGTCAAGAACTGCACAACTGCAGGCTTGGATTTTTTCCCATTAGGAAATGCATCTTGCGTGTATGTGGAGAACGTTGTACACAAATAAGTTTTCTGGATCCACTTGCCAAAAAAACAAGAGACTTGTGGGTGTCTTTGCAAAAACAAGTCAAATTTCCTTTTAATTTTAAAACATCATAAACATTAATTTGTTCAGACAGGTGAGTCTCTCTGAAACAACTACACACAGTCCTATTTAGGAAGTTATATAGTTTGATAAACATTCAGAACAATAGAAAACAATCCAGACTGAACACAGATTTTTGACATTAGACTCGGGAAATGACTACCTTTGCAAACAGTAATGTCTCCATGCCTAAGCCCTCAGTTCCAAGACTCATGTACATTCATGCATGGAAAAACCTGTAAGAACACTGACATGCCAGAATGTTTGCAAGATCACTGCCTATGAAAGGTTATTCACAGACACAGTCTCAGGCAAAATCACGCCCTCAGAGGTATTACAACCCTGCCAAAGTCATGGAAAGCCAACAGTTTTCTACTGCGTGAGGAACAATAGAGCTATTCTGGACAAGATTTATTCAGAAAAGTAGAGGTTGAGGATAGTCATAATTTTCTTTTCAGAGCCCAGAAGCTGCTGTGCCTGACCATGAAGGCTGCCACAAGACATACCCTACCCACGAGAAAAGCTAAAAGCGCAGAAATCAGAGGCTAAAGGGGAAAGCACAAGCTTTTCCTTCTGTATCCCCCGCTCCACAAGTACACTCCCATGGCTTGTACATGTTTCCTCTGCCACAGATGGCAAAAATGAGTCCTGAAATCCTTGTATTTACAAACCAGCAAAAACACTTGGTACTGCATCATAGTCACACAGGAGTCCACAGCAGCCATGTGTTCCATGTTCTGGCCAGGCACTATGCCTCTGGACTGCCGAGCCCACTGTGAAGGTCTACAGGGCAAGCACATGGCCGGGGAGGGTGGTCACATACCTTTTGGTCATCTCTGATTTTCCTCAGCAATGATGATAGCTCCGCAGGACCTCAACAGCCTGTGATACAGATGTTGTTTTCACCTTTTCGAGTATTACCAGCCAAAGGGATGTGGACCCAACTCATCAGCTGCACCCCAAGATGTCAGAGCAAGGACCAGGTGCTCCTCCCTGGACAGGTTCTTGCCTTGAGGAATTTCAGCCATTGTAGGCAGAACAAAAGCTCACTGTCCAGGCAACATGATGTATTCCTCTCTCTGACATCCACATCTCCATTGATGATGCAAAACCCAAGCTAGATGCATATGATCTAGCCTATCTTATAGAATCATAGAACCATAGGGTTGAAAGGGACCTCTGGAGATCATCTAGTCCCACCCCCTCTGCCAGAGTAGGGTCACCTACAGCAGGTTGCACAGGAACGCGTCCAGGAGGGTTTTGAATGTCTCCAGAGACGGAGACTCCACCACCTCTCTGGGCAGCCTGTGCCAGTGCTCTGCCACCCTCACAGTAAAGAAGTTCCTCCTCATGTTTAGGTGGAACTTCCTATGCTCAAGTTTGTGCCCATTACCTCTTGTCCTGACGCTGGGCACCACCGGAAAGAGATTGGCCCCATCCTCCTGACACCCACCCTTTAAGTATTTATAAGCGTTGATAAGATCCCCCCTCAGCCATCTTTTTTCCATGCTGACGAGGCCCAAATCCCTCAGCCTTTCTTCATAAGAGAGGTGTTCGAGTCCCCTAATCACCTTGGCAGCCCTTTGCTGCACCCTCTCCAGCAGTTCCCTGTCCTTCTTGAACCGGGGAGCCCAGAACCGGACACAGTATTCTAGGTGCGGCCTCACCAAGGTGGAGTAGAGGGGGAGGATGACCTCCCTCGACCTGCTGGCCACACTCTTCTTGATGCACCCCAGGATGCCATTGGCCTTCTTGGCCACGAGGGCACATTGGTGGCTCATGGCCATGCTGTTGTCTACCAGGACTCCCAGGTCTCTTTCCACAGAGCTGCTCTCCAGCAGGTCAGCCCCCAACCTGTACTGGTGCATGGGGTTATCCCTCCCCAGGGGCAGCACCTTACACTTGCCCTCATTGAATTTCATAAGGTTCCTCTTTGCCCAGCTCTCCAACCTGTCCAGGTCTCTCTGTATGGTGGCACAGCCTTCCAGTGTGTCAGCCACTCCCCCCAGCTTTGTGTTGTCAGCAAACTTGCTGAGGGTGCACTCTATCCCCTCACCCAGGTCATTGATGAATATATTAAAGAGGACTGGACCCAGTACTGACCCCTGGGGAACACCACTCATCACTGACCTCCAACTGGACTCTGTGCCCCTAAGCACGACCCTCTGAGCTCTGTCTTTCAACCAGTTATCTATCCACCTTACTGTCCATTCATCTAACCCACTCTTCCTAAGCTTCCCTATGAGGATGCTGTGGGAGACCATGCCGAACGCCTTGCTTAAGTCAAGGTAGACCACATCCACCGCCCTCCCCTCATCTATCCATCCAGTCATGCCATCATAGAAGGCTATCAGATTAGTCAGACATGATTGCCCCTTGGTGAATCCATGTTGAGTACTTCTGATAGCTTTCTTTTCCTCCACATGCCTTGAGATGACGCCCAGAACAAGCTTCCAGGGATGGAGGTGAGGCTGACCAGCCTGTAGTTCCCTGGGTCCTCCTTCTTGCCCTTTTTGAAGACTGGAGTGTCGTTGGCTTTCCTCCAGTCCTCAGGCACCTCACCTGTTCTCCAGGACCTTTCAAAGATGGGAGAGCAGCCCAGCAATGACTTCCGCCAGCTCCCTCAGCACTCTCGGGTGCATCCCATTGAGGCCCATGGACTTGTGAATATCTAATTGACCTAATTGATCCCTCACTCGATCCTCCTCAACCCAGGGGAAGTCTTCCTCTTTCTCTGTTACTTTCTCCAAAGCCTGGGACTCCTGAGGGCTGGGTCGAGCCATAAAGACCAAAGCAAAGAAGGCATTCAGTACCTCCACCTTCTCGGCATCCTCCATCACCATGGCTCCTGTCTCATTCAACAGTGGGCCCACAACTTCTCTGGTCTTTCTTTTGCCTCCAATATACTTGCAGAAGCCCTTCCTGTTGAGCTTGACATCCCTAGCCAGGTTTAATTCCAAGGCGGCCTTGGCTTTCATCATTTCATCCCTACACACTCTGGCGACATTCTTGTAATCCTCCCAAGGGGTCAGTCCATTCTTCCACTTACTGTAAACTTCCTTCTTCCACTTGAGCTTTTATCAGCCAGAGCGAGCTGTCACAGCACTGAACTTTGCATTGAGAAGTTCCCTACCTGAGCAGTGGATTACAATTGCAATGAGATTTTCTCTAAGATCAAGACACTTAAAGTACCATTTTTTTAATGTTTTTACCTTTTAGGGTTTCTCATAGAATCATAGTCATCTAGGATGGAATGGACCTTTAAGACCATCAAGTCCAACCACTAACCTAACACGGACAAAACCACCACTAAACTATGTCCCTAAGCAGCACTTCTACCCATCTTTTAAATATCTGTTTCAGGTAAAATCCCAAACACCGATGACACAGTAATTGCAAGCACCTGCCCCACAAGGTATGTTCGCCTGACACAAATATATGTTGAGTCCTATGAGGGGAATGGGGCTGTATCCATTCCACTTACTAACATAATCAGGGACATCCAATATGATTCAAGAGCGTCTACATTGTCAGTAATAACCCTAGAAGAAAGAGGTTTTAAGACACTTTTTATTGACACTCACCTCATTCCAGAGCTCAGCAAAAATGTGCGTAGTTGATACAGCCAGCCACAGATATTTTTGTTTTCTCTAAGTAAGTCTGAATAAACAATAAAAGGTTAAGTGCTATTTTTTTCAAAGCCTGAAACACAGGCGAACAAATTGAGGGTAGAGAACTCAATTATATGAAGCAAAAGCTGCTGGCAGTTACACTCAGTAGAGCTGAATAATTTTCAATTACTCTGGGAGAAGAGGTCAACAAAATATGTTCCCCAATCTGTACATTCCTAAACCCAGACCTTCTAATGTTACAAGTGCCCTTTGTCAGGGTAATTCAGTACAGGATTTTTTTCCCAGCACCCTTTTCCCTACTTCGATCTACAAAGTTCTTTCCTTAGGGCACCTACATTAAACTTACCGTAAATATGTGCCTGCAACAGAGAACACATTTGAACTCCCACTTTCGGAAAACCAGACTTCACCACCATCACAGCCAAGCACTCTGCCAGAGAGGTGCTACAACGTGACAGGGGCTGCTGTAAGAACCTCTCTCACCCAGGGTGCTGAGGGTGTTAACCCAGCAAAACAAGGAGATAGGCCCCATCCTGGGGTCACCTGTGCTGGCATCTGAGCTTCCCAGCTGTGCCTGCACATCCCAACTAAAGCAGCGGGTTTTCCCCAGCAGGGACTGCCAAGGCTCAGCAGGGCTGGCCAGGTGTCCCAGCACAGAAGAAAAATCTCTGGAACATGCTATGACTATGCCTCCTACCAAACAACATAAGGACATTTGAGCACTGCATACCAGATTTATCATATCTTTCTTTGAGACTTCGTCTCTGCTGCCATCACTTTGCTGACACTTCTACCTTCAGAGTTTCTAGCTGCCATTTTTCCTTGGCTTTTTGGTGGGGTTTTTTCTGTGAGTTTTTCCTTCCAAGAGGCAACAGGAATGGAGTTACGTTTTATGTCACAAAACATCTCCATCACCACATCAAAAGAAAGGAAACTTCTGCTTTGGTGTATATCACACACACGTATATATAACAAACAACATATGCAGGCAGGATGGTAAAATTTCTAGTATATGGAATGAACAAGGAAATTTTCTGTGTACTTCTGTTTTCCCATATAGCAGCACCTAAATGTGGCAATTACAGTATCAGGAAAGATGCTCAAATGTTTATTTCTCCATCAGGACTTTACACTGCTATCTGGTATAAATGGTGCAGTGAATCCCAACAGAAGGAGCTTTTATGATGATAGTGTAATTTTTACAGCAAATATAAGCTGATGATTTTCAGTGGAAGGAGAAAGCCACTAAAAATTGACTCACCTACTTTTTAGTCAGAAAAGAAACGTTTTATTTAAAACCTTTGTGTGAGAGAGGCAATCCATTTATCCTCAAATACCTGCCCATAAAGTTGCTAGTGTATGTGGAGAGAGGGTAAAAGAAGAAAAATAAACCCGTTTCCTTATTTCACACACAACATGCAAAAACTGTCTGCTATGTACAAGAGAGGTTTTGAACGGGCTAGGAATGAAGTGGATTCTGGACAGAAAAGCTCCCTCACTTTTAGATTCAGTCCTTTCTTGGAAGTTTCCAATTGTTGTTAGCTTCCCAGGGGGAAATTTTCTCTTTCTAAGCCTGGCTTATATTTCATAGAACCATAGAACAGCTTAGGTTGGAAGGGACCTCCAAAGATCATCTGGTCCAACCTTTCATGGCAAAGGGAGCCTAAATGAGATTATCTAGCACCCTGTCCAATCCTATCTTGAAAACCTCCAGCGATGGGGACCGTACCACATTCCTGGGGAGGTTGTTCCAGTGACTGATTGTTCTCATTGTAAAAAAATTTGGTGATCTTGGAGCTATCTCAGGGCAGAGAGACAATTTCCTTTCCTTATTCTGCTACCTTTTGGGAGATCATGGGCAAATTGCATCACCTCTGCAAGGTATTGCTTGCTTCTTTATAAACTGGGTATAAACCATACGACCTGACAAGGAAGGCTGAATAAATTAATGCTGCCAAGTAGCATCTTCTACTGGAGAATTTCAGAGACCTTTCCTGTAAATTTTACTGTGAGGGGTGCAATCATACTTTTGGTTTATTGGTTGTGGATCTTTGGGGACTTTTGGCTTTCTCCTCAGCAAATGCAAACCTTATTCTGTGATCTCTCCACTGTGTTAAAATAGAAACAAATCTATATACCACTGATGATAAACAGTAGGAGAGTCTTGCTGCAGGATGCTGGACCCCATTTGGAGGATCTTGACTGTGTAAGGAAAAGGGCGGGGGAAAAGACAAATGTATAGCCTTAAAAAGACTGGTGAGCTTTGTAAACATAGTGTGTACCACGCTAGCAACTCAGCTTGTATTTTAAGAAAACTTGAATGTCAAATACTGCTGAGCTGCTCCCATTACCTCATTTTTACAATGTGGAAGAAAACAGTCCCAGACATAAGAAAAAGCAGTGATGAAGAAATGGCTGTTATCTCATCCCAGTCTCTCAGTTGCTTCCTAATTCCAGTTTGGTATTCCCCTCTGTCGCTCACCCTCCCAACACACTCTGCTGTAAGGTTGCCCCGATGTTGCTGTCTCTGCTACCTAGCAAAACAATCATGGTTTTAGGTGGGAGGCCTACAGATTTCACAGAGTCTCAAATATCTAGTCCCTGACAGTGTAAATTCTTCAGTGTAAATACATTACATAGGCACTGCACTGCTGCATTATTTGGGAACTAAAAGCAAGCAAAGAAAGAAGTCAGTAGCCTACTCTTAAAAAGACCCTTTTTGGCCACTCTTGCCTCCCCTCCAGCTCTGCTCTTAGCACCCCTATGCAACAGAGAAAGCTCCTGGGTGAGCCTCAGCCCCCTTCCACTTAGAGGAAAGGAGAAACCGAAGATGTGGCAACTAAAATGTTATTTGCCTCAGTTTTCTGCTGTACCTAGCTGTGCTTAGGCCTCTGCAGGTTTGCATCCTCAGGAGCATGCTCAGAGCCTAACATAGAACAGAATCATAGAATCATAGTATTGCTTAGGTTGGAAAGGAACCTTTCAGATCATCTAGTCCAACCATCAACCTAACTCTTGACAAAAACCACCACTAAACCATATCTCTAAGCACTACATCTACCCGTCTTTTAAATACCTCCAGGGATGGTTCCTCAACCACTTCCCTGGGCAGCCTGTTCCAATGCTTAATAACCCTTTCAGTGTAAAAATTTTTCATAGTATCCAATCTAAACCTCCCCTGGAGCAACTGAGGCAACATGGAAGGCACATCCTCAGTACGGTTTCTGAAAGGGAGGGATACAGGGGGATTTGTGGCTTTTGGGTTTGCAGCACTCCATTAAACATTGAAAAGTGGCCAAAGACTTCACAGGTGACTTTAAACATGTGGCTGCCCCGTCTGCCAAAGGTCTCCTGGCCATCTGGTGTCACTACGTCCTATGCATGATCACTTGAGTGGAATTTTATCTTTTTGACTCCTTGTTCCTCAGAAAAATGTTTAAACTCTTTTTCTGGTATGTCCAAGAAATTGATACATTTTATCACGTCAAAAAAAGACTGCCAGACATCACTCCATGCCCCCTCATTGACACAGTAGCACCACCTTTTATTAAGTCACAAGAGGTCACCTTCTGCTTTTATCGGCCAGCAGCTCCAACCTCCGTCATCTACCTGATGGCTTTTCATGGTTTTTAACACTGTCCTTCTCACTTTGAAGGACCCCCAATGATCACCCACAAAGCGATCTCACCATTCTCCTTCAAATCGCTTTTTCCCACTCTCCTGCAGTACTACAGGTGCTCCCTTCTCTGGCTGTTGTCTTGCAAGACACTGTAAGCATTTTGGCATAGGAAACCCCCTTGGTTTTCAGTGCATTCTGCACAAAGGTATTCACATCCATGGCTAGGCTCCAAGTACTATTATTTTTGCTAATAAAAAGCAAAAGAGAATGATTTGCCAAGCTCTGTACATATCATTCAACAAAAAAATTTCGGGTCAAATTTAAGCAATAAACTTCAGGTCAAATTTAAGCAATTTCCTTTTATTTACTTCCATTTTATTGACAATGAACAACCCTTAGCAGGCAAACCTCAAAATATACCTCCAGTAACAATTGTTTTGCCTCAGGTATTTATGCAGCATTCTAACTACAGCATCTATATAGCATTTCTTTTTCCCCACGCATACAAATACACACTCATACTTAATACATTAGCATTTCCACTATACATTTTTACAGTGTATCCAGTTAAGCAAATTGCTCAATTAGCTGAATAGGGTTTTTTCTTTTCATTGTGAAAAGGCAGAGTCTTGCAGAATGGAATGGCGTTCTCAGTAAGAGGTCAGTTGGGTGTGATTTTTGGAATAAAGGAGAGAGGATGAGTGGGTTGTAAAAGATTTTTTTTAATTATTCACATTTTATTGCCTTATAAAGTCAGAGAGGGCAAACCAACACACGTTCTGGTTCATGCTGGCGTGTAACAGTAGCATGTTGTAGAAAAAGCCCACCATATTTACTGGAATTTTCCCACTATAGCCTGTACCTCGTGGACATAGAAAAGACTGTGGGACTGTCAAATACCGAGTGTCAGGGAATGGTATATCCACTCGTTGGTAAAATAAGTCAGTTAATTTGGCAGGTAAGTATTAAGTAATCATACTGTCAGAACAAGGCAAGTGGCTAAGAAAGGAAGACAAAGAAGAAAAGAAAAAACATAAAGATGAGGAAATAGGAAGGAGCCAAACAGGAGAGGGGGAAGGGAGAGAATGCAGGAGTTTGATGGCCAAGCGATGAGAGAGTAAAAGATGATAATCCATCTGTTCGCCTTGTCCTTGTGGCTCACGTTGGACTCCTTTTCTGACTTCTCACTGCCTGGGAGAATCTGAGCATCATCCCACCTGCGTTTTGTTACATACAGAATGAAACAGCTGAGAAAAACTTGAGCAGGTTAGATCTTTTCCTATCCACATTTTTAAAGATTTTTTTTAAAAAAACTTTACTATTTTCATGCGCTCTGTGGATTTTTCTCATTTTTTGCTTTCTTAGAAAATGTTAGTTTAATTTTTTTACATAAATATTGTTTCACTTTGATTTGGGTTTTCCCTTATTTGATTTCAACAGAGCAAAATTTCAAATGAGCCGAGCAAGTTTTTTTAATTTCATTACATTTTCCTGGGGTAAAAATGTCTATGATATTTGCCTAGGCAAAGTGTTACATCACGTACTCTATTTATGTTTCAGCATTGCAGTGACTTTTAAAAGCTCACAGCAGGAAATGAAGAAAAGCCTGAACTCATAATTATTAAATAATAATAAAAAATGTACTCTGCTAAGGTTGCATTTATTCAAAATGGTACAATTAATATATCCCCATGTTTCCATTAATATACATTCCGGTGGAGAAATTGATAGGAAATGTGGTCATGGCATGAACTTTACAGCAGATTTGTACAGTCTCTGCTGAGCGAATTTGATTGAGCAAAGCAGCTTGGAAAAGCAGTACTGTACAGGAATGAGATTATCCATCATGCACCACCTAAATGGTCAATATCTAAGTTCTTCTTGCACTGACAGAGTTGGAAGGATGTTACTTAGCATGGTCAGACATCACAGGCAATAGAGAATTTAAGTGTTCCCCTTCCTATGGGGACAAACCATTCCTCTCTTAAGCTTCCTTCAGCCTTTATCCTTAGGTCTGCTCTTTGCTGTTAAGATGAAAATACCCGCAGCTTCCTAAAGCCAGCCCAGGGGAAAGTCGTGTAGAACCTCTACCCACCTGATTTCCCTCCAGCTCCTCCCTGCAGCTTCTGCCACTGCCTGGTTCTGCCTGTCTCGGGCATCTCTGCCATGCCTAGTGCCTGAGGCTTTGCACCCTTCTCAGCTGCTCACCAACACTGAACGCTGAAACAACTCCCACTCTCCTCCCCAGACCCAGCAGTCGCACTGCAGCCCAGATTTCACTTGTCACTCTGACCTTCGCTGGTGTTAGGCCATTACTCAAGTAGAACCTTTGTTCACAAAACATCAACGCAGAGCCTCAGCCCCATCCAAGACGTCGGTGGCAACATGACCTTTCTTGGATTGTCATCACAACTGAGAATTTGAAATATCTGTTGCCATCTGTCTTCAGCCGTCGACCACAAGTTTTTAGTCTTCACCTTTATGGTTCTTCAGCACATAGCTCATCCCTCTGTGTATCGCCTGGTCTCTTACCTCATGATTAATTCCTACCTCCAGTCTGCCAGCAGTGCCACCTGACCACCACCTCATCTCCAAAGCAAGTCCAAATTTTTTCTCCTTGCACAGGAAGAGCTTTTTTGTCAGCTTCTGCAAAGTGACCCCTTTATTTCTCTTTACATTCCCAGCAAAATCTACCCTTGCCAGAAGGGCCTGCGAAGCACAGCCCTTGGACAAGGGCTCAGCGCACCGAAAGCTGAGTACCATGCAACTCCTGTTTCTGTGATCACGTACCTGTTTTGGATAATCCTGTTCTGATACTTTGACAAATTCCTAGGCAGTCAGTTGTCCCGCTCTGAAGTCTTAACCCTTGGTGTACTCCTGGAGATGCTACTGTAAAAGACATAGTAAACATCTAGAACGTAACTCCATCATCTGATCTGTTCTCCATCATTTGTCTTTCTCTGCTGAAGACCATGGTGCAGGGAATGTCCCGAGATGAGCTGATGCATGTGTCTCAAAAAACACCAGAGCTGAAGGAATAAGTGCTCAGACTTTCACATAACTGTAGGAAGCTTTAATTTTTGTTATTATTTTTCTTAATTTAAAGAGCATACCCAACACTGTGAATAATTGGCAAGAAGCAAGATTTAAAAGGAGAAAAAAGGTTTTGTTAAGCTTTTAACTTTAAATTGTGTTTATGCAAGAAGACCAAATTCAAGCAGTGTTTATTTCTTGAAAGCACAGAGGAATAAAATGTGTTGCTGCCACTGAAAAGAAAGGATAAGATGTGCAGAGCTTCCACAGCACCTGGCAGAAAAAGTGTCGTTGTGATTCTTTAGACAGTGTACATCCGAACACAGCAAATCCAGTGGCTCTTCTGCCCTTCAAACAGGAGGCGTAGCACAAAATGCCCCAATCCCCCTCCTAGAGCTAAAAGCCTATTGCTAAATCTTCATCAAAATCGTGCCTGAAGACAAAATATTCAGGAAATAACGAGCACAGTCCTGCTGCTGCTATAGAAAAACATCCATTCTGGCTATTCAAGCACCGCATCGAAGCGCAAGAGGAAAAGCAATTCTAATCATAATTTTATCTCTGTTATCATGAATATAACCAAAGGTTTCTACTTTAAAGTTACAAAAACCAGCCAGCAATATTTTTATTTCACAAAGCTTCGTTGACAGACTCTCTTGTCTGCAGCAATTCAGAACTCCGGCTACTGAAGCTCATTGCTTTTTTATTTGCCTCCTTCAGCGCTGAAGAGATATTTATAACTGTTGCAGTCAGTCTTGAAATAAGTATACAGCGCAAGGGTGCTGCATGTTACCAGTCAAGCAGAAGAAGACAAAGACAAATAAAAAGCAATGAAAAGACATGATATAGATATAGGGAAGATTGTGACTACCAAAGAGCTAATGGTTCTGTGATGGTAAGAACTGAGCTTAGAAGAATACCAGGTGTTAGTAATGGTTTTGTTGAAAAATCTCTTCAGACCATTAAAGTATTAAGCTGTTCTTTATCGCACTTTCCCTACCTCTTCTTTTCTTTGCTAGTTGGTATTTTTTTAATACTCTTTCTTTATATCTCTCCTACTGGATTGAATAGCATTGAGCTGCCTTCACCACACAAAATCACAGATCACTAGATTTTTGTTTCGTTGTAGACATAATTTGAGACAATCGAATTTGAATAGCAATTTTGTGCTCACGTCTTTTCTTTATTAAGGGTCTTCGAAATACAAGGAAAAGGGAAAATATAAAACCCAATATATTCAGGAAATGTCAAAGTGGGGAAAAAGCAGGCACAAAAAAAAAAAAAGAAATATTTTTCTCTGTTTTTTCTTCTAGAAGACGAAAAGCTAGTGAGCCAGCTTCCCTCCCTTGCAGAGATATCTCAGTGCAAGAAGCTGAAAGGATTACAGCAGGACGCCACTCACATAGCTCTCACCGTCTGTCCTGAGCAGCTCCAGTTTAAAGTACAGCTACCTCAGGGTCCCCGAATCCCTAACTAGCGTGCAGGGTGCCCAGCTGAGAGGCACTGGAGGATGCCAGTGTCTCCCGCGTGGCTCGCATCCCGAGGAGGGGATGCTGGCACAGACCTGCCACCTCAGCCCTGTGCCTGTAACCCCTTTTCTGTGCTTTGCATCCTCCCAGCCAAAAAGCTCAGGTGCCAGAATATAGGTGTAGATAGCGATACAGCATCTCTGATATCTCAAAGGGACAGAGAGAAAAGAGCATGGGAGACAGCCTGAGCTGCTCCGGAGCTGCGAGTTTTGATGCTGGGCTAGGTGAGTGTTTTCCACAGGTAACAGGACTGGGAATTGCCTCAGGCACTAGGGAAGGAAACATCGGCTTACATTTCTTCTGACGTTGTCCAAAGTTTTTCTTTCTTCAGTTCAAGCTGTTCAAAAGGTGTTTATGCTGGATAAGTAGCCAGGGCCTGGGATCCATGAGAACAGCAGACACATCTTCAAAAGTTAGACTACGCTGTGCCACCAGAATCTGCTGGGAAAAGGTAGTGCATTTCATAACTGCTTTCTATTATTAGACCATCGCTATAGTCCTGGATTAAAAAATCACTTCAAATGAAGGAAAGGGAAAAAGTATTCTTCCTTCTCTACGGATGGATTCTCCTCCTTGCATCCCTTTGCCAAAAATATTTTTCAATTTAAATGTGAAAACAAGTTATGGGTATGGACCCCTATGTTTGAAGAAATAGAAGGCAGTTTTGTTTCAAGTTTTAGGGTCATTCTCACTTTGAAAATATATTTAGTATTTTTAGGTTATGTAATGCAGCTATGACTCCTGCATGCATGACTTAATTGACTCGCTTTCCTCATCTTCTTGGTAGCTGAGGTCAAGGGCTGCAGAAGAGGTTCCTAAATTACATTTCCCTTTCCCATATTTCAATATACAAGTAAATGCCCGACTTCTACAAATTCTGAGCAATTTTTGGAGTTGCGGTCCCCTGGGGCTGCACCCTCCTTCAATTTGAAAATCAAGATCTAGGACTCAAAAAGCAAGCAGGCACTGAAGGTTCCTTCGGCGAGGGATTTATGCCTGAATCACTAACCTGCTCAGTAGGCTTGCCAGCTTTCTCCAGTAATAATGCTTCACATTAGTTATTTGAGCTCAAATGCTGCATTTGCAGAAGAAAAATATTCTGCAGTTTACCATTCTGGAAAGAGCTGATTGTTGTGTTGTCAATAAAGAGAAGGATTACAGAGTAGGCGAATTTGTTACATACACGTGTGGCCCATGAAATACATCCCTCTATGAATCTTTAAATATTATCAGCCTACGGTAATTGTTACTTACACTCCACCCACTTCATCCTTCTTTCCTTCCTTTCCTCTGAAGAATAATTTGACAGTTGTTTTCTTTGAAAAAGTTGAACTACAAAATGATTTCCACATCTAACGGGGACACAAATATGCTAGCATGAGTACAATTAAGAAAATGTGGACAAATTTGAAAGCCTCATCCATATGAAAGCAAAAATCAGAGTGTTTTCTAGAGCCAAGATGGCCTGGAGAAACCTGAGGCTGTGGTGGAAGGGAGAAAGTCAGAGGGAATTAAACCCTCACACCCCACCGGAGACCCACGACTATCCCCCTAGCATCGTGAAATGAAATTTATAGCTAAAATCAGGAAAATAGACCCAGGCATTAAGATCACAGGTGCTTCTTCACTGACAACCTGTTATAAAGCTCCAACTGTGTCCAAAGTTATAAAGCAATTTCATAGTTATATTTATCAGGATGAATAATGTGCACATCCACTTCTCTGTTTGCTTTTTTTTTATATATAGATCATTATTAAAAGATTCCTACTGCACCTAGCAAGGCTTCCCCAGATGTTCATCCAGTGCAGCAGTGAAGGGCAAATGTAGATCCAAGACACAGGGAAGAAGCACTCAAGCCCTGCAGTGGTGGGAAGAAGGATGCTCCTGCCATTCAGTAAGAGGAAAAGAAGCCAGAGCACTTCTGTACTGTCCTTCTCCACATGGCTCCCAAAGGTCAGCAGAGGCCAAAGAGATCCCATCAAGTGGAGGTCATAAAAAAAACCTGCACAGAACTTACAGAACCCAAGCAAAAAGGCCATTTTCAGCAGACATATTCTGAAAGATGAGGTGAGAAGCAAGATGCTTGGAAAGGGTGAAAAACCAGCCATCCAACCACACCGAGACTCCAACCAACATACGATGCAGTCGTTAACAGAGTCTGAGAAAAGTCACGAAATGTCAGCCTGTGTGTTACCTTGATAACACACAGGTATCAGTGTGTTAAGAGCAAAATTAAGCTGTTCCTGGGTACCTTCAAGGAAATTAGTCCAGGGCTGTTAAAATGGTGTAATCAAAATCATGAAATCCTGCACCATGGTCAAGAAAGAAACCCAGATGTGATGATCTACATCCAAACAGATAGGGGTGTTTAATCTACAGCTCACATGTGCAGGAAAAAATAAAATAAAAGGCTTTTATTTGTTTATGGAAAACAGTTTTTACTGAAAACAACTAGAAGGTCCATGACCAAACACGCTTGGCTTACTCAAACCCCATCCTGAGATTCCAAACACAATTCTAAATCACGTTTTCAAATGAAATACAAATTTAAAGAGATGAAGACATGAAGGAACTTCCTTAAGAGCACCTGCCCAAAGCACAGTGGAGCAAATTCCAGAGAGTGGGACAGGAATGTCCAAAAGCAGAGGGCCATCATATCTCTTGAGCCTACCAAAAAAAAAAAAAAAACAAAAACAAAACAAAACCAAAAAAAACTTAGAGAACTTGCATGGCACATGAACAGAATAAATAATTGACGATGGAACTCAGAATCATGAGGGCAGGGCATGGGCAGGGCATTAGCAGGGCATAACCAGGACAAGACATTCCCAGCCTCTTTTATCAGCTCCCCTGGGGGCTGAGGGGGTCTGTTTAAAGGCACAATAGTGGTGCTTTAAAAGAACTTACAAAAAATATATGTATAGCAGCCAGGACCCAGCAGGGGAGAGAAAATTGTCATGGGAATCAGAGCCTTAAGGGGGCTCTGAAAAGGTTGCTGCAACCCATGAAGCCACTGAGGTGGCTGAAACTAGCCCTGAAAGCAAGGTCTCACATTCAAGGATATCGTGGAAAATGGGAGATTGTTCTACAAAACTATTTTGTTTCTAGTCTATCTTTCCCATTCATTTTACATTTCTCTATTTCTTTAAGTTACTTACTATACCCAAACATTATAATAGAATCTGGAGTTTCAAGTTCTGTTGCTCCTCTGAACAATCCACCATAAGGTGAAGGTACAGGCAGATCCACCTCAATGCTCTGGGCCACGCAGGGTCCCACCTGAGTCCACACTGCACACAGGCAGTAAAACCAAGCCCCCCTCCATATTTACCACTATTAAATTATGACACCAAAGAAACACATGTAGTTACCAGCTGACATTGTATTTAACAAAAAGGCCGAAAACAGGAATACCTCTTGTGTTAGGACCTGGTGTCAGAACAAAGGATGATGTGTGGAAGACAGAACTAAAATGAATCGAGTCAATGTGGTTCTGCAAATTTCACTACTTCAGGACAGGAAGCCTGGGGACATTTATGGTGACAACCACTGCAAGGTGGTGGTGACCAAAGAGACCCTTAGTCTTCTGAAGTTTTCACCTCCTTGAAGACGCCTGCTGAAGAAGAGTAGGCATTTAAGCCTGGGAACAAAAGACGTGAGAGGCTCAATGACTCCTGCCTTATGTGATCAAGATGTCCATGTTACCTAACGCAGAAGCATGCAGAGCGGACATGCTAAATGAAGCAAGTCTATGCCACCACCTTTTCTCATCTCACTGATGAGCACTTAAAAGCCAGACATTGCCTCAGCTCCCTCAGTAACTGGCAGCGCAGACGGCGGCTTTCAGAGGTGATTCATCCCGCCCATCCCATGTACCAGCCTGGGCTGGGGCGATTCATCCCGGAGAGCCTCTCGTGCACGTCATCAGGAAAGAGGCCTGGGTAACTCACCTGGCCTCAACACCGATGTCCTGGGAGGCTAAACTTAAGAGCGAGAAATCCCACTCGCAGAAGCTCCCCTCGACCTGCCAGCTCAGGGTACTTCTGCTTTCCCCCTCTCCTCTCTGCAGCGGTCGGCAGCAGCAGGTCCTGCCCCAGCCCCAGCTCTGCCTTCTGCCCACAGGGACGGACGGAGGAAGGTGAGATGCAGCATCTTCCTGCTCCCTCCTCCGAGACGAAGAATGGAGAGCTCCAAAGGTTAAATTAAAAAGAGAAAAGCCACAAGAAGGCAGAAGGGGCTCAGGTAGAGCAACTCAGGAGCTGGAGGGAAGGTGAAGGCTAATGCGGATAAAAAATGGGGCAGCAGAACCGATTTGGAGGTGCTGGGGAGGAGTGAATGAATTCCTCTCCAAGGGCAAGGGTAGAGGTTCTGCCTCGCAAAGAGGTGCTCAGAGCACTCTGTGGAGGAAAAGCCATATCCAGCCACGACTGCTCCGCTCTGAGCGCTAAGGTGTGAATACGTTTGGGCCCAGATTCTTTCCTGAGCTAACTCCGCAGTGATACCAGAAATTATGCAAGTTAAGATGCATGTCTCTTATGAAAATGATGCAATAATCAGTGTCTACAGTTCGATTATGAGATAATTAATTTTAATTGCATATTACATTCTCATTGAATTAAAAGATTTGAAGAGTTTGACTATTTTTATATTCCCCTTGCAATACATTTTGTAGTCTGTGCTATTTAGAGACAGAAAATTGCAACTATTTTAAAAACACGACAATGACTTTCACCTCCCTGAGGGAAATCCTGAATTATTACCTCTGATGGCATCAGGGTTTCATCCTTATTCTGTTAGAGAAAATAATTCGAGACCCCTTCTTAGCTTTGCTTTCCACCTTTTGAGTGCCTTGAGTTCCCAACGCTGAGGTGAAAAACGCTCGCGATTTATTAGGCGGAAGAGAGGAAGTTATGTCTTTTTTTAGATTTTTTTTCTTTTCTTTTTCTTTTTCCTTTTTTTCTTTAGATCTTTTTTCTTTATTTCTTTCTGAAATAAAAAACTTTGCTTTCGTCATATCTTCTTGGTGCCACCCATTCAGCAGGAGCATCATCGGCTGGGCCCTTGGTCACCTGCCTCCCAGAGGAAGGGGTTGTCACCCATCCCCAGCCCGGCTGCTCATCCCCACAAGGAGCCGGTATCCATGGGACACACCTCACTGCGGATGGGGGCAGCTCCTGCCTTCAGCGTCACTTTGCCAGCTGCAAAGGGAGGGTGACCGAGGTCGGACATATTGCCCCATGCGGCAGAGAGACGTGTTTTGCCTGTTCTGATTTTCCATTTTTCAGCTCCCGCCAGCAGCGGAGCATTGAGCAAAACGTCCCTGCTATAGCCCTCGACAATTCATCGTAATAAGTCCCCAGCTGAATTGCACCTTGTGGTCCCACTGTGAGGGAACAAATCACCAACTTCTCCAATTGTTCAAAATACCTTCTCAAATAGTTGCTGAATAAGTCATGCCAGTGATCGGCAGTTTGTAACTTCCCATCCAGCGGTTTGCAGCAGATATTCAAGACCCAGCCTTTGAAGCCGACTGGGTTTTGGCCAGCTGCAGAGGCTACAGGATAAGTTCCTAGGGATTTGGACACTTAGTCAGGAGGCTCTGGTTTTACAGGGGACAAAGTAAGAGCTTTCTGAATTGGCCTTCAGCAGCGAAAAGATAGCTTTTTCTGTGCCGCAAGCAGCTCCAAAGAGGAATGAGGAGGGAGAGCAGAGACACCTACACTAGACCCTCACCGTCCCTTTTCAGGGTGCAATACATACTCCCTCTCCTGGTCTGATCCCAGCATGCCTGCCTTTCCCAGTCGGATCCGAACACCCACGCTCCCACACCGCCCATCTCCAAGCATTCTGGAGGCCAGCCCTCACTTAGCCAGGCACCAGCACTGCTTCTCAGGGTGGGGTGGTGGGACACCTTCCTATAGGCAAGAGGGGACACACCCTGTGAGCCCCAAATGGCCAGCCAAGGAGGCTCTGTGATTGCCTGGCAAGAAACGGAAGACACCTGGGATGTAGAAAGGAAAGAACACAAACTGGGTTTGCAAGCATATCCCCAGTTTCATGCTTAAATACAAAATCTTGCCCATGCAGAAGTTTTTTTCTAGCATTAATGTGCCCCTGTGCCCACCCTTTCATGCAAAAGAGGTGAACAAAGCTGCAGCAATCTCACCAAACGCCAAGATTTATGCTTTGTCTTTCCTCAGATAATTTTTTTAGACTCAATGAATAAGTGATGACAAGTTTTATACATATTTCTAACGTATTCCTACTATATACCCCTCATGTCTCAACCTTTTCTTTCCTAGTCTTTCTTCTCTTGCATATTTTATTCTGAACTGGAAGATGGAAGGTGTGAAGGTATTGATTACACATCTCTTCCTGACACACCACAAAATATGCCATCTCCCGTCTTCACACCGGTGACTGGCTTACATGGCAGGTTCCTTCTCTATGTATAAAACATCAAAATTGTATTACATGCTGCTGTTGTTTTTAATAGAAATATTATCCAACTCACCCAAGTTTTCTTCGGGAGATTTTTTTCATTTCACTTAATGCCTGACCTTCTGGGGTTTTGACAGGTATACAAATCTCCCCGGAGGCTGCCGTTCCTGAGCTCACTGCGTTGCCTGTGTTAAAAGTCTTTTATCCTGAGATCGGTGGTCCCGGGGATGAGAGCAAGCGATTAAGTTCTGCAATGTACCTTGCAAGCAGGGACCAATCATTTATTACTTAGCTGCGTCTGGAGTCTCTAAACTCAGGCTTATCCAGTTCAATAAGTGGTGGAACAAAGGCTACTCTGGCATGAAGGCTGTTTATATTTCACAGGGGAAGGGTTTTTTTCTTTTTTTTTCTTTTTTTTTTTGGATCATTTTTCCTTAAACCGTTGGAGGGCCTTGGAAGCGTGTTACTGCCGTTGCCCTGCCGGTCCTCCTCGCGGAGCCATCCCAAAGCCGCGAGGCACGCGTGTCTGCGTATCACCGCACAGAACAGCCCTGCCTGAAACCGGGCCCTCAAACAATAGCAAGGGGCTTTTTATGCAATACAAAAATATATTAAAAATACATAATGTAACTTGTCTTAATATACTTTTCTGAGTCTAAAAATATGCCAGACCAAAAGAAACATATTTACATAAAAAGCAGACAAGGTCAAATAACAAAGAAAGCCCTTAATTAGTTGTAATCAACTTTAATTTGCATACCGTATATAATTCCTAAATGATTGTTAATAATAACTTTATATAATGGACTTCCAATTTTCATGAAAATGGCACATTTTGATAAGCAGACACAAAACCCTAGTACTAATAAGGTTTAATTTGCATACATTAGACTGATTATCCAAACAAAAGGATTACAGTATTACTTCTCCATACCTTTATGTCCTTATTATGCACATTTATTAACTTCACAAAAGCTAGCTGTTAGTGACAAACAATAGCCGTGGCTGCAAGAGAAATCTACAGTATGAATAAAGTGCATTTTAATGCTAAGGAGCAAAGTTTATACTGCATAAACGTTTTGTTTAACTCCTTCCTTTGCAAAAGGCATTATGCTCTGTAAGGCAGGCATTATTAGATGGATAAATCACTTCTTCATTATGTGATTTTTTTTGTAAAGAATGGATTTTCTGTAAAAATTATAACCTGCTCGTGCTCCCAGTTTCCCGATGTGAAGTTAAAAACCATGGATGGTGCTTGAATATATCAGGAAAAGTGTTTACAACCACAGGATTAAGCTGTTAACTCATGTGATTCCAGGGCACAGTGTTAATAAATATATTGCCACAAGCTCCGTTTTCACAGCATAAATAATAATACAGGTGGCAATAGCTGTTCCTAAGGGTATAACATATACCCTGCAATTAAAGTGTGAGCAAGGGGGAGGGAAAAAAAAATCATTAGTAGATCTGGTATCTGAAGCAAATGATGCTCACAAGGGGCTGAGAAGAAAGCCAATAGATGTGAAGCTTAAATTGAATGCCACCCTGGAGCTCCCTCCGCGCTGCGACACGGGGCTGTGCTGACATGCAGCGGTGACAGTGATGTGAGAAGAGGATGTCGTCTCTGCCACATTTTGCATCCTTCTGGTGAGACGCGCCGCCTTCCAACAGAAATGCTGCTTTTGGAGATACGTCGTCAGCCCACGTGTTTTGATACTCCATGGACCAGCTGGCTCTTCAGGGAAGGTTTCTACAGCTGTCGTGAACCCCGAGTGACTTCTCAGGGGCAAATTGTTTCTTGCACCTTTTTTGACCAAGGTCTCCATGTCTACACACAACCAGTTTGCTTGACACATCAGAGCAACCCAGATCAGCTTTTAACATTAGACAGATGCCGTCCAGATGATCTCTTGACTATACAAAGAGCATCTCAAAGGTTACCAAGTGCTGACAACAGACTATTTTTTTCCAGCATCATTTCCATCCAACCGCTCTGCAAAGGGCTGTAAGAACTGCTGTGATTTTTTTTCACCTGCGCAGCTCAAGGCCGCTGACTCCTGGCTTGGTCCTGGTCAGTGCCACAGGGTCAAAGCCCAGGGTCCTTCCCGCAGCAGGAGCCCAAGGATTTTGTTGGGAAATTGTGAATGAATAAGGGCCTCGTGGTGCAGCCGAGAGTCTCTAACTGTGAAACTGCCACTGCGGGAGTGTTACACAAAGACTACGTGCATTTGTTGGTCTGGAACAGCAGGTGGGGAAAACACATTTCAGAGGATATAACATACGTAAAAACCTTTAAATCTACATGTTGCCATAAATATTGATGGTATTTAGCATGATATTTACTGTATTTGAGCTCTGCTATTAAGATATTGATGTTTCAAAAGGTGCCCGGTATGCTTTTCTTCCAAGCAGACCCCCGAGGAATGGACAGCCAAGGAGAAGTCTCTGGAGCCGTGTTCCTGGACCAGCAGTTTCTGAATCAACCCCAGTTTATTCTGAAATATTTTCAGAATAAACACACCAACAATATTTAGCAATGTGTTCAAAGTGACACGGTCACCAAATCCTACTGACATCCAGGTGGACTTGGACTCCTAAAAACACTGTTGAAAACAAGACTTGGGGTCTGCATCATTTAGGCATTCTTAAAGGTACCCCAGGTCACGAAGCACATTGAGTTTAGCATAGCTTTTAGGCTAGTCAAAAAGCTTGCACTGACCAAACAGGGATTTTTGTGGGGTTTTTTAATCAGAATGCAAATATAAACCTGACTTGCTTTTTCCTACCAAATCATAGCCCTATTTCCATTGAATCCTATCGGGCTTGATCTGGCCTCACTTCCCTGACTGATAAGCCTCATGCACAACTCAATGCATCGCAACAATTTGCATCCAATGGATCCCGACTGCAGTTGTCAGTCTGTAAATAGGAACATTTTCCAAAGTTCCTACTGCTGTATTCATATTCTTCCCCTTTGTAGCGCTTCACTGCAATTCAGTGAGGTGTGCCTGATTCTCCCTGGACACTCATTCCTTTTGTTTTCCTTTGCAAAAAAACACCTTCTGCCTGATTCAGCAACCTGATCCCCAGATCATCTTCTTGCTATGTACTGCAGAGAAAAAAAAAAAAAAAAAGTGTATTTCATATTACAGGCAGTTGGGTTTCTGTCTGCCATACTGCAGGTCAGAATTCACCTTCAGTTTTGAAGATGCCTTTGCCCGTTGAATTTGTACAGCCTTGCCCCAGGTAAAAAAAAAAATTTATATATATATATATATATATTTGGGCCCCTTTTACAGGATAAGGAATAAGAATAAGCGTAAATGATTGTCCAGTTATTCTCACCTGTAAGTTTGCACTCAGTGAAGATGGACATGTGCTACCTTTCCAAGAGATGGGACCATGGAAAAGCCTCTGACACATAGCAAGTTTAAAGAATTAAAAGCCATGCCCAGTTTTAGAAATGCCGAGGACATCCAAACCATCCCTTCTAGCTCATTTTTAAAGGGAAGAAAAATGATGTTTTTCCTGAGCATCGCTATACAAAATGGAAGACAGCACACCCTCTGCTGAAGGAAAGTCCCCGGCCCACCTGACAGCCCAGCCAAAGTCTTCACCTGTTCATGCTGTGATTGCCTGGATTGCAACACAAAAATCATCGTAAGAATGTGCTTTCACTCATGAGAAAACCCCGCTGACTCGAGGAATGAAAGGTTATGAGTAAGGGTTACAACACAGGAACAATAATTTAGTTAAATCCAACATCTTTTGTTTAAAGTTAGTTTTTCTGTGGTTCCATAATACTATTTTTAGTTTTCAAGAACAGAAACAATAGCTGAGCTCTGTAAGTGCCAAGTCTTTTTCAAGGTTTTATAAAAAGCTAAAAGACAAGAAGGTGCATTGATTCCAAATAATAACTTACACCCTGTGATTTCAAGATTTTACAATCCATGCACATGACTGGAAATATCTGTCTATAGAAGTTCCTAAGAATAACGTATGAAGGGGAAATCTTAAAACATGTATTCGCTTTTTAATTTTATTTTTGAATGGAAAACCTCAAATCAACAGTCCAACAAATTGCAGCTGTTGGGATTGCTGAGCCAATTTACAATCAAATTGAATTTCTTTTCCATTAAGAAAAAACCCTTTGAATTTGGAAGGAAGCGCTCTGCTCCCTCCCAACCCACTCATACTTTTCTGTAACGTCACACACACCCGCGGTCCCGGCTATCGTGTTCTTCAGGCGCCTAACTAGTGTCAGCACAGACGTTTTGAAGAATACATCTCCGTTCTTGATTACCGCAGAACATCAGATTTTCCTTATTTTTGTCTTCCCATTTCAATCTACTTTACCAGTCTAATTTATAACCGTGCCTGATTTGGGTACCTTGGAAGAAACTCTTCCATCTATTCACTTCTACACGCTTTGCCGCTAGTACCTGCGTTGTCAATGGAGTGTCCCCAGCACAGTTTGGATGTGTACTTTGTGTCCCTCTCAGCAGTGTTACACTTGGGAGACAGCAAGTTCATTCGTACCTCAGCACTTACACAAACCAGTCTATTTCCGTAAAACATCCCTCTTCCTACAGGGCACCACAGAGTACTTTGAAACTTACACTAAAAAGAGATGCAGAATATTAAACGGATAAAAATGCATGCTGTATCAGAATAGATCCTTTGACAATCTGACCAGCATCCGGCTGTGATTTATAGCAGGGATGCTCCAGATAAAGGTGCCAACACCAAAAAAAGTGATCAGAAGCACTGGCAGACAGCCTCCTAATGTAAGGCCATTGAAGAATTTCCTACACATTTCCGTGAGCATCAGCCACCTTCAGGAAAAATGCCCATTCCCTTCTGTGAAATGCAGATTTTTCCTGACCAAACATACTTTTTTTTTTAAATCTTTATGAGATAGAAGTGCTCCCTAAGTGACAGCCAGAGGGAACAAAGTCCACAGATGTAGAAAATATTAATAATAAATATGGTTTTAAGGTCAGATTGGTTGAAGGGAATGGTCCGACAGAGCTTCACAGACAGTTTGCTGGCTCTTCCCTCTATTACTCTCTTTCACTTCAGCCATGCTTCTGGATTAAACAACCCTGATCTCGTGGATAACATCGCCCAGGCAAGGAAACGCCAGACCAGCTCCAACTCATGCCCTTCTCCGGATCATTTTGATTCCTGCTCTGTCCCTGTGCGGCTGCATTTACTGAAATAGAACATAGCACCACATGAAGGTCACACCGGAGCTAGTCAAAGAGGGTGAAAAATGTCCTCATTTGAATTTTTAATGGCTTTGCCTCAGCTATGTTCACACCCCCTCTGCGGTTCGCCGAGCGGTCGCATTTCAGCGGCGTGAACACTTGCAGGAAACCTGCGTCCAGAGTTGCCCACGGATGCACAGAGGAAACCCAGCTGTTACATTCACACACACACACACACACCTATTTGCACACCCGGTGTGTTGCTGGCGCAACAGGCGGGCAATGCAATCGATACCAGGGGTTTTATTTGACCAGCTACAGCTAAACAACGGAAACCATTTGTAGCCAAGCCCTTCTGTTATTCATTTAAAGGAACCGCTGGAGCATTTGAGATAACAAATACATTTGAGAAAGCGATGCTCTTGCTCATGGATATTCCACGAGCAGAAGAAGAGAACACGTTTGACAAATAAATTATTTGTTATGAAGCCTGTGCTTAGTTCTAGTCAGCACGTACAAAAGAAAATAACACAGAAGATATAATGTTAAATAAGCCTATGATCATAGTTTTAATTTTTTTAGACCACTGCACCTTAGTGCATTAATAATCTCACTGAGTTTCTAAGGATTACTGCAAGAAAGCCACTTGAAAGCAACTATCCATGTTTTCTTCTAGGGTCAGGAGAACCATATTTTCATCCATCACCCAGTCTCTGGGAAGACACAGTCGTAGGATGCAGAGGTCTACCCAGTTACTCTTATTTTTAGCCAAATGATTTACATTAGGGGAAAATAAGTCTTCCAGAAATGCACTGGTCTAGACTTGAAGCCACATGGTGCCAGGGAATCCACCCATTCCTTGCAGAATCACCGCTGCAGTCAGCCAGGGCAGCCAGAGCTTGTGGAGGTGTGGGGAGGCTGAGATCCTCGGGAGGCGACATACTCGGGAAGGGGATGGAGAGGAAAAATGGAAAAGCCAACGGTCTCCCAGGTAAATCTAAAAGCCTAGAAAGGGCCTCTGGAGGACTCTAAGGACTCAAGATGACAAGGTGACGGGGCAGGAAGCTGGCAAAAGGGACAGAGACGGTACTGATGTCACCCCAGCCTCAGCCAGCAAACTGCCAGCCCTGGTGAGGTTTCACGATGCCGGTCACTGAGGAGCAAAAAACAAAATTAGAAACAATAAAGAGAGCGAGCTGTGAAGTACCAATAAGGTTAGTGACCCGGAGGACACGCAGGCCTCTGCCCAGCCCCAGCTGCCAAAGCCAAAGCTGAGGCACAAAGGAGAGGCGGGCACGTGGCCTCCGGGAGGGAGAGCGGGCTGTGGAGGGGCTGCACTGCCCAGCTGCGTGCCCAGCTCCATCTTTCCAAATCACTTCCAGGAACGCTGGCTTGGTGACAAGGCTCAAGGAATAAATACATTAAATGCAGTAACTAAATCCAACTGAGTTATTGTTGGAGACCTGGTTTCTGAGAGTCATCACTGCAGACCTGGCCTAGCAGGGATTGCTTTCTAGGCTTACAGTCATGCAAAAAAAGGGCCAACCCAAAAATGAGCTGGGAGTGCTTCCGGAGCATGGACCAGAGAAGTTTTGAGTTATTAGAATTGGGGAAACAGTGGAAGGGAAATAAAGATGAGACACATTCACCTAAAGCTAACCGCTCTCCTCTACCTGTAGTGAAAACCATATTAACAGACAAACAAACTGTCAAGGAATTAAAAAAAAATAATAACAACTGAATAAAAAAAAGGACTTAGAAAATACCTTTTTGAATTAAATCTATGCAATGAGGCCCAGGTTCTTCCCAGAATCTGCACGGGCTAAATATTTAGTTTATGAATAATCATTCCAGAGTCACCACCACTGCCGATGTCAGCCCACTGTCCAGACGCAAGTTAATACAGAAATTGCTCCCTGAGCTAGCACCAAAACCAAAGTGAGCAACAAAAGCTAGGGCTGCTTCAGAGATGGAACAGCAGCGGCATCGCAAGCCGCTGTGTCCGAGCCAAACTGAGCCCGGCCAGTCCAGGTACCTGTGAAGTGAGGATGTGACTACATACACCACTGCTGCCCTCCTGCCCGCTTCGTTGGGGGGGATCCCTCTGTTTGCCCCTTGGGCAGGTGCTGCAGCCTCACATCCAGGGGCACAGGCCCCAGGAACCGATGGAAATGGCTGATGGGGATCCTAAAAAAGCAATACTTGCGAAACGGGTTTTTCTCTTGGGTATGAATTCAAAGGTGCTTAAGTCCAACACCACTCTGCAAAGCAATTTTGGTGCGGTGCCCCAGTGATTGCTGCTGGGTATAGATTATTCAACGTTTAAATTAGCAATCTGCAATAAGGGGGTAGTATTTATTCTGCCTTAAATGGGAAGGTGGTTAAGCCACAGAACTCAGAGGTGTATCCAGGTGACCAGTGACTTGGCAGAGACCCAGGGGACACACGGAGATGCTGATTCTCCCCCCGCTGTCTGACCATAGCTGTATAGGGGACATGCAGCTGTGCTGTGATCCCTCAATACTGTCTGTTAGTCTTTAGCCAATTTTTTTTTTTAAGTGAATAACAAGACTCTTGCAGAAGAAGGGAGCAAGGTCGCTTCTATGGTAGTTCTGGTGGTGCAATCAAGGGCAGTCCTCTGCCCACCTCCAGGCTCAGGGCTGAACTCCGCAAAGTCAGGGCTGTGCCCAGAAGAGGTTTTAGAACAGCATTCTCCATAAAGGTGAAAAAAAAAAAAATCTTAAATATGAGTTGAGATAACGATGCCATGAGGGTCACGAGGGGAATCATGTGCCAGTTCACAAATGGCACCAGGCGTTTCTCCACTGCCTGGTACCAAGGGAGAACGGGCATCTCGCCATCCCCATGCCCAGCTCTAGTGCTTTTGTGCACAGGACCATAATAATGAACATTGGGGGTAGGGGGTGGGGGGAGGTAAAAAGAAAAAAAAAAAAGCCGCTAAATCGCATCTGTAGAAGACCGATGGTCTGGGTTTCGCTCTCCGTCACGCCCGGGTGTGTGGCGCTTCAGGCTCTGCCGCTGGCCCCGGCTGACCCGGGGGCTGTGGCTCCTCCAGCACAGAGCCAGGAGCAAGCTGTGGCCGGGGCGCCCAGTACTTCGAGGGAAGGGGAAGAAACCACCCAGAAACCCGAGAGGAAACGCAGTTTTTGTACCTTCCTACGGCTCCTGCACAAGCCTTTCCCCCCCCCCCCCCCCCCCATAAAGTAAAGCGTGATAAATCAAGCGCTGGGGATTTTTAAGTAGTTGTTATCGTTTTCTTCTCCATTGCAGAGGGGGGGCCGGGGGGGGGACCCCATCTGGTGTTAAAGCCTGGCTGTGGGCTGCGCCTGCCGCCGCAGCTCCACCCACGCGCGGGGCTCGCAGGGAGCGAGAACCCACCGGACCGGTCCCCGGGCTTCGGCGCGGTGGGCTGCGGGATGCGCCGGGCACGGGGTGGGCGCAAGCCGCTCAGGGGCTTCAAGCGGTCGTTTGCTCGGTCGGTGACAAACTCTTGCGCCCGCGGTGGCCGCCGCAGAGAAGCGACCTCCCCCCCAGCCGAAGGCAGCCGCTGTTCCCTGCAAGGTTAAAACAATCTCGCACCGAGCCTTGAGCCGATTCTGCACGTTTTCAAGCGCTTCGGCTGAAACCCAGCTTAGCCCTGTCTCCGCCCTAAGACCAAACACCTTTCCCCAGGCATGACAGCCAACTGCCATTTTGCGGCCGTGGCTGCTCGCAAGGATGGTTTCTCCGCCGGGGGGGGCGGGGTGGAAGCAGTTCGGACGACGGGGCGGTGTGTAACGTGAAAGGAAGATAAAATGGGGGGGGGGGGGATGGGACGGGAATAAAACCTCAAACACCACTGGAAACAGGGGCCCTGGGGCCGCCGGAGCCTGGGGCAGGCCCGGAGCGGGGGGGGAAGCGCTTCTGCGGGAGCCGCCGCGGGCAGCCGTCGGGCGGGGAGGCGGCGAGGGGCAGCCCGGCCCCCCCCGCCCCGCGCCCGCTCCTGCGGTGGGAAGTGGCAGTTTGCACGGAGGGCAAGTGGCCCGGGTGGCCGGTCGCCGCCGGTCTCCGGCCGGGACGGCAGAGCCGTTACCGGCCCGCCCGCGCTCCCCCGCCGTCCCGCTGCCCGGCGGGGCCGGAGCGGAGGCGGGCGCGGGTGGGTGCGGAGGGACGCGGGGGTCGGTCCCCGGGGCGAAACCCGCCGCGAAGACCCCGAGTGCGCGGAGCCGGAGGGGACATTGTTACGGCAGCGGTAGCCGAGGGTGTTAATCTGGGCTGGCTGGAGTGAAAAGAGGCAAATATTTCCGTTTGTGCCCTCCTGCCTCTCTCAGCACCGGCTGTCAGTCCCCGGGCTTGTTATCCGTACAAGGCATCAGTTTGTTTGGCTGAGCTCAGCAAGGTTTTCTTCTCCGAGCAGAACTATAATTGCTATAATTCTACTGTATCATTTGGATCATTGCAGTATTGTTGTTTTCGCTCTCTCGTTCTCTCCCCCTAACACTGCAATAACGCGCTCCAGTGTTAAATTAGCAGGTTGCAGGGGGAAGTGGGGAGGGGGGGGAAGGAGAGGGAGAGACCATAAATGAATGAAAGTTTGTTTAAAAAAATAAATAAAACAACAAAGTGACTTGGCAGAGGCGAGCTCGCATCGCGAAGCATCCTCGCCTGCGAGCGGGACTGCCGCCGGCCCTCACCGCGCCCCGGGCCGGCCGGGGCTGCTCTCCCCCGGGCAGGGGCTGCCGGGCCGCGGGGCAGAGGGGCCGTCAGACACCCCCCCGGCCCGCCCCGGGCACAGAGGGGCGAGAGAACGGGTCGGGGAGGGAGTGAAAATAAGATGCCGAAGGGCGAAAGGCCGCGGCAGGGCTCCCTGCGCTCCGCGCCTCCCCGACAGCCCCCGGCACCCGCCCGCCACGGCCCCGGCTCGCACCGCCGGCACCGACCGCCGGGTTTCGGCGCTGCCGGAGACCTCGCAGCTGCCGAGCCGAGGGTCCCCCGTCCCCTCCGGCTACCGCCTGTGCCCCGGCGGGCCCGGTTCCCTCCTCCCGGGCGGGCGGCGCGGCAGCCCTACCCGTCCCCGATCTCCCAGGCGCGGTGCCGCGGCTCGCCGGCAGCGGCTCGGCCGGCACCCGGCAAGGCAAACGGGAAGGCAGATGCAGGCCGGCCTCCCCTTCTGACAGAGCGCCGGTCCCGGCCCGCCCGCGGCTCCGCGCCGCTTCTCCCGGGCAAGCCCCGGCGGGGAAACCCCGGCGGAGCCACCCGGCACGGCCGGGGCGAGGGCAAGAGGCGGCAGCTTCTCTCTGCGCCGAGCTTCCCCAAGGGTGCCTCTGGGTCTTCCTTTTCTTCTTGGTTTTTTTTTTGTTTGTTTGTTTGTTTGTTGGTTTGGTTTTTGGTGGTTTGTTTTTGGTTTTTTTTAGCTACTGAGTTAATGAATTAATTGCCACTCGTGCCGGGGATGGCAAAAGCTCCCGAGGCAAACGGCAGCTTTCCGTTCCTCGCACAGGCGCACCCTGCAAAGCCGAGCCGGGCTGCGGCCGCCCCGCCGGGCAGCGCAGGGCCCGCCGGCCGCGCACGTCGGGGCGCTTCCCGCTCCCCGCTCCCGCTCCACGCCGGCATCGCCCCGGCCGCCGGGGGCAGGGGGAAACGAGGTGGGAGGAACGACGGGCAGGAGCCCTGCGGGGGCCCGCTCGCAGGGAGGGGACGGATCTGGGAGCAGCGCTTGTGCCCGACACGGCGCGTACGGACACACACCGACAGAGCCTGGGAGTGTGCGCTGTGGCCGCGCCCGCACGGGCGCACACAGAGGCACCTGCTTCTCTTGTCTTCTTAATTCGCGCTGGTTAAGTAATTAGGAGACGCGGGATCCGCGCAGGAATTGCGGCACGAACAGGGGAAACGGGGCCGAACAGGGGAATCACCCGAGCGAGCGGGCGGGTTATCCGGGGTGGCCGAGAGCGGCTCCTCCGACGGGCCGGCGCTGGCGGGAGTGCGGAGCGCACGGGCGAGCTGGGGGCGGCCGTCGATCCAAATTGATGCCGAACGGCCCAGGCCCGGAGTGTCACGGGGAAGGAGAAGGAAGGGGAATAAAAACACCCTGAGAGATCTTCCTCCCCGGAGCGGCGGCCTGCGGAGGGCGTGCGGGACAAAGCGCAGGCGGTCCGGGCGGGAGGGGAAGGGAGGGGAGACGGCGGCTAGCACCGCGCCGGGCTGCGCTCCCACCGCGCCGGGCTGCGCGCCCTGCCCTGCCCTGGGGACGCTCCCCCTGGCTCCCGTATCCCGCAGCGCCGGGCCGGGCCCCGCCGCCGGCGCCGCCACCCGGGATCGTGTCGCGGCGGAGCCCCGCGCGCGGACGCCGCTATTTTCAAACACCGGCGTCTGCGCCGCGCAGCGCCCGCGGGGGAGGGAGGGGGCGCTGCCGGGGGGAAAACCCGGCGCGGAACGCCCCCCCCCGCCCCCGCACCCCCGGCGGGGCCAGCCCGGGATTAAGGACGGGCCGGGCGGGGATCGGGGCCGCTGTCGGGGGGGAGAGCGGGGCGAGGCGTGCCGTCGGGGCTCCGCCACCGCCCACCCCGTCCGCCCCCCGACGGCTGCCCCGCGCGGGGCGTGTCGGGGCGTGGCGCGGCGCGTCGGGTGGGGTGTGCGGGAGCGCAGCGCGGCGTCTCGGGGCGGGCGCCGATCCGGGTGGGTCCGATCCGGGGTTTGCCGGGCGCCGTCTTGTCGGCGTCCGCCCGGCCTCCGCCGGCAGCCAATCAGGGGGCGGCTGCCCGCACGTGGAGCCGAGGGGACTCAAGAGCGCCGCGGCCGCCGCTCACTCCCCCCGTGACGGGCGTCCCGGCGGCCACAGGGCAGCGCCGCGGGGGCCTCCGCCGCAGCCCGCCCCGGCCCCACGGCACGGCCCCGCCGCCGCCGCTGCCGCTCCCGCCGCCATGAGCGGCCCCTACCCAGAGGAGAGCTGCGCCGAGCGGCCCGAGTGCAAAAGTAAATCGCCAACTTTGCTGTCCTCCTACTGCATCGACAGCATCCTGGGCCGGCGCAGCCCCTGCAAGGTGCGGCTGCTGGGCGCCGCGCCCAGCCTGCCCGCCATCGCCGCCCGCCCCGACACCGACAAGGCCGTGCAAGGTAAGCCCCGCCGTCCGCCCCGTCCCGCTCCCTTTCCCCGGCGTCGGGCAGGGCAGGGCCGGTTGATCCCCCCCCACTCCTCTTCCCACACCCCTGCCTGTCCCCGGGCAGCTCCCGCGGCTCGGACCCGGCCCCGCTCCCCGCCCGCCCCGGCCAGGCGCCGCCTCGGAGCCGCCGCTGCCGTTATCCCGTTACCCGGCTTGTTAGAGACCGCCGGGGAGCGCGGCTAGAGCCGTGCCCGAAATTCAGCCCGGTTAATTCCGCGCAGGTCGGGTACCGCCGCCTCGGGCTGCTCTCGCTTTCGATATGTGCGTAATTGTTTTCAGCTAAAATAAATCGGTGCGAGCCGCCATCCGTGCGGGAGAAGGCTCGCTCGTTCGCCCTCAACCCGTAACGGATCCCGGCGAAAGAACCGGGGGCCGCGCCTGGCAGCGGGCAGGGCGGGAATAACGGGGCGCCGGCAGCCGCCGCCCCCGGCCCGAAGTTGGGAGCAGCCCCTCCGGGGCTGGGGGAAGCCCGGCGGGGCAACTCCCAGGGACGGCCTCCCTCCCGCTTTCCCCCGTTTCCCCGGCGTTCGCAGCCCGGCGGGTTTCTTTCCTCCAAAACCAAAAGGAAACTTGGGGGGCGAGGGGAGGCGATACGAAGGGGCAAACACAAAAATAAAATATTTTTTTAAAAAGGCGGAGGAGCCCCGGGCAGGGTCATCGGGCCCGGCGCTGCCCCGCCGTGCGGGACCGGGCCCGGCGGCGGCCGCTGCCGCGGAGGTGCCGGCGCGGGCCCGGGGCTGCCCGAGCCCCCCGCAGCCCGTCCCGCCGCTGAGCGGGGCGCCGGGCCTGGCTCTGCGGCCGGCAGGAATTTCTTCCCAGGCCGGCAGCAGCGGCGCGGGCAGTGGCCTGTCTGAGGGTACGGGATGGGAGTGGGGGGTCTTATCTCGGTGTGGGGTGGAAAACGGCGCCCGAAGCGGGGCGGCAGGGTTGAGGTCTTGCCCTGGGCTCTTCGCGCTGATCCCACTGACCGTGTCTCTCTTTCTCTCCCCCACCCTTCTTCTCTTCCCTCCGCACCCCTCTCCCCCAACTCCCGTCCGACCGCTGCGGACGCCTCCCTATCCCCCGTCTCCCGGCACAGGGTCCCCCAAGGGCAGCCCTCCCTTCGAGCCGGCCGAGCTGCACCTGCCCCCCAAACTGCGCCGGCTCTACGGGCCGGGCGGGGGCCGGCTGCTGCCGCCGGGGGCGGCGGGGCCGCGGGGTGACCGTCCGGAGGGGCGGCCGGAGGGGGGCGCCGGCCCCGTGCCCGCCGCCGCCCCGTGGGACACGCTGAAGATCAGCCAGGCCCCCCAGGTCAGCATCAGCCGCAGCAAGAGCTACCGTGAAAACGCGCCCTTCGCGGCGCCGCCGCCCGCCCGGGACGAGCTGGGCAGCCCCGCCACGCACGTCGAGGAACGGCCGGGCCCCGCCGCCCCGGCCGCCGAGGAGGAGGAAGAGGAGGAGGACGAAGAGATGCTGGAGGAGGAGGACGAGGAGGAAGAGGAGCTGGAGGACGACGAGGAGGAGGAGCTGCTGGGCGAGGACGGCGGGGGGCTGCTGAAGGAAGCCCGCCGGGGCGCCACCGCGGCCCCCGGGGCGGAGGGCGGGGATCTGTCCCCCAAGGAGGAGCTGCTGCTGCACCCCGAGGACGGTGAGGGCAAGGACGGCGAGGAGAGCGTCTGCCTCTCGGCCGGCAGCGACTCCGAGGAGGGGCTGCTCAAGAGGAAGCAGCGCCGCTACCGCACCACCTTCACCAGCTACCAGCTGGAGGAGCTGGAGAGGGCCTTCCAGAAAACCCACTACCCCGACGTCTTCACCAGGTACCGGCGCCGGGGCCCCGGCCGAGCGCGGAGCGGGCGAGCCCCATGAGGGGACGGGACGGGGCCGCGGTGTGCTGCACCCCCCGTTTCCAAACCGTGTGACTCCAGCCCCGGATACCCCCGGGCTGGGAGGGGGACGGGGGAGCAGGTCCGAGCTCCGGGGGGACCCAGGGCAGGCAGCGCCGGGCAGGCTCGCCTGGAAGCGGCTGCCGGGGGTTATTTTTACCCGTTGCCCTCCTCCCCCCTCGCTACGGCCGCCGCCGGGATCGGTTACGCGCTCCCCGTGGGGCTGGACCCTGGCCCGGCCCGGGGAAGCCCCGGCAGGGGCAGAGATCAAAGCGCCGCTGCCTAAAAATACCGTCCCGGCACGTCGGGGCCTCTCGCTGCCCGGAGCCGCCCCCGAGGGGCCCGGCGGGGCCCGGCCCGGCTCTGCCCGTACTTTCGGGGGCATTTCCCGTTAAAAACGGGAGCCCTGTGTGTCGGGTCTGGCCGGCGGCTGCTCCGCGGGAAGCGCAGGCAGGGAGGAGGCAGAGCCGCCTGCCCGCTCCCGCGCTGCCTGAAAATAATCCCCCCTCTCCTTTAGCCCCGAGGAGGGTTTGAGCCCCCAGAGCCCGCACTTTTCCATCAAGGAGACATCGCCCCCGGTTTCTCGTTTGTTTCCCGGGGGAGCTGGGGCTGCCCGTGGGGGCGTTATGTGCCCCCCGCCCTCCGTGCCGCGCATCGCCCGCGGGGCTCACCTCGGGGCGCCGCCTGGCCCGGCCGCGGGAGGAGGAGGGGGGGGTGCTATATGGAAATACCGCGCTTTTTTTGGTTGGTGTTTTTACGGTTTTGGCTTTTCCTCCGGGGCTTCCCATGCCCGGCGGCGACGGGGCCCCGGCTAAGCTGGGAAACGCTCCTCTTTTTAGGTACGGAGCTGATGAGCGGTTTTCTGTTAGATTTCCTTAATGATTTCCGATTTGCCTTAATTGTGGCAATGCAAACCGCAGCGTGTGGCGGCTCGGCTCCCCCCCCGTTGCGGCGGGGACCGGCTGACTTTGGCGGGGAGGGGCGAGTGGGTGCCAAAACTCGGGAGTCCCGACGGGCGGCCGGGCTGAGGACGGCGGGCAAGCGGTGTCCGCCAGGCCCCGCTCCCCCCGGGCACCGGGATTTCGCGCCCGTTCGGCGGCGGGGGGCGCAGAGCCGCGGGCTGGGGGGCGGCCGGTGCCCCGGGCTGACGGCGGCGTGTGTGTCTCCCCCAGGGAGGAGCTGGCCATGAGGCTCGATCTGACCGAAGCCCGAGTGCAGGTGAGTGGCGGCGGCGGCGGGACCGGGGCCGGGACCGGGGCGTCCCTCGGCGGCGCCCAGGGTGAGGCCGGGGGTACGTTGTGGGGTGTCCCCGGCCCTCCCCGGCCCTGGCAGGGCCGAGCCATGGGCTGGCGAAACCCCGTGTGATTAAAAGCCCCACGGGGCTTCGGTTGTTAGCGAGACCCGCTCGGCCGCAAGCCGGGTATTTGGCTGCCATCAAATCTCCAATCGGGCTTCATAAAAGCCCACTTAGTGCTAGAACAAACAGGGCCATTTGAAGGCGAAATGTTGTTTGATTTCCTCTCCGCCTGCACAAGGAGCTGGCTAATGCTATTTGATTTCCCATTTTTGATAGCAATAAGCCTGCATTGATCTAATAGTGAGTGAGTGCAATGCTATTAAAGGTGTTTGCCGCCCCATACCAGAGTGCATTTCCCAACCCGGGTCTCATAACCAAAGAGACGATAAACATTGGGATGCCCTGATTGCCAACAGAAAACAGATGTCTCTGGGTTTGAAGCTGAGCAAATCACTTTACAGTTAAAATCGGGCGCTGATAAAGCATAATAAATTCCATATGGCTCATTTAATACACAACAGCTTCTTGCATTAGAGGGGCTAATGATGAGATTTGTCCCCTCCTTTCTGTTGACACATTTCTCCATTGTCAAACAGAGATGTGACAGCAAATCAGTATTTTCAGCTCAGGGGAACAAGTCGTGGGAAAGTTAAATAACTTTTAAAAAAGAAAGACACCCCCTTTCTCTCTCCTCTATTCACCGGAGTAGATGTAATTAAGGGAATATGAATTATGAGAGTCCCTTCGTTTACCTTTGGGTGTACTCAGACTTATTAATTCAATAAGGGGGAATTGCAGCGAGGACAGCTTGCTAATTGAGTTTTAGCTGGGAGAGACGCTCCCTTCGTGCCAGGCTGTTGGCTTCCCCGCGAACGCGATGCCTCTTCCCGCGTGGGTACCCAGATAGGCGCGCGTGGAGATCGGTTCTCGCCGTGCCGCTGCGTGGAGGGACCCGCAGCGCTGCTGCCTTTCCCGCTTCCCGGAGAGAAGGGATCTCCCGCTGAGGTTACAAAGCCGACCCTGACAGGGAAAACTCAGCCCACACCAGCCCCCAAAAATTGACGAACGCGTGTCCCTCTCAAAGTCTCTCTCCGTAGCTGCGTGTGATGCCTCGCACTTGTCATTAAGCGAATATTTTTTTTCCTTTGAAATGCGAAATTATATTTTTTTTCTTTCCCTCCACTCTCTCCTGTTTTAAGCCCGTGATAGTTCACGATTTTCGCTTCGGGGGAGGGGAAAAGAGGACGCCGCGGCATCGCCGTCCTTTCCCTAACTAACTTTTGTAAAACAGATCCTAAAAGGGCAGCCTGGGAACGTATATTTGCTACTTCCGTTGCCTCGCGAATTATTTCTTCGTTTCAGACGTTAGTGAAATCACGATTATTATTTTTTTTTCTCGCTCTAAATCTTAAGGAGGGGGGAAAAAAAAAAAAGAGGGGTGGGAAAAAAGTCCACGATGCCCAAACGATATAATTTGTAAATATTCCCTTCACCGAAAAATAATTTAAAAAAAAAAAGCCTCTCAGCTCCCCGTGTGGGTCTGCGTGCGGAATAAAAAAAAATCCGCTTAGTCCCGTCGGGAAATCGTTTTCCCGCTGTTCCAGCGCAGCGACAGCGCTGCCGCCAAGCGCCCTCCGCGCCGGCAGCTGCCCGCAGCCCCGACCGGCCGGCACATGGCGGGGTGGGGGGTGTGTGGGGTGTTAAACCCGGGGTGGGGGCCGGGGGAAGGCCGGGGAGGGCCCCACCGAAAGCCGCCTGCGCGTCCCCGGGGTGGGTCGGCCCCTGCCGGGGCTGCGACGCGGCGCTGACACGCGTGTCCCCCGGCGGCTGCCGGGGCGCGGCGACGGAGCGGGCGCCGTCGGGGCGGTGCGTGGCTCCCGCGGGGCTCGGCCTCGCCGAGGCCGCGGGCCGGCGTTATTAAAACCGTGTTTGTTTTTTGTTTTTTTGTTTTTTTTTTGTGTTTTTTTCTTTTTTTTTTTTTTTTTTTTTTGTTTTCTTTTGGCTTTCAGGTATGGTTCCAGAACCGTAGGGCTAAGTGGCGGAAGAGGGAAAAGGCTGGGGCTCAGACACACCCCCCAGGTTTGCCTTTCCCTGGTCCCCTGTCAGCAACTCACCCCCTCAGTCCATACCTTGATGCTAGTCCTTTCCCTCCTCACCACCCAGCTCTAGACTCCGCCTGGACCGCCGCCGCCGCCGCCGCCGCGGCCGCCGCCTTCCCCAGCCTGCCGCCGCCGCCCCCCGGCTCCGCGGCCCTGCCCCCCGCCGGGACCCCGCTCGGCCTCGGCACCTTCCTGGGCGCCGCCGTGTTCCGCCACCCCGCCTTCATCAGCCCCGCCTTCGGCAGGTACCGCCCGCCCACGCGTGAACCGGCGCCGCGCGGGGGGACCCACGGGGCAGGGGGGAGGACGGACGCACACACACAGGACAGACAATCGCCTCGGGGGGTGGTGGGGACACACAGCGGCCTCGGGGACGCCGCGGTCGCCCGTGGAGCCGCGTGGCGTCGCTCACACACACACACACGCTCCCGTCCCGGCCCCACGCGGGACCCGTCGGTCCCGCCGTTCGAACCGGGAGCGCTGGCGGCCGATTGGGCGCCGCGCGGGTCACGTGTTGCCACCCCCGGCCTCTCATTGGGCGAAAGGGGCTCTCACGCCCCCCCCATCCCACCCTACTGCCCCCCTCCCCACCGCCGCGTGTCCGGCGGGTCCCCCGTGGGGGCGGCCGGTCCGCGGGCACCGCGGCCGTGGGCGGCGGCGGCGGCGTTTGCGGGGAGCCCGGGCGGCCCCGCGGCCCCGCGCAGGGGGCAAGGGCGGAGCGGTGTCCCCGCGGAACAGGCCCGCGGAAATCGGCGTCCCCACGCAGAAACAAAACTGGCGTGGGTTGCCCTGCGTGCACGCGTGGCCTCTGCTTCTATCGGGGCGCGGGGGAGGGGTGGGGGCCGTGATTGCCGGTATCTGGCGTTTGGGGGTGACCTGAAGCCGTGACATCCCGGGCGCCGGCCGCGCCCCGTGGGGTCCGCCACGGGCAGGTTTTTTTATTCGTGGGCGTGAGTGGGTCTGAGAAGCTGCGAGAGGCTGGGCCGAGCTTCCGCGGGCGCCGCGCTCCGACCTTGCGCGCTCCCACGCTGAGCGTCCGCGGCCAAAGTGGGGGAACCCCCCTGAGGCCGCCCCGTCGGGGCGCGGAGCGGGGCGCAGGTCCCGGCCCGCCGGGGCAGGCGGCGGGGACAGAAGTCCGGTTAAGGGACAGGGGCAGGAGCACAGCCCCGGTAGGACCGGGGCGGGGGGTGTCCCCTTATTTTTCCAGCGCCAGCTGAGGAGAAATCCCCCACACACGCAGCCGCTCCCCCCGGCTGCACCCACGGCGTCCGCCGCCCCGACAGCAGCGAGCCGGGGAGAACCAGCCTCGGCCGTTTTCTTATTCCCCTCGGTTTTTTTTTAATTTTTTTCCTCCCAAAATCTTTGACCCTCCAGCGTCGGGGTTATTTTTCCCAGCGAGTCTTTGTCCCCCCCTCCCCCCGCCCGGCGGGGAAGGGGGCGAGGTGTAGGGGGGGGGTGTCCGGGCGGAGCCGGCCTGCCCCAGCGCGGCGGTGACGGCCCCGTTTCTCTTCGCTTCCCTTTGCAGGCTCTTTTCCACCATGTCCCCCCTGGGCAGCGCTTCCAGCGCCGCCGCCCTGCTGCGGCAGCCGGCGCCGGCCGCCGAGGGGGCGGTGGGTTCGGCGGGGCTGGGGGAGCCGGCCAGCGCCGCCGCCGACCGGCGGGCATCCAGCATCGCCGCCCTGCGGCTGAAGGCCAAGGAACACGCCGCCCAGCTCACCCAGCTCAACATCCTCCCCGGGAACAGCACGGGGAAAGAGGTGTGCTAAGGCACGGCTGCCGGCCGCGGGGGTCGGGGGTGGGCTGGGGGTGGGGGTGGATTTTGGTTTGGGTTTGTTTTTTTTTTAGGGGGGGGGGGCGGAGAGAGAAAAGAGAGAGGGAGAAAAGAGGAGAGTCAATACACGGATAATGGTCACCTCAGACAGCACGAATCAAGACCAAACGGGGGGGGGGGGGTGGAAAAATAATCATAAATAATAATGATAATTACAAAAAAAAAAAAAAAAAAAAAAGGACCAGCAGCTGAGACTGGGGTAGGTTCTCGAGTTAGGAACTTGGAGACAGCGAGCGCCTTTCGCATCAGCCCTCACACGATTTAACCGACACTTGCAATCTCCTGAATGAGTAACTCCTTGGCTGGTACATTTCTGAAATGTACGACGGTTTCGTTTCCTCTCTGGGCACTAAGCGCGGGGAAAAAAGAGAAAAAAAAAAAAAGAAAAAGCCCTAATAAAAGTTATTATATATTAGCGTTACGTACACTAAATATTTTTCCTTCTGTTTATCTGGCAAGAAAAAAAATAAATGAAGAAACAAATAGAATTGTAATTAAGAAAGAAAGAAAAAAAACGAAAGAAAAGCAAAAGGAGGGGGGGAAAGCTACCCACATCTTCTTAAAATAACATCCTAGGATGTTTGTGAAGTTGGTCCGTTAGGAGCACTGGAGAACTATTGTACATGTTGATGCAGCGAGCTGCATACGCTAACCAAGGATGCTTCCAGTGCAGACTGAAAGTACATTTGATGCTGTAAGATAACCAGTGCACTTAAGGGAAAGGGTATATCTTTTTCTTGTTATATTCTTTATCACTACACCAACCAAGGTTTTTATATCAAACCAAAGGGAAATACACTGCTAGAATATGGACTGTTTAAGTCACTAAACTGTGATTATTGATTCTGTACATACCATTGTTATAAAAAAGAACAGAGCTTTGTATATTTGAAATGTTATAAAACAATTGCACTCAGTGTAGTGTTGTAAAAGTTTGTCATTCTGTAGATTCTTACTGTGTTGTAGATATAATAGGGTTCCTAGACAAATATTTATGTACAAACCCTTTATTTAACTTATTAACTGTAGAGGTTTCTGAAACCCTCAAGAGGCGATGGTACAGTACTTTTTTCGTGTAATGTCGTTATTGTTAATACTTTTCCTTGCTATCCGGTGGAGAAGTGCCACGTTCAGAAAATAAACAAAAATATATGTTTAACAAAAAAAAGGAGGAACAAAAGAAAAAAGAAAAAGCCCGGTCCTTGCGGGGGCTGCGGGGCCACGCTGCGGGCGGCCGGGGCCGGGGGCTGAGCCCCGCCGGGGCGGCCGGGGGCTGCGTACCGCCGCCCCCCGCCGCCGTGGACTCCCCCCTTCCACGGGGCGTGGGGGGGCCACGGGTGGCTTGGGCGGGAGCGATTGACAGAGCCGGGGCGGGGGCGGGGGGGGGGGCGAGATGCCACGGCCCCGTTTGCAAGGGGATTTGCAGACGGCGGGGGCCGGGGGTGGGGGACACCCGTGGCTGTGCCCGTCCGCGCTCTGCCGTGGGCACCGTGGTCCCGTCCCCCCCCTGCCCTGAGGAGGGTGCCGAGGTCGCCTCTCGGTGCCAGCGACCCCACACCGCGGGCAGCCGCCCCACGCACCCTCGGGCGGGCATGGGGCAGCCCCTGGTTCCGCCGCTGCCGAAAGCCAGGGATGAGGGGGGGAAAAAAAGCCAAAGATTTGGGTTTGCGCGTGGCTTGTCCCCCCCCGCACCCCTACACCCCTCCCGGGGCGGGGGCAGGAAAGTTTCTCCGGGCCTGTTCCTTATCTCTGTCCTTCCTCGTTCTCCCCGGGACGAACTGCCGTTTATTTCCCCTTTTATTTTTCCCTTTTTTTTTTTTTTTTTTTTTTAATTTTATTGTTGGTTGGTTGGTTTTTTAGCTTTTTTTTTTGAGGGGGGGGGCGGGGCGCAGCTCTCTCGTGTGCCTCTTCCACGGAGCAGGAGCAAAAATGCGTGAACCGCCCCCCCCCTCCCCACGCAGGGAAGGCAGCCGCTGCCCGTAACCCCCCCGGCCCCGGCCCTGACCAAGCCCCGTTCCCCCCGGCCAAGCCCCGGTACCCCCGAGGGCGGCGGGCGTGGGGCCGGGCCGCCCGAGTGCCTTCATGGGTTGTTGCGGGGTGGATTTTCTGGGGCGATTTCGTCTAATCGCGGCATCGCTCCACAACGGCAGCCCGGGGACTGGGTACCGAAGAACCCGTGTCCCCCCCTGAGCGGACCAAGGGGGCCCGTCCCGTCCCGTCCCGCCGCCCCACGGGAGCCGCCGTCCGCAGCAGCCACCGCCCGTGGGAGCCCGCCGCGACCCTTCCCCGCAGCTCCCCGCTTCCACCCACGGCGTTTCACATCCTTCACCACCCCCCCGCCCGCCCCCAGCCGTATTTTTGAGTGCTAAAACCCACCATAGGCGCGGGAAAAAAAAATTATGGGAAAAATAAGGCTTGTTCCCTGGACGTTATTACCAGTGCAGCCTGAAATATACATTTTTGCCTTAAAGAAAAGGGAATCATTATCAAGCCATTACGCATTAAGAAATGTCATTCAGTCATTTTTTATTCATTGCGCTGAAATCTTCGTAAAAGCCCGAATCATACTTCTGCAAGCAGCAATTTTGTTAATCCAGGGGGTTATTACTCTGGTCCCTTATTAGGATCTATACTGCTGCCAAGCAATCCTATAACCTTCTCAAAAGAAGTTTACCTCCGTGTTATAAAACCAGTAGTGGTATTTATACTGTGCAATAATTAGTGTATTACTTGAATCCACTAACAGGTTCATTTTATCTCCGCACAAAACCCCTAGTCTGCTTATAGAAAGCTTGTGCCTCCTTTGGCGCTGTTAAAGTGGTGAAAGAGTGAATGAAGGCTGGTAGCACTTTCTCCTTTCGCCGTGCCTTAATTCCCATCTCTTTTTGCTCTCATCCAATTAGTGCAGTGTATTAAGCGGTTTATCATCTCATAGTCAGCTATTGAGAGAAACAAGGCGAACACTTTGCAATAGAGCCTGCTCTCCTTTGACACCCTCAGGTACTTACATATTCCACTGTGCTATGAATAATAGAGGAAGAATAGAGCGCTAATTCCCTCATCAAAGAATGCCTTGTCTGCTGCTTTGCTCAACAACACCATTCTGATCAAAAGAAAAGCAATAAAGCTTAGCATAACAAAACGAAACCTACTTATTAGCTTAGTGGTTAAATTAATGCAGAGCCGCTGCTATTCAAAACCAAGGTTTGAAAACAGCCTCCAACAACCTGATAATGCTGCCTTCGGGATGAAGGAATTTTAAGCTGAAATTTGAAGCTGGCACAGATGAGTTAATCTATTAAACTGCTATAAGGAGGGTGCGGGAGAACTATTCAATTAAGGCACATTTAAGGTGCCTCGGCAGAAGACGGGGAAGGAGGCGAGAGGGAAGATGTGCTCCCGCTCGGCGTGAGGGGGGAAAAAAAAAAAAGTGCCTTTGAGGGGGGAAAAGAGGGGGGATTTTGGCACCGCGACAAAACGTGTTTGCGGATGGGGATTGTTTTTCATATCACACATGTCATCAGCGAAACCTGGCTACCGTCTCCATATATCAACACTCCGCTTCCCCGACTGCAAATAAATACAAATAAACACAAACCTTAATTTTAACAGCCTGGGAGGAGGGCGGGGGGGGGGGACACGACAGGAATGAGGGGCAAGAGGAGGGGAAAGGAAGGGGAAGGCGATGGGGGTCAGATCGGTCTCAAAACGCGCAGCTCCGAACTTCCGTCTCTTCCCCAAATTATTGACGGCGCTGCATTTACCAGCTCCGTTTAATATGAAATGCCATAACGATGATTTCGCGTTTCCCAGCCCGTCTCCGGGGCCAGGCTGCGGCACGCTGCCCAGGGCTGATTAGAGAGCGGGGGGGGGCGGAGGGGGAAAGCCACTTTACTCCTTGCCAAGACTTCAGCTCTGATCTGACCAACTCTGCTGAGAGGAATCAAAAATTGCCTTAATTCGGGGAAAAAGCCCCCGATTGCTATTCCCACCCCCCGCCCCGGACGGCGTCTGGCTGGGGTTGCGGGGGGGGTGTCCCGGCTTCTGCCCCCCGCCGCTGGCGGGAGGGAAGAGCCCCCTCGCAGGGCTACTACTGTCTGCCGCGGCGCCCCGCACAATCATTCCACAACACTCTCATTTAATCTAAACATCCCTAAACTTGCAAATTAACAGGCTCTTCAGCTGTAATTATACAGATACATACAAGTGCCACGGGGTCAGGTTATGCCGTATCTATCCATTTTATTTGTATACCTAACGTTTGGAGGAGAAGGTCACACTTTTCACTTTCCTAAGGCATTCTACCCGGTTAATACCAGTAATATCTTCATAATCCTAATACGCTTGGACACAAAAAAAATCGAAAAAAAGACCAAAACCCCTGGGTGGAATTACAGGATCTTTCAAAGTGCTGCGACATCAACAACGTGTCATCCAGGCAGCAACACCTTCTCTCCGGGACAAGCCTCCAAATAAAAGTCTCTTTTAGAATAACCCAACTAAAGGCGTTGGGACGGAGCACCGGCTCGCCAGGGCTGGGACAACACCAACACAAAACCAGGGATCAAGCAGGAGCAATTTCTCATGTACTGCGACTCAACGTTGAGTAAAAATGGAAGCGTTTAGCCCCAAAAGTTGCTCAGAAGACAACCGTGTATTTAGGCGTATTCGAACAGCCATGACCCATACTGACACACAGCGTCTTCCGGTGCCACCTGGGGACAAATGAACATCATACAATACTCGTAACACGGACAGACAGACATATCCCTTCGCTACCCAACACGTTCGTGCTGATGCTCTTACTTTTTCTCCCTTTGTTAATGGCCAGCCATCCTAAAAACGGACAGGCGAGCACTTCTGTAAAACCAGGAAAAGTCTGGAGCATTAAGACCTCGCATATTCTGTATTCTCAACAGTCAGAGAAACGATCATATCAAATAATCTTTTACTAGAAAACTTTATTTATTTTTTTTTCCTTCAAGTGGTCAGAAAACTTTACATTTTACACTGTTAAGGATTTAAAAGAAAATTTTTATAACCTTACATTAGTATATCACATTGCAAACTTACCAATAAACATGAGTACAACAATATTCTGTGTACAAAAGCATATACCAAAATTTATGCTCTTTTCTTGTCATATCTGCTTGTCATTTTATTAAAAGTAAATGAAAAATACAATTTGTTTATAAAACCTTAAAAACTTCCAGTACAGTAATTATTACAGAACAGCAATAACAACTCTCCTCTTTCCCTTCCCCCATTATTGATTACAATGCCATCCAAAACGTATTTTTCCCTGTTGGTTGCTTATTTTCAAACAGTTTGCATGGAAAGAAATGAAATACATTTATGTCCCACGTCTGTACTAAATGGGTTTTGTACATGTGCATGTCTCTACATCTGCATAAGAAATTTCCAACATGGCAAAATAACATGCCTAAAGGCGCACGGAATGACTTTTAATAAAAAGATGGTCTCTATTTTTAGCACCTCCAGGTTTCAGTCGTTCTTTACACCTTTAATAAATTTGAAAGTAAAGCGTCCCTACCTCTGTTCAGAAGGTATTAGGACATTTAAAGGCATTTAGGTTTAGTATTGTTTTTAATTGGTATGTTTATGATCAGGAAGAAGATAAACTGTGAAAAGGCAAAACATTAGTGCTCCTACTGAGACCTCTACTAACCTCTCTTCCTGAGAGCACCTCTACTAAATACCCTGGAGCAAAGTCTAGGATCACTTACATTCCAGCAACTCTCACTGGGAATTATCCAATTAAAGCAGCAATTCCCCCACCCCCTTTTTTCCCTCATAGGTCTACATACACAACAAAATACATTGCAAAAATCAACTACTCCGTATTTTAATAACCCTGGCTTCTCGACGAAGAAAAGAACAGAAGATAAAACCACCTCGAATATTTCATGTCCACGTGAATCATACATCCCATTTTCATCATCCGTTTTTCCTTCCCCAAAGAGACCAGATTATTAAAACACCACTGTGCATACTGGAATAGAGTATTGCTTAAGAGATCATTACTGTTAAACAAGGAACTAGCCTCTTGTCTCCCTCCATTTTTAATCAATCACTGTCTTTCATTATTGGACTCTCCCACAGCTCTTCCTATACTGACGGTAAAGAGTTTGCCAAGGTTCACTTCTGAGTAGCCACTCGTGGACAGACATTTGTCTATGGTGCTCTTCAGTCTTTTGTAGGCCTCGGAGACTTCCTTCCTGAGTGGCTTCTTCAAATACTCTAAAAGAACGAAGGGAAAAAAAAAACAAACAGAGAAACATTAAATGACCATAAAAAGACAGTACTTTCGCATTCACTGCTACTGCGAATCATGGTATTTTCAAAGGTGAATGCTGTAGCTAGCAAAGATGACATTTACGGCAAGCTCCCCCATGCCCGCAGCGCTGCACCAGCCCAGTTAGAGGCCATGTCAACCTGCACGTGGTGGCGGGGGCTGAAGCTCCCTCAGCCCCAGCACCGCGGGCGCAGCGACTCCTGCCAGGAGCTGGCAAGAAGTCTCTCACTTGCCCGGTCATGTCGTCCAACTAGAGTGAAATGGGGGTTCACTAAGTCACAGCAGAGAAAATATGCAATAGCGGGTGCCTTAACTTAGTAAGAACTACGCAGAGTCCCCAGGGGTTTGACGTAGGGAGAGATTCTGCACAAGTTTGGCTTCAGACGGGAAGGAAACCATGCTTGGATTCTCTCATTAGCTGCTGCTGATACTGGCACTGGCACAACCTGGGACAGACTCATCACCCCTCTCGCGCATTCTTGCCCGCACCTTGTGTGCAGGACGGGAATCGTGATGCTCAGTACTATGGAGGCACTAGAAGGAAATGGGCAGTAGCACAAACAGGGGAAATTCCTTGCTATCCTACCCTGAAACAGAGAGGAGATGCCTGGTATCTCAACCAGGAGACATCAGGTTCACCTGACGCATGAATGAAGAGAGCCATTCCCAAAGGCTTGATCAACAATATCTGTGAAGAAATGTCTAGAGTGCAAGACATCTATGCACTTGTACGTTTGTGTGTGTGTAAACTCACATGCACGCACATGAGTTTGTACATATTTCAGCAGCGAAGCCCAAACTGTTCTATTTTAATTTTTTTGTGTTAAATTTTATGCCATAAAAAAAAAATCTAGGGATTTTGTTTGGGTGGTTGTCCTGCTTTTGCTTTACAAAGGCTATGGACAAAGACTAAAAGAGCAAAATATTCTACTGACACCTATCAACGCCAACTTGATGCAGACCCGGTGCAGTTGTGCTGCTCCTTTCCAACCAAATCCATGTTCTAGAAACACCAGCTCCTACCCGAAAGCCTGCGCCTGCAGTTACACCTTGGAACAGGCAGCGCTGGATACCCTGCATTACTGAGCACACAAGAAGGATGTATTGTCAAACAAGGTGCCCTCCCAGACAGTTTCTACCCAGTTAGGCTGGAGGGACTCCAGGTCAAGCAGAACTACGAGAGCACAGCACGGGTACTTAAAGGTCGAGCTTTCAAGCCATTCTGTCGCAGCGTAAGCGTGTGTCTGGTGAGCAACCAACACAATCCTTCCATTGCCCATTAGCTTTGCCTAAAAGCTGTTGCCTCATTTCTTCCCGTCACCTTTGCAACGTTGGCACTGCCCTCCTCACGCTTCGGACGTGTAACACAGGAGCCTCCGTCCCCTTTTGAACGGCTTTTACTACGTGGCACAAGTTAAGATGAAAAACCAGTCGCCTCTAAAACAGCCGAGTTCATTTGAGAGGAGAAGGGTCTGGAGGAGAGGGACACGCTGGTTTTTGAGTCCACCTGTGCGAGGGAAGAGGTGACTGACCCCTGTGATGACTCACTTCTGCAATGTGACCGAGACGAAGATGTCCCATCGGACACACCTTCGTCTCAGCAGCCGAGCCAAGGGCTGCCACACGAGGAGATAAGCAGGGAAGGGAGGCATGGGAACAGAAACAGCTATTACGATTTTGGGTTTGCCAATTCCTCCTCCCTGAGGATTCACGAATATTTTTGCAGAGCCTCAGGTGTTTTAAGATGAGCTCAGCAGATTAACTACTGGATACAATACAAACAGTAACATTTTTTATGGAGCAATTGCCACCTGCTTATGTTTTCCATGTTATTCACAAAGTTCCACTGAACTCAATTGCTCTGCGTGATGCTATCAAATCTTTAAAAATTAAATTAAAATTTAAATTAGCGATGCCAGTTTGAGTAACTGAATACGCTGATTAAAAGCCCTTTGGTAAGCACCTTTCATGCATCCTTGTGAAGAAGATATGCGTTCTGCTCTCGTATTCAGATTCGGGTATATATAGCGCAAACTTTGGGCGGTGAGCAAACAGAGGAAGATGTCTAGTTGAAGATACCACATTCTCACCAGTATCTGGTCAGTAATGGCATTATGCCTATGAGCAGAATTAAGATTTCCTTTTTTCCTACACCACCAATACAATAAAAACTTTGATTACATGAATCTGTTCGGTAACAGACTGAAGTCAACATGGCATAAACACGTTTAATGATCCTGAAATTATTTAAAAGTCGGGTTTAATTAAACAAACCTTGAAAATTGTAATAACCAGATCTATAAAACCACCAAACCCACTTTGCTACAAATTCAACACTAACTAGTTTACGCATTCTCAAGATAAATGACATACTAAGCAGGTTCACTTGCCACCGCTCACACGTGAGCAAAACCATGCTCTTTATATACCAAGGAACCGTGGAAAACACCATCCTCATAGCTCAAAACTAGGCTAAAATAGTTTAAAGCTTCCTGGAGCTCAGGAGGGACCAAGGTGAAAGGCATCGCTGCGCAGAAACAGCTGGCGCATGTGAACAGAACAGGAGGCACATTAATCACGAGAACAACGAGGCAAACAATAAACCAGGGCTGAAAGTAGGGCGTAAAAATACAGCTTGAATTCAGGCTCCAGCCGTCCCGCCAACAGAGTGCCCCGCTCCCCTCCCCCCCCCCCAACATTAAATCTAAACTTTAATTATATGCCATAACCTTTCTGCCAATACGCTTCCAACATTTCTTCGATGCAATTACCCTCGTAGAGGCAAGCAGGAAAGGGTGGACTGAAAAAAGTGGGAGAAATATGAGGGGCCTCGTTGAAGTAATGAGGCCAATTTTAAGTTTCAATTATAAGAGAATGGGAGCCGGGAGCTTCGGGAGGAGAGGCAGGCAGCGGCTGCGGCTGCGGCACAGCCACACCATGCATTTGAATGACACAAGTGCATCTGATGACTGGGGAGAAGAGATTTAAAGAACTGTAGTAATACAGAGCAGGGGAAGATGAGAGAGGACACAGCTCCTGATGTGTTTACCTCCTTCGCTGATGGGATATTGACTTTTCCCACCAGGTTGGTTAGAAAGGGGACTATTTACGCTGCCACACAGCAGAGTAAGAATGACAACCAGCATCACTCTGTGCTCCTCTGAGTAAAAGACAACTGTGACCGTCGTATATCACACAGCCAGTCAATACCGTCGAGTTACCATACCATCCAACTTCGAGATGCATATAAAAGCTCCTACTTTCTTCCTAAATGAGAATTTAATCAATAACGCACCTAAGGCCTTCTGAAAACTAAGCCATACAAACCGGCTGAAATTGCCTGTCAGTAGTCAGTCAGGTTCCAAAATAGTTCTATACCTATTATCCCCCCGCCATTGTTTTAATAATATCCCAAGTTCAGTGGCAAGCAATCTTTTCAGACGATCACTGCTGCAGAATGCATATACAGATACACATAAAGAGATTATATTTATACACATGCAGAACATGAAAAAAGATACCACCAAAACAAATATACAAATGAAAAAATACAATTATTTTAATAGGAATTTAAAAAAAAAGGAAAAAAAAGAGGAAGATGTGCTTCTGAGTGTATACAATTAAAATTCAGGTACTGTATTCTCTAAAGTTAATAAATCATTCACTCTAGTGAAGATTTTAGAATCGTATCACCAAACATGCAGTTAAACCCTTCCCATCCCCAACATAACTGCCCCTTCTTCCCTTCACGAAAGACAGTCTGAACTTCTGGATGTCCCTGTCAAATTCAGCACCCCATCCAAGTCCTCATTTACCTACCTAGGTATAGTTTTATATTATTTGAAAAAAAAAATAAATTTTTTTTTAAAGGTACGTGAAATCCATTTACCCCATACTGTGGTACTGATGCTGGAAGCATCCATGGAAACATTTGGAGGTGATCTATACGTGGCCATGTGCTTTCCATTTATTGCAGTTTCTCTTTGTTGCTATTAAAAGGACACAGAATAACCTGACCAAGAACTTTTGTTCTTGGATTCCTCAAGACATGGCTCGGTGAAAATCTTCTGTTTTTTCTCCTACTGATTGGACAACTGAACCGTGTCGTATTATTAAACTCTCCCTCTGATTATTCTGTTGATAACCTGGTATTCAGAGTGAGAAGTAAAAATATATTCACATTCCTTTGTATTTGTGTGTGTGTATCTGCACCGGGTATGTGAGAAGCAACGTAGGTGTCTATGAGGATAGTGCCAAAATGTTGGTTTATCTGGGAATGCACAAAAAAAAGCTGCAGAGTATCATTTACATACAGCATCGTGTCTCTCTCGCACTTTTATTTAAAGAGTTAAAGCACATACTAAATTAGCTACTGAATTTTTTACATCGCCTACTGGTTATTGTATTTTAATTACAGCAAGCTTAGACACACAGGCAGCAGTCTCTGTTCCAAATATCTGTGTTTCATTTATTTCTGTGCAAAGGTAGCAAACAACAGTCAGTCATAATTGGTTCTGTCAGATGTTTTACAGTCAGTCATAATTGTCTCTGTCTAGAGGTGTGTCAATTTACTGCAAGTTAAATAAATATTCTGTCTATTATGATATCAGGTTATGTAAGCCATTTTTTTTAATTGCATGGGTTCCCCTTTTATAATCCTTAGCACCCCTATTTATACTGTTAACCTTAACTTTGCCATTTACAGAATGTCAATGAAAAAAGTCAACAGTAATTTAACGAACAGACGTGTAAGTCTCTAACATACTTGCTTTTTTATTTCTAATTAAATACAATCAAATTAGGCTACAGAGCAATCAAATTATTCTGTCTTGACAGTGCTCTCCTCTAAATATCTATCAGCGATGCCAGTTCACTGGCCTAAAGAGGGAGATTT